>NC_142037.1:21048684-21360470 GCF_982192425.1 Myodes glareolus | reverse complement strand
GTGTATGTATGTCACACACACATGGGCAGGTACATGTCTGCCATAGTACATGTGTGGAGGATAAGGTTTAGGAGTCAGTTTTCTACTTCCACTGTAGATTCTGGGGATTGAACTCGGGTCATAGGGCTTGCTCAACAGGCACTTCTACCTGTTGCCATCTTGCCAACCCTGTTTTGTTTTGGGACAGAGTCTCACTGTGCAGCTCTGACTGGCCCTAAATTTGCTGAGATGACAGGTATGTACCACTATGTACATCTTAAAAGGAAGTCCTTAATGTTCTTAAAAAGCTAGCCTTACAGACTGAACAGTGGTGACACACACCTTTAATCCCAGTAGCTACACTAGTTTGCTATAGAAACCAGGCGGTGGTGGTGCACACCTTTAATCCCAGTCCTAGAGAGGAATATAAAACGGGAGGAGACATCTCTCATACACAGTCTCATTCTGAGATTCCTGGAGGCAGGATCACCATTTCAGACAGAGGTAGAGGTAAGAAGTGGCTGAATGTTTTGCTTTTCTGACCTTCAGGTTGCACACCAATATCTGTCTCAGTGTTTGTATTGTGCTAGAGTATAAACTGCTCCCATTGTAAGCTGAGTGTCCTGCCATTTGTCTTATGACCAGGCCCATCAAAGCTGCCATTAGAGAACAGAAACAGACGTTCGAGGACTACTTAGAAGAGCAGATTCGACTGGAGGAGCAAGAACTGCAACGGAAGCGGCTGCAGGTGAGTAGTGCTGCATGAAGTGGTGGTGGTTCTCCAGTGGTGACTGGCTCTGGAAATGACTGAGATCACTGTGTCCGCACATTCATTGGATTTTGTCTTTTTACTTTAGGAAGCAGAAGGATCATTGCTAATGAAAGCAAAACCCAAGCAACCGTTTTTAAAACGAGGAGAAGGTTTAGCTAGGTTTACTAATGCTAAATCTAAGTTTCAAAAAGGAAAAGAGAGTAAACCAGTGAGTAACCAGAGCCCACCAGAGGACCAGTCAGTATGTAAAGTAGATAGACAACACTTGTCGAGGAAAACTGCTCTTATAAATAAAGACCTGTGTGCAGAGACTCCCACTGTTAAAAAGGACAGTAAAGCCAGAACCAAGGCTGGTTCTGCCTCACTCAGTCAGAAATCCAGAGTGACCAAGATCAATATGAGGGAAAGTCTCTCTCCCCCAGGACCGAAAGTACAGATGGGGAAGAAATGTGATGGACAACTTAGACACCAGATCAAATTAGAAAGAAATGTACAAGTTAATAATAAGGAAAATGTACCCGCATGTATAAAGTCCTCTGATGCTGGTTGCAAGATGTGGGACAAGACACAGGGGAGAGAGAGACTTCCCCTTTCCACAGGGCCAGTTGACGATGTGACTTCTAAGAGCCTGAGAAGTGAGACGGTGAAAGAGACAGAATTGTCACTCGACATTTCTCTTCAGAAAAAGTTAGAGAATTGGGAACGAGAAAAAGAAAAGGAAAACCTGGAATTAGATGAATTTTTATTTTTGGAACGGGCTGCTGATGAAATATCATTTTCTAGTAATTCCTCATTTGTATTGAAAATCTTAGAAAGGGATCAACAGATCTACAGAGGTCACAGGATGTCTTCTACTCCTGTCAAAGCTGTACGGCAGGAGAAGGCTCATCAGATGGACCCCAGTGGGCAGAGGAACCACAGTGAGGTCCCCCACCAGAATGCTGCCTGTGAGAGTGAGGCTATACTCCTGCTACCGGGGCCGGGGTCCTCAGCTGACGGCTCGAGGGACCCGTCCTGTGAAGTTAATGAGAAAGCCTTCCAAACCAACCCTTGTGGAAGTCAGTGCTGCTGGGGTATAAGTGATGACGATGCTGCCAACAGCGAGAGCAGCACCGACTCTGAGGAGCACCCTGATGTCACCATAAAACCATCCCCTGAGGCTGGGGACAGGGGCTTCAGCAACAAAGAGGACAGCCCACAAGTTTGCAGTGCTAAAGGACCTTTTAGGGACACTGGGACTCAAGATGATAAATGGAGAGATGCTGATCTGGATCTGTCTGAGAAAGAGTATAGCAGTGACGAGTCCGTCATCGTAGACAGCCTAAAAAATAAAGTATCTGAGCCATCAAGATTCCCCTCATCTCAAGATGTGAGTAAAATTGACTTTGATGATGAAAGATCTTGGACAGACCTTGAGGAAAAATCATGTAAACACAATGTTATTCTCAGAGATGAAAACATATATGATACAACCCAGACACAGTACTCCAGTAAGAGTGAAGTATGTGTTCTGGACAAAACAATCAAAAGGAAGGTTGCGCCAGTCAGGAAGGAAGAGGACTTCAGCAAGTCTGACAGGAGCAGAAGCCCCCCTCCTCCATCTGACTTGATGGTGAAATTCTTCCCTTCTCTGAAACCAAAGACCAAAATAGATTCACACTTGGAAAATGAACCCAAGTTAAACATGAGTCAAGACCAACCACCAGGTAAGTCAAGACATGAGAAGATGTTACAGACATGGGCCATTGCACTGTAGTTTGTTTTTTATGTACATATAATTTTCATGCGTTTTATCTTTGGCACAGTCAAGTGACCAGCACCACTACTCTTGTCCTTTGGGGCCATAAAGGGTTATTTAAATGTAGACATTGCAATTCTGCAACAGTGGATTTGATACCCTAATCTGGGTACTAAGTGACTGATGAGTCACTTCGTGAGTTGCATGGATATACACTGAACAGAGGGTGATATTTCAGTGTGACATTGTACTGCTACTCAGAAAGGAGTGTAGCTTAAAAATAATTTCAGAAGTTGTCCATGAAATATTCGTGGCTTGTAGTTGGCTGCTAGGAACTGAAACTGAGAAATTCTAAATTGTTGATAAGGTGCAGTGTGTCTGTGTATGTATGAGAGTGTGCTATAAATTTATAGTTTTTCCCTTCTTATACTTGGCCTTACCCCCTTTCATGGTGGCACAAACATTACCCTGCATCCCATTTATGCATTCTGAAACAATCCACACATTGAAAAGTGTATATATGAGTATGTATGTATTAGAATATTATTTCTACAGAAATGAAAAACATGCTTCTTAGAGAAAAAAAGAATTGTGTGTGCATGTTGTAAGGAGGGGGCCACTTGTTGGTTCCCAGCTGCTCAACCCTGAAATAATCACACAGAAACTGTATCAATTAAATTACTGCTTGGCCCATTAGCTCTAGCTAATGGCTAACTCTTACATATTAGTTTAACCTATTTCTATCAATCTGTGTATCCCCACGTGACTGAGGCTTACCAGCTTCTCTCTGTCTCTGCCTTTGTTTTCCCCAGCATTCAGTTTAGTTTTCCTTTCCTAACTCAGTTTTGCCCTGCTATATGTCCAAATCAGTTTATTTATTAATGGTAATCACAACATACAGAGGGAAATCCCACATCATGTGTATGCCATATTTATGTGGGTGCCTGAGAAGGCCTGAAGAGGCCATCCGATCCCTTAAGCTGATACTATAGGTGGTTGTGAATGGGTGCTAGGAACCAAGTTTAGATCCTTTGGAAGAGTAACAAGTACTCCTAACAGCTGAGTCATCTTTTCTAACCCTTTGTTTAAGGTAAAAGTTTAAGATTATTCTAACATACACATAAACTCTAAATACCTAGCTAAAAGTGTTGGATGATTTAAACAGAAATTATAATTTAACCATTTTAAAATAAAAACACTTTTGTAGGAAATTTGAATGCTTGAAAATGGAACAAAGCAAAACATTTATAACTAAAATTTCCAAAGGTAAATTCCGTGCTGTTGGGGGGTTTTCCTTGTAGATGCTTTTCCTTTGTGCTTTTCTTATGAATGGGGACCTATATTACGGATGTATCTTTCAGGGGCATAGGACTAAGTGATGAACTGATTGCTGAAGCTGAAGGGTAAAGGCATTCACTGGAGAGAGATGGCTCAGTTAAGAGCACAGCTGTTCTTACAGAGGGCCCAAAGGATGTTTCCAGCACCCACATGAGGTGGCTCACAACTATTTGTAACTCTAGGTCCGAGGGTGGGGTGGGGGATCTGATGCCTCTGGCCTCAGTGGGCACCACACTCACATGTATATATCTACATATAGACATACATACCTATATATAACTTAAAATAATAAAAATATTTTTAAAATTTAGCTATTTACTTTTAAAATAGCAAACTAGATTGTAGGAGCCTGCTCCCACAAAGTCAGCTAGGGTTCCTGGATTGGGGGGACATTAAGGCTAAGGAAATGTCAGATAAAAGAAACTGAGACAGAAAATACAGGATAAAATCTGGAGGTCTCTTTGGTCATGTTGAAACAGCCAAACAGCCCAGAGTTGATTTCAGAACTTGCTTATATGCAAAGACAGAACAAAGCACAGCATAGTCAGTTAGTATCTAACCATAAGACCATTCCTGTCCTTGAGTGAGGGGAAGCAGCCTTACTTTCTGACTTGACATTCCTGAGGTTTGGTGTCAGCAATGTTCTTTCTACTAGATAGAGTTCTTTTCTCATGGCCAAAATGCTCTTTCCCATGGGCTAAATCAGAAGTCTCACAGCCCTCAAGGGTATTGGAAAACGCCAAGCTTGAGCTCAAATGACTTATAAGTCAAAACTGACTCCAGATGGAAAGGGTGAAGGAAAAATCTGTATGTGCCCCCCCCCCCCCCCGTTCCCGTGTGTCTGAGACAGGATGGTAACCAGTTGATCTGGACTAGCTATGAACCTCAAGCGGCCTTTCAACTTGCAATCTTGTTCCCTCCATTTCCAGAGTGCTAGGATTACAGGTGTACACCCATGCTCAGCTGTGTTTCTTTGGTATAATAATAAAGCTACATTTTGGTTTGGGTATTGATTATCCCTTAAGATCTCATGTTAGTTTCTTTTTACCTGTAATAATAGTCCTTTGTTGATCTGGAATTTCCTATGTAGAACAAGCTGGCTTTGAACTTACAGTACCTCCTGCCCCTGCTTCTTGAGTGCCAGGACTGCAGGTATGCAGCAGTCTACCTTGGTTCTTAAGGCTAAACTGCTTTCTTTTAGAAAGCTAGGTCTCCTTTGTTCCCTCCTCCTCTGCAATAGGATGACAGGTTCAGTGATAAACCTTCTTGGCTCTAGTGTTCACAGATAGCCAGTGTTTGGTTCCTGCAAAGTTCAGAGTTTATCGTCTGTTTTATAGGTGACAGTGTTCGATCTCAGGTTTTGAGAGAGAAAGTTATTGAATTGGAATCAGAAATAGAAAAATTTAAAGCTGAGAATACATCTTTAGCTAAACTTCGAATTGAACGAGAAAGTGCCTTGGAAAAACTGAGGTAAGTTTTTATCTATGAGAAGACAAAATACAATGATTTGTTTCTTTAAGACTATGTTAAGTTTTGATCACTTTAAATAGCAAATATAAATGGAAAAAGGACAAATTTCTGTTCTATCAATATATTTTTAATTAAGGGTATATTCCCTCTGTCTAAACAGCAGTCCCCTACATTATGGGGCATTCTGGGTTTGAGTCAGCCACTCTTCTGGCCAGCTTTGTTTCCGGAGGCAGCTACTGCTGAGCCAGTGTGGGCTTCAGAGATGAAAACAGACGGGAATCTCTGGCTCCCTGGGAGATACGATATCCTTTTCCAAAGCAATACTGCTGTGCAGATTTCAGGTTACGTATCTAGTGGATTATAAGCCTGTGAGAACTGAAACTTGCCAGCAGGTAGTACCGGGAACATCTGTGTGCTTGAGTTTGCTGGGCCTCTCTCACCTTGTCTGTGAAACTGGGGTAGTCATAGGAATAGCAGATTATTTTGTTCTTGTTACACCATTGTTCTAGATGTCTACAGCTTACAAGGTTTCCTTTTCTAAATGAATTTTAAAATTTATATTTATTGCTGGGTGTGGTGGCACACACCTTTAATCCCAGCACTTGGAAGGCAGTGGCAGGAGGATCTCTGAATTTGAGGCCAGCCTGGTCTACAGACTGAGTTACAGGACAGCCAGGGCTACACAGAGAAATCCTGTCTCAAAACCAAACCAAACAATTTTTTTTTTTTTTCGGATTAGGATTTCTCTGTAGCTTTGGGGCCTGTACTGGAACTAGCTCTTGTCTCTACTGTGTTACCGTGTGGGTCCTGAGGATCGGTCTCAGGTTGTCAGACTTAGTAGCAAGTGCCCTACCCTCTGAGCAGTCTCACCTGCCTGGTCCAGGTGTCCATTTTTCTCCTGCTGATTTCCAGTGTTCTGTGATTGCTCACTCAGTGAGCTATATACCTGTTGCTTTAGTTCTTCTTTGTGGAGAAGCAGGTGAGTGCTGGGTGCTTCCAGTTAGCCATCTCCACCCCCTTGAGCTGCTTTGTCTCTACATCCCTTCAACAAGCCTCCCTGGGAAGGATGCTGAAACATGGGTCTGGCTCTGCCTGCCCCTCAGTGAGTAGTGGGGCAGATCAGAGCACATGGCCTCTAGTTTTCTCAGCCTGGCACCAGTAGGGTGCCTCAGGATGGATGACAGTTCCTAGAACTGCCTGCCAGAGGCCCAGGGATAAAAGGGGTTACTAGTAGATCCTAAGAATGCTGCAAGTGATTTCCAGCCCTGGCTTTCTTCAGCTGTGTATACCTGATGCACCTTTAGTAGACCGCAGAGTTCTGAGGTTGCTGCCTCCTCTTGGCTTGGTTTAGGTTGGAAGGATAGTTTCTCCAGTTCCCTGCTCTACCAGCTTTCCTCATATCATTTCTGTGTACATGTAGAGCTTCCTGGCTTTCTCCTTAACTGCTTCTAATTATTTTCCTTTTTATTACTTGTGTGTATCATGTATGTGTTGTGTGTGTTAGACTGTGCAGGGCTCAGGCATGCCATGGGGCCAGTGTGGTAGAGAACAGTATCCAGGAGTCTGTCTCTCCGTCCACCATGGGATCTGACTCAGGTCGTCAGATCTGTGCAGCCAGCACTTTCAGCTGATGAGCCGTCTGGCTGGCACTATTACTGTTTGTTTTTTTCCATTGCATGTAAGAGGCTGTGGTGTCCCACTTTGTAGATTCACAGTGGGTACCTAGTAGATACTTGCTGAATGAATGTTAGGGAAAGTGTACTGGCTAATCTTTGAGGCCAGTGCATTGTAGGTGGATTCACTTTCAGGCTGGTCCTGGGTTCCATTTTGATGGCATTTATTTTATTTTTTATTTTTAGCATTGGTGATTAGGGCCTTAGGATTTAGCATCAGGGTCTCTTTAGTTTTGAGACAGAGGTCTGTCTCACTGTGTTGCTCAGGCTAGTATTGAGTTCTTGGTACCCAAGGGATCCTGTATCTACTCTGTGCCACCCAATGCTAGAAAGAAAGGTGTATATTATCACACTTGGGTGCACACAGATCATTATACTGAGACTATCCCATGACATCGTGGCTTGTTTGTTGTAGGAAAGAAATTGCTGACTTTGAGCAACAAAAGGCAAGAGAACTGGCTCGAATAGAAGAGTATAAAAAGGAGGAGACAAGAAAACTACAAAAGGAACGCAAAGTCTTTGAAAAGTACACAGCAGCTGCAAGGACATTTCCAGATAAGAAGGAGCGTGAAGAAATACAGGTATCTGGTTCTATACCACAGTCAAGGGCTAACAAAGATGGCAATCTTGTAAAAAACCCATTAGAGCTATTTGATGTCTCAGAAAGAAAGTGTGAGCTGGGTATCATGTGTGCTACTAATTTTAGCCCTTAGAAGGTCAAGGTAGAAAAGGGTACAGGGGGTGAGTGGGGAGAAAACTGGGTGTCTACAACACTGCATCAGAACATCTTCTCGGTCCGACTCTGAGAGATACAGTCACCAGTCCTTTAGACTAGCAGAATTCCTGCAAAGATCCTGTGCAACCCAGAAACCAGAGCTTGAATGTGTCCCAGTTCCGTGTTGTGCCCTCACTTTGACCTATCACACAGTGACTGCTGCTAATTCTTTTCATTCATAGTCATTTATGCCCATATACTAACTAGAGGTTTAGTTCCAAAACTTATAAAATGACAGGGCAAATAATGGTTCTTTGCATTGCAGAGGTGGACATGGGCATGATTAGAGGAAAGGAGCAGTTAAAAAGATACATTTCTTTATTACTATATATTTTTTATGTGTATGAGTGTTTTGCCTACATGAATGTATGTGTGTTACATATGTGCAGCCCCTGAAGATCAGAAAAGTGTGTCAGATCCCCTGGGACTAGAGTTAGGGATGGTTGTGAACCACCATGCAGGTTCTGATAATCTAACTCTGGTCCTCTGGAAGAGCAGCCAGTGACCTTAACTACTGAGCCATCTCTTCAGCTCCATGAATGCCTTTTTTCCCCCTTAGAGTTTCTCTGTAGCTTTGGAGCCTGTCCTAGAACTCACTTGGTAGACCAGGCTGGCCTTGAACTCACAGAGACCCACCTCTTTCTGCCTCCCAAGTGTTGGGATTAAAGGTGTGTACCACCACCGCCTGGCATGCATTTCTTATTAGAACTATAAACCTAGGGAAAATCAGATGATATAGCTATACATTGACACATGCAAAGCTTTCTAAGGAGAAAACTCATTTAGCTAAGTGTAAAAACCTAGTAAATATATTACACTTTAACAACCTCAACTTCTCAACACCACAGTTTCACATGGCTGTCTGCTATTTCCTGCATAAAATGTGAGCTCACCTGCTTTCCATATTTTTCATATTAGTGCTGTGGGTTCCAGCCTATGCTTTCTTTTTTCCCCATGTTGCATGGCACATGTCATCTACACAAATGTCATCCCATGTGCACACCTGCAGCATTAGTTACTATACACCATATATTACTTACGGTTTTATTTTATTATGTATTAGCTTTTAAGACAGGATTTCACTGCACAGTCCACACTGGCTTTGAGATTCTACTGTCTTGGCTTCCTGTGTAGCAACCTGGTTAGATATCTGTGACTCTGACCCTGTATATAGCTGCAAAGTTCCAAACTTATAATCCATTTACAGAAAGGCTTTAGTCTAGTTTTGAATTTGTTTTGAGGTGAAAGTGAGCTAACTTAGTCTGAGCAAAAGAACAAGGCAGGCTTTTGAGTGTCTACAATCCTTGTGGGACAAATAGATTGTCCCAGTAAATATTCAAATATATAAATAGTAAATATATCAAAACTATATAGTTAAATGAAAAGTCATCTTCCTGATCACCCACAGATGTATGTGCCCGTAAGACTGAGATGCAATCATGAGATTACATATACACATCACATGAAAGTACACACTACAATGCAGGTATTGGGGAGACACAAAGCTGCCTTAGCAAAAGTGAGCAGGTTTCCAGAGTCAGTGGTCCTGCAGACCTTACCTGGACAGGATTAACTTTCATCAGTCATTCCCCTGGTGGGTTGACATCTGATTTATCAATTGCCATAGGCTGTATATTTCCACAGCCTCTCACATACATACATACATACATACATACATACATACATACATATATACACTATTTTAACAGATTGTTTTCCTGATTTCTGTCAAGTTCCCATTAGTGAATGGGATTAATGTATTAGTGAATTAGTTATATTTTGTGTATTAACTATATATCTGGCAACTCTGCTGAATGTATCAGATCTGAAGGTTTTCTAGTAGAGGCTTTAGGGTTTTAAATAGGTTCATGTTTTCTGCACAGAGAGACAACTGAATTCCTTATTTGTATCTCTTTTATTTTTCCTGTCTTATCGCTCTAGGGTTCTGTTCCTAGTTTCTTCAGGGAGTTTATTATGAAGGATAGTGAACATTGTCTAAGACTTTCTGTATGCATTGAGACGAACATGTGGTTTCTGTCCCTGGATCTATTTATGTGTTGTATTGCATTTATTATTTTGTATATTTAACCACCCCTGTACCCCTGGAATGAAATCAGCCTGATCATATTGTATAGCCTTAAAGTATTATTTAATTTGGTCTGCATATACTTTTACTGAGAATTTTTAAGCTTGAGGATATAACTGAGCACTTGCCTAGCATGCTTAAATCCCAGGGCTCAATCCTCAGCACTGAGTATCCTGAAATCCCAAGATGAGGCCTCAAACTACATAAATGTGAATTTTTGTTGTGTGCTTGTATGGGTTTTGGTATCAGAGTAATACTGGTTTCACAGAATGAATGAATTTTACAGTGTTCCTTCCCTTTCAATTTTATTAAGTAGAGGTACTAACACTAACCAGGCAGTCACTGAAAGCCACGTCTCAGCCCTGTGAGGCTAGCCTGCTTCACTAGTCTCCAGGGTACAAGAGGAGCACTTTCCCTTCTGTTGGGAAACTTTGGGGCTCTCTCCACTGCCGACCCCAGTAATCCTAGTTCAACTCTCAGTCACTCTGTGCTCTTGGTCTTTCTTAGTCAATAAAATGGCCTGCCAATAGCATTTGGTAGACTATTGTGTGCTGTAGTTTCCAAACCACTGATGACAATCTGTCCTGACTCTAGTCTTGATTTCCGTGCGTACCCCTGCAGTTTGTTCACTTTCTTCTCTTACTCCATCTTCCTTTTTTTACTGCTGGGGATTGAACCTAGGCTCTCATACATAGGCCAGTGTTCTGCTTCTGAGTATATTCCCAGCCCTCCCCACTCCTGTCCGTCCCTTCCCTACTTCCTTCTCACTGTGCTGCTGGGGTTCAAACCCAGCGCCTTGTACATGCCTGGCAAGCACTTTACTACTGAGCCACATTCCTCCATCATTTTCTTAATTTTCATTAATTTTTTTTCCAGTTTTTCGAGATGGAATTTCTTTGTGTAACAGCTCTGGCTGTCCTGGAACTCATTCTATAGCCCAAGCTGGCCTCGAACTCACAGAGATCTGCCTGCCCCTGCCCTCCTAGTGCTGAGATTAAAGGCATGCACCATCACGCCTGGCTGACAGTATTTTTAAAAGACTAGTCAAGTGTAGTAGTGAGAGGAGATTGGGCGTTGAACAAGGGATGTGATTTGGAACTGACTGGGAACAGTCATAAGTCACTCTCCACCTTTGGACGGCCTCACTCATGGATCTCCCCCAGTCTTCTGTTCAGGAATTCCCGTCATTTTTCTTTGCTGCTGCTTTAGTAGTGGTTAGGTTATGCTGCGCTCCCTCACACCACACTCAGTGCTGCTTTGCTTTCTCCTGGCTTTTCACTCATTGTTGACAGTGTCAGGTGAGCATTGACCTGACTTCCATGTCCCAGCTCCTGAAAACCCCAGTGTCATTTACTGTCTAGGCCTCTTCTCCTGCTGTCTGAGGTGGGCTGACACTTTGTTTTATTGATGTATCTCTTTCCCCATTACATTAATTCTAGTAACTTTTCTTTTGAGAGGCTCTGAAACAGCAAATAACAGATCTACAGGAAGATCTGAAAAGGAAGGAGACAAAATGGTCAAGTGCACATGGTCGCCTTAGAAGCCAGATAGAAATGCTAGTCAAAGAGAATACAGACCTCCGAGAAGAGATAAAAGTAATGGAAAGATTCCGACTGGATGCCTGGAAGAGAGCAGAGGCTATTGAGAGCAGCCCCAAGACCCAGTACATGACAGCCACAAAAAAGGATGATGCCACGGTAGGTTTAGGGGAGCTGGTTTTGCCAAATCAGGGTGATAGTAAATGTGTGTCCACTTAAACTCATAAAGCCAGGAAATGGAGTGGTGGATCCAAAGGTGAGAAGTTAGTGTTTAACAGATCCAGGAGGACTCTCACAAGACTCAAAAGTCAGGAAATGTTCAGGGGTAATAATTGCACAAGTCTAAGGCACTGTAGTTCCCATGTCAGCTTGAATTTGTTCAGGAAGGGAATTCTGGATGATGTGTAGTTAGCTTATCACTTGTCTCAATCACTTCGCTATTGCTATGACAAAACACCGTGACCAAGGAAACTTATAAAAGAAGCATTTAATTTGGGGTTCATAGTTGCAGAGCTAAGAGTTCACAAATATCATGGTGGTGAGCATGGCAGCAGGCAGGCATGGCGCTTGAGGAGTAGCTAAGATTTTATATCCTGATCCTCAAGCAAGAGGCAGAAAGAGGTCATTGGGAATGGGTGGATTTTGAAACCTCAAAGCCCATCCGCAGTGACACACCTCCTCCAACTAGGCCATACCTCCTAATGCTTCCCAAACAGTTCCACCATCTGGGAGCCAAGTATTCACATATATATGAACCAATGGGGGCCATTCTTATTCAGACTATCATGGTGCGCAGGAATGATGAGGTAAACATGGCAGGCCTCCTAGCCATCGTGTAGAGTGCTGCTACCCTGGACGCTGTTAGAGGAAGTGCAGGTTGGGGACGACACTTGATACATTTAGTATTTGTGCTTCATGAGGTACTCGTGATAAAGCAGTGGTAAAGTCACGAGGGTGACCGGCCAGAGAGCAGGGAGGGAGAAGGCTGTCATGGTGTCCTGATTCAGAGAGCAGGAGGGAGAAGGCCGTCATGGTGTCCTGAGTCAGAGAGCAGGGAGGGAGAAGGCTGTCATGGTGTCCTGAGTCAGAGAGCAGGAAGGGAGAAGGCCGTCATGGTGTCCAGAGTCAAAGGACTCTTGAGATTCAGAGTGGCCTGCTGTGCCTGTTGAGGACTAAATTGGCCAGGTTATTTTCTCAGAGTGGCCTGCTGTGCCTGTTGAGGACTAAATTGGCTAGGTTATTTTCTAGGTCCAGAAAGGTGTGCGCATTAAGACTAACCCTGGAGTGCTGACTGTAGAAATAGGGAAGACATGGTAGAGTGCAAGATTCCTGTAGAGCTGTTGATAATGGGTGAAGAGATTGAGGTAGTGACTGGGGGCAAGGATTTTGTTACTTTAGACAGGAAAAGGAACAGGTTAGTCTGACTCAGGGAAGAGGACACTGCTTAGGCGTAGTCTGTTGTGTGGCAAGCCCAGACCAGGTTGATGCATAGTGGTGGCTGGTGGTAAATCCCCAAAAGCTCTTTCTCAGGAAAACAGGAGCATGCTCACCTGATCTAAAAGGGTGGGAAAGGAGGCAGAAGGTAGATGTGGGGAAGTTGTTTGAGTGGAAACCAAAGGTCTTAGGGTGGTATACTGGTCAAACTATAGTCACCTGGAACAAGTGAACCTTAATTAAGAAGATGCTTCCAGGGGCTGGAGAGATGGCTCAGAGGTTAAGAGCATTGCCTGCTCTTCCAAAGGTCCTGAGTTCAATTCCCAGCAACCACATGGTGGCTCACAACCATCTGTAATGGGGTCTGGTGTCCTCTTCTGGCCTGCAGGCATACACATAGACAGAATATTGTATACATAATAAATAAATATATATAAAAAGAAGATGTTTCCATTACATTGGCCTATAGGCGAGTTGGTGTGGGCATTTACTTGATTAATGAGGGAGGGCCCAGCCTACTGTAGACCTGACTACAGCTGGGAAGGTGGTCCTGACTAGTATAAAGAAGCCAACTAAGCAAGGCATGAAGAGTAAGCTAGTAAGCAGTGTTCCTCTATGATCTATCTCTATCTCATTTCCTACCTTGAGTTCCTTCCGTAGCTTTTCTTAGTGGTGGATATCAGCTTTTGGCCATGGTCTTCATCACAACCATAGAAAGCAAACTAGGACAGCAGGAAGGCTGGTTTGTGGCTGCAGTGGGGCCACGAGAGTGGGAGACCATGCATCCAAATGATAACTGCTGTTGTTGTTAAGCTCTTTTGGTGTAGAGTTGGATTGTGGCAAAGGTGAATGCTACTCACAGGGGAGGAGGATGCAGGTTTGCAATGTGTAAGAGTAACTGTCATGAACCACAGTGAACCTGTAGCAGAAGGCTGAAGGCTACAGGTGGAGGATGTAGCAAATATGTATGGATCAAGAGACTGTTAGGCCCTTGTGTGCGCTAGGCTGTGAACGTTGACTGGAAGAGAGTTTAGAGGAATGATCTGCAAAGAAGCATACAGTACTGTAGCATGATTAATAAAATCCCAGGGACAGATATTGGAGGTTCAACCTGAAGGTCAGAAAAGCAAAACAGCCAGCCACGGGCTCTTACCTCTACTTCAGTCTGAAATGGCGATCCTGTGTCTAGGAATCTCTGAATGAGACTGACAGTTGTCTCCTCCCATTTTATATTCCTCTCTAGGCCTGGGATTAAAGGTGTGTACCACCACTGCCTGGTTTCTATGGCAAACTAGTGTAGCTACTGGGATTAAAGGTGTTGCATCACCACCGCCTGGTTTGTAAGGCTGATCAGTGCAGCTGTTTTACTCCGATCTTTCAGGCAAATTTTTATTAAAATACAAATGAGCTGGGTGGTGGTGGCGCACACCTTTAATCCCAGCACTTGGGAGGCAGAGGCAGGCGGATCTCTGTGAGTTCAAGGCCAGCCTGATCTATAAGAGTTAGTTCTAGGACAGGCCCCAAAGCTACAGAGAAACTCTGTCTTGAAAAACAACAACAACAACAACAAAATAATACAAATGAAATATCACTATCACTACACAATACTCTGGAAGAGGCATTCACTTGTCCTCCACTCTACTTCATCATGGAAGCTTCCTAGTGGAGAGATGAAAGGGGTGTGATCAAGCCCCAAACTGCCATTGCTCTGAACATCTCACCATGCTTTGTGTGTGGCCAAAGCAGTAGAAAAGAGCTGTAGAAGACGAGGGCAGCTTGTGGAAGAAGCTGATTGATATGAAGGTCTATTGTGTGTCTTGAGTTGGGGGATAGTGTGTGGTTCATTCCTAGATAGCCACCAATTATTTACCTGGCCTACTATGGTAAATGGGAGTGCAGATGAACAGCTCTTAACTGAGTTAATTTTACTCAGTGACATGAAATGTAGACTAATAATTGTGTTAAAAATTGTCTCTCATATTATAGGATTCATCTATTCAATTTCAAAAGAGTCATATTTCTTCAAGAGCCCAGGTAGAAAAATATAAGAAAAAGTATTTGCCAGCACAAGGTAAGAGGCTGCATGGCCCATTTATATTTCAGAACTTTATAGAGAATCTGAGCTGCTCCACTGGCAGGAGGATCACTGCAGGTTCAGGCCAATCTGGGACGCCAAGTGAGACTGGCTTAGAGCGAGGTGGATGGGAGCAGCAGGACGAGAGAAGACTCTATTCTAGGAATTAAATGAATGGTCTTGAGCCTCTGCATCACCAGCATATAAGATGCTGCCCTAGTTCCCGTTTCAAAAGGAGTTAGGGAACAAACTTGTAAAGGAAAATGGATTCATTTATAGCTAGTGCAAACTGTAATGGTTAATAGACAAAGGCCAGGACATATGCATGCACTCATTTAGTTGTGAGATAAGCTGGAGCCTGTACTGTACGTAGCCTTCCCCTACCTCATCATAAATTTCCTGGAAAAGCTTGAACCGTGTTTGTGTGTGTGTGTGTCTGTCTGTGTGTGTAGGGGGGTATATCGTTTTAGGGGGGCATCTCACTATTGGTCCTGCTCCTCAGATAATTCCTGATAGCATTCCATGTAATCTTCTAAGCTACATGTACCCAGGGTTGGAGAAACGACTCAAAGGTTAAGAGCACTGACTGCCTTTCCAGAGTTCATTTCCCAGCAACTACTTGGTGGCTCACAACCGTCTGTAATAGGCTCTGATACCCTTTTCCTACATGTTGGTATACATGCAAAGCCTTCATACATAAAAAATTCAAATAAAATTAAAAAAAGAAACATACATTAAAAATAACAAAAAACAAAACAAAAACCTTCATGTGTCCATACAATTGATAAATTGTTTCACACTGTTTGTTTCTGTAATTGTTATGAGTTTGCCAGGTGGATGCTGGGAACTGACCCAGGTCCTTTGCAAAATCAGCCAGTGCTCTTAACTGTTGGGTTGTCTCTGCAGCCTCTACAAATTCACTTGTATTAATCAGTGTGTGCTGCATCAATACCATGGACATTCTTGTCTGTATCTGGAATGCACATGTTTTTTCTTGGACATACCAAGTGCTGGCCTAACTGGGCAACTGGTAGAATATCTTTAATGCCACTAGATTGTACCAAAATATTCCCAAAACATACGAGTACATTCTTACAGTTTATCACACTTATTTATTGTGTTGCTTGTGAGCTGCACATGTGCTGTCCTTCCACGTGGGTCCTCTAGATTGAACTCAAGCGTCATTCCTGGCAGTGTGTGTTTCTTTACTGAGCCCTCACTAGTCCTGGTTTTGTACTCTCAATAGCTAGGAAAGTACCTGATTCCACTCTGGCCCAATAGTCAACACTGTCAGAGTTTAGTTTTTAACAGCCAGGTAAATGTATAACTCTTGTTATCATTGTTTTAATTTGCATTTCCCTGATTATTTAATTACATCGAACACCACTGCCTTTGGCGAGCTGTATGAATTTCCCCCCAGGTACAGGGAATTGAAACCCAGAGCTTCATGTATACAAGACAGGTGCTGTACAGCTCAACTCAGCCATCTCCTCAGCCATGGATTTCTTTTGAAAATAACTTATTTAGGATTTTAACCATTCTGATCTCTACCTTTATCACAAATATCTTCTCTATTACTTGTCAAACCTTTAAAAAAAAGATGGGGTCTCAGAGTTTAGGTTACCCTTGAACTTGTTATGAAGCTAAGGTGGCCTGTGTCTGCTCATTATCTCTTTTGATTGACAAAAATTATTAATGTTGCAGGGCCTCTTTTTTCCTTGCATGGTGGTATTTGTTTTATTAAAAGTATGTGTATGGATGTTTTGCCTGCATGTATGCATGTGCATCACATGCCTGCCTGGTGCCTGCAGAGGCCAGAAGAGGACATTGGATCCCCTGGAACTAGGGTTACAGAACGTTGGTAGCTGCTCTGTGGGTCTTGGGAACTGAATCGGGGTCTTAACTGCTGAACCGTCTCTCTAGCCTCCTGTGTTCTAAGTTTTCGCTTATCAGGTTATGAGCCACAGCACCTGTGAAATCTGTCTGGCTGTTCAAGCACCACTTCTTATCTAGTTTCTTCTCTCCTCTCATGTCATGCCTGTCTGTACAGTACTGCAGATGAGCCTGTACCTAGAAATCTCTGCATGCTCCTCTCCCCTTGTCCAGCTGTAGATAGTTTGAGGGTTCAATTTCATATTAGATTATAACAGAGAATTAAATTTGGTATGTAATCAGCTGGCGGGGCACTAATTCTGGTTCTGCCTTAGAGATACAGTAATTTATCCTCTCAGCCTTGGTTTCATTTCCTCACCTATAAAAAGGGAGAAGTATCTCATCTCTGATGGAGTGACAGTTATAGTTGTATAATATAATTTGCACACTTGCCCTGTGAGTTAAAGAATGGCATTCTTCTTGTGTCCTATGCAAACAGAGGACACATCCTGCTAGCACCAGAGCTCTGGCCCCTATGTGCCTACTGGTGGACGTAGAGCCAGCCTCTGCACTCTTCCTGTTTCTTTTGTCATCCATAAACTAACCTTTCAGATGTTGGTGTTTTCTAAATCAATTTTTGTGTGGAACTGCTGATGCTGGCGGTTTGGGACCTCTACAGTAGGGCTCGAGGGATGGCTCAGTGATGGAGTTCTCAGAGGACTCAAGTTCTGTTCCCAGCGCCCACACTGAATAGCTCACAACTGCCAATAACTCCAGGTCTAGGAGATCCGATGCCCTCTTCCTGCTTCCTTTGGTACCCGAATGCCTGAGTACATTGTATATTGGCAGACTCACACATACACACAAATAAATAAACAAGAAGGTAGGGTTAGATAAAAGCATAAAGGAAATGCTTTGTGTCTGGTGTGGATATGTGTGAACCATTGTGCTGATGTGGAAGGTGACTGACAGCTTGTGAAAGCTGGTTCTCTCCTCCCATTGTGGGTTCCAAGGATTACTATTTCAAGGCTTGGTGGCAAGTGCTTTTACCTGCTAAGCTATCTCACTGGCCCCCAAAGGAAATAGTTTTACCAGACCAATAAATTAAATATTTTCATTAAGTATTAAAACTAACTCTAATAATTACATTCTAACAGGGAATCTATCTCAAAGAGCCAAGTCTGGGCCTCCTCGTGATTTGGGCATCTCGGATAAAGGACAAGTAAATTTTTTATATTGTTAAATATGTGAATGTACTTTATTCAGAATTGAAATGGATTTGCTGAGTTTCTAAGTCAGGAATAAAGGAGGGTTTTTATTTAACATTGTAAATGTTGTTTTATATAACAACAAACACTGGACATAGAATCACGTAATTTTAGAATATGGCTTTTATTTAGTAGGTACAGGTTGTAACTGCTTAATGTATCTTGTCTTCTAGGCTGCCTTGCCCAGAGAGCCTCGTGAACCAGTGAACTTCCCAGATCTTGAATATAAAAACAAAGAGGAAAAAGAGGAAGAAATCCAGGGAGAAATCAGTCATCCTGATGGAAAGGTAAATGAATTTTAAGTAATGACTGGAGAGATAGCTCAGTGGTTAAGAACACTGGCTGCTTCTCCAGAGAACCCAGGCTCAATCCCCAACACCCACATGGCAGCTTACAATTGTCTATAACTACAGTTTTAGGGGATATGATACCCTCACACATACAGGCAAAACACCAATTCTCATAAAAATAAATCATTTAAAAAATAGTGAATGTGGTATAGTACAAATAACCATGCATAAAATAGGGGGTCTATACTCTGAAAAGAGTGTCACTTGACAACAGGGATTGTTCTGAAAACTGCATTGTTACAAATTATGTTATCACAGGAACATCTTAGAATGAGCTTACACAGACCTAAATGAGATCATCTTCTTCAGGCCAGGGGCATGCCATGTCTGTGTCTGGATGTATGGGTGTGTGAGCACAGGTATGTATATGGTAGAGCTATTGTCCTGAGGGCCTAGGTGAACAAAGTGATACAAGATGAGCTGAAGTACAGGAGAAAGTGATGATATAAATACACAGTATGGTGTTTGTGTAAATTCTTTTAAATAGGAGTATGCACTAAGAACATAGTACAGAAAGCACATAAACCACCACATAGCTGTTTTATGTTATCAAGTATTATGTACTTTATTTGGTAACTCAGCATAGGCTTACACTGTCACCACAAACATGTCATGTGATGTTTCATTGTATTAGCAGGGGAGAACATTATGCATGCAGCCCATCAGTGACTTTTCTGGTATGTGACTAGAGTCTTGAAGGCTATGGAGGTGCTAAGCTTCAGGACTGTGGGGCTTGAACATTCTGTGATATACAAAAGGAGGAATATCATCCTTTATCTTCATTCTTAAATCACACACAACTAGAAGGTCTCCTAGATTTTCTCTTTCTGGTCTTTGAAATCCTCTTCTGTAGCCAGGTCTTACCAGCCTGCATAACTTTGTTCTTGGCCTTACAGTTATTTGTGTGGGCACGTGTGTGCCACAGAACAAATGAGAGAGTCAGAATACAACTTCCAGGAGTTGGTATTTTCTTTCCAACATCTGGGTCCTGAGGATTGAACTCAGTTTTTCAGGCTTGACAGCAAGTGCCTTTACCCTGTAAGCCACCTCTCTGGTCTCTTCCTTGGCCTTACAAACATTTCTAAGTGGAAAAGGGGTGCTGATCAAAAGAAGTGAAAAGCACATAAATGATTTGTTTGGAGGAGGTGACTAAGATCTGTTTCATATGCCCTAATCTTGATCATTCAATTGAAAGGATACGGCCAAAGTTCAGGCTACCCTTGAGGACTGAGGAGGATAAACAGTCAAGGGAAGTAGCTATGTTTTTCAAATTGTTTATCCTCCTCAATCCTCAAGAAGCAGCCATGTTTTCTGAGTCTCCTGTAGGGTATCATGATGATGAGGAGAGGTTTTGTTTTAGATGAGTTGTTAGTATAAATGAAATAATGAACAGCAACAACAAACTCAGAACAGCATGACCCTGATGAAATAAAGGTGTTCTCTACTTCTGATTTTAGGAAATGTTTCACTTTTTATTGTAAGAATATGGACATGTGGGGGCTGGAGAGATGGCTCAGAGGTTAAGAGCACTGGCTGCTCTTCCAGAGGTCCTGAGTTCAATTCCCAGCAACCACATGGTGGCTCACAGCCATCTGTAATGAGGTCTGGTGCCCTCTTCTGGCCTGCAGGCATACATGGAGGCTGAACACTGTGTACATAATAAATAAATCTTTTTTAAAAAAAAAGAATATGGACATGTAAATAGGCAGGGGATTCCTTGTATCTCTGTTGCATGGTCTGAGGAGGAAATCTTACCTTGTGTCTTTTTAGGTAGAAAAGGTTTATAAAAATGGGTGCCGGGTTATACTGTTTCCCAATGGAACTCGGAAAGAAGTGAGTGCAGATGGGAAGAGCATCACTGTTACATTCTTTAATGGTGACGTGAAGCAGGTCATGCCTGATGAGAGAGTGGTACGTATGCGCAGGATGCTGCTTCTAGGAGCATCCTCTCAGGAGAAGGGGCAGCTCACTAAATGTCTCTGCAGGTCTACTTCTATGCTGCTGCCCAGACCACTCACACCACATACCCGGAAGGCCTTGAAGTCTTACATTTCTCAAGTGGACAAATAGGTACAAACTCACTTTGTCTACTTTGTTAAATTCCAACCTTTCTTAAAAACATATATTGATAACAACCATTTTTAAAACAGAAAAACATTTCCCAGATGGAAGGAAAGAAATCACATTCCCTGATCAAACTATTAAGAATTTATTTGCTGATGGTCAAGAAGAGAGCATCTTTCCAGATGGCACAATTGTCCGAGTGCAACGGTATGCCGCCTCTTAAATCTGTTTCTTCATTTTCCAAATGTTCATGGTTTAACTTTTTTTTTTTTTTAAATCTGAAACATTTGGGGCTGGGATCTGGCTCAGTAGAGAAGAACACTTGTTGTGTAGTCATGAAGATTTGAGTGGAACTTCCCACCTTGTACATGACGTGGATGCATGTTTCTGGAACCTCAGCATTGGAGATGGGGTAGGGGAAAGATAGGTGGGTTCTGGAAGCTCATTAGTAAGTAAGCCTGGACCATATGGCAAGCTTCCAGTTTAGTGAGAGACCTTGTCTTAAGGGAATAAAGTAGAGAATTCCTTTGGCTCTGCACTTTCCCAAATACAAAATGGAATGTTTCAGTGAGCTGAATGAGAAGTGAATGCAGAGTCTGAGAAAAGCATGCTTGCACTGTGGAAGTTTAGAAACAATGTGAGCTAATGGGATTTAGAGAGTCTGCTCAGTACTCAGGAGAGGAAGCTTAGTGAACCCTGAAAGCAGAATGAGACACAGAAGGCAGGCTGCCCTCTGGCAGCTGACATAACCACTGAACCTTTCCTCTCTTGCTTGTGTTTTTAAATTCTCAACCTCTCTGCCCAGTCTGTTACAGTTTACTCTCTTGACATATTTGATCCAAACCTTTCAAAACCAACAAACTCTTTTTTTGTTCTTCTGAAAGTTAGCTTTATGTGGTCCTTGGCTGCCCAATCCAGGAACTTTATTTATTTATTCATTCATTCATTCATTGGATTTTTGAGACAGGGTTTCTTTGTAGTTTTTGGTGCCTGTCCTGGAACTAGCTCTTGTAGACCAGGCTGGAATCTGCCTGCCTGTGCCTCCTGAGTGCTGGGATTAAAGGTGTGCGCCACCATGGCTAGGGACTTTGTAAAAGCAGAGACTCTTGTAGCTTAGGCTGGCCTCGAACTCCTGACTTTCTTGCCTTTACCTACCTCATGCTGAGATTATAGGTGTGCACTGTAACCAACCTAATGATATAGAGCTTATTTTAATCAGCCCTGGTGAAGTTCTGCTATATCCAATTTTTGAGTTTTCCTCTCTTTACCTTAGGATGTGACCACTAAGTATCCCATCTTTGGAAACAATTAACACACTAACCAACATGAAGTCTATGGTACAAACTGCCAAGAAAGCTAAAACTTATTCAAGTGATACACCGACTTCTTATAGTCAGTGCAGTGTTTCCCCCTTAGTGTAGAAATCTGATACACATGCAAATAAACAGTAGTTGAAAAAATTAGAAAGCTACTATAGATTGAGTAACATCAGAATAAATTTAAAATGTTTTTACTCTTATATTTGAAATTTTGTATAATAAGCAGAGAAATAAAAAGTGTGTACCTATGTATCTAGCTTCAACATAGATTAATTCATAACCAGTCTTGTTTCCAAATTAGTTAAGAGTAGTGGCTCTCAAGATGTAGTGTGCCACTGAACCACCTGGATGTTGAGATGCAGCTGTGCTAGGGCAGGGATCCCCAGGAGAGCATCAACTCTTGGAATCGATTTTGGGTCTCACATGTGTATGTGGCACAGGATCGTTCTGCTAGTAACACCTGTCCGTCTATGTTAAAAATTCTGATTTACAGGCTTCTGTTGGTCATGGCACTTTGGACCTAAGCCTGGAAAATTTATTGTGAATGTCCCATAGACATGCCCAACATGTCTTTGTGTTAATTTTTTCATATTCCAACTATTTGTTCTATTGTTCAAAGTACTTAGGTGGTCTTCAATTTAGTGGGGAAAAAAAGGAGCCATCCCAGCCTTCCCCCAAGGAACCTGAACAGCTAAACTTTAACACAACGAATGACCACCTTTGAGTTGGGCATAGTGACATACACAAGTCTTTACTCCCAGCACTAAGGAGGCACCTACCTAGGTGGATCAATGGATGTTTGAGGACAGCCTGCTTTGCATAGTGAGCTGCAGGTAGGTAGGGCTACACAAAGAACTATCAGAAAAAAAAAAAAGAAAAACCAAAAAACAAAATTCTGAACACTTCATAATAAAGACACAAATAAAAAAAGAAACTTTCATGGTCACATGTAAAGGCTAGCTTGGTAGGCTAGAACTGAAATGAAATATTGCAGTTGGGAAGAGGACCAAGGAGTGTGTTTAGGAGAAGAAATAATCGCCAGAATTAAAGACTACTTTTAGTTAGCTTTCCTGTTGTGTGTTTCTTTTCTTTCTATTATTACATACTATTGAGGAATGAACCAAGGTCTCATGTCCACCAGGCAAGTATTTTTCCACTGAGCTACCTCCAGCTCTGTCTTAAATTTCAGGGGCAGTGTTTTGCACCTGTAGCTCAGACTGGTCTTGAACTCCGTCCTCCTATCCTCGGACTCCCGAGGGTTGGTATTACAGTCATGTACCTGCCGCTATGCCTAGGTCCAATTATATTCTGGTTTAAATTTTACAGAGATGGCAACAAAATCATAGAGTTTAATAATGGCCAAAGAGAGCTCCATACTGCCCAGTTCAAGAGACGAGAATATCCAGATGGGACTGTTAAAACTGTCTATGCAAATGGCCACCAGGAGACAAAGTACACATCTGGTCGAGTCAGAGTAAAGGACAAAGATGGTAACGTTCTAATGGACACGGAACTGTAAAGATCTTCATGGGATTAATCATGAACTAACTAACACTAAATGGCTTTTCTGTTCAGAGTATGTACATTTCTTGTGTGTTCAGTTGTTTAATTTATAGTGTATGTGTGTGTGTGCATATGTGTATGTCTAAATGTAAAGATTATTTGATTTTTAAAATTAAAGTTTTATCACACAGTTTCTTCCTGTTTTACATTCTTTGAAACACAAAAGCAGCTAGCTCCCCTAGTGTGTCTTTCTACAATTAGGAAGAGAAAGCATTACTACTTTGTTGTAAACTATGTACAGTTTTTGTTATTGTTTTTAACATTTGTGCTTTTTTGTTCTTTTTTGGAGACTGAGCCCCACTGTGTAGCCTTGACTAGCCTGGAACTCACTCTGTAGGCCAGTATAGCGTTGAATTCACAGAGATCCACCTGCCTCTGTGTCCCCAGCAATAGAGTTAAAGCCATGTGCCACCACACATGGCTTGTGCAGGTTTTTAAAATAAGAAGTAAAAGAGGTGTCTCAAATACTTGCTCCCCAGGCTGTGATTAATAATAAAATGAAAACTGTCGTTTACTACTACAAAGACTCATGAACACAAATAGGCCAAACCATATTACAAGTAGTAGTCTTAGGAGAATGCAGTTACAACCTGGGTGCTGTATAACTTGTCAAAAACAGAAGTAGTGGACGGGAGAGACGATGGCTCAGTGGTTAAGAGCACTGACTGCTATTCCAGAGGACCTGAGTTCAATTCCCAGTACCCACATGGTGGCTCACAACCATCTATAACGAGATCTGATGCCCTCTTCTGGCCTGCAGGCATATGTGCAGACAGAATACTGTGTACAAAAATAAATATATCTAAAAAAAAAAACAAAACAGAAGTAGCACGTACGAACAAATCACAGCATTCATGTTGTTACCATGTTGTTAGGCAGCACAAGCAAGCCAAGAAAGGGCAAGTTGCCCACTGTAAGTTAACAAAAACTAGGACAATAGGTATTGACAATTACTTATTAAAAAAATATCAGTTCCAGTTGATTTAAGAACTGAATGGTCAGGAGGTGGTGGCACACACCTTTAATCCCAGCACTTAGGAGGCAGAGGCAGGCAGATCTCTGTGAATTTGAGGCCAGCCTGGTCTACAGAGTAAGTTCTAGGACAGCCAGGGCTGTTACACAGAGAAACCCCAGAAACAACAACAGTAACAACAAAACTCCAAAAAACAAAACAAAATCCTAAATGTGAAAAACAACAAAACCCAAAACTGTTACCAGTCTAATGTGAAAGATTTTTTAAATAGGGTATAAACTTTAAAAGGTGCGAACTGCCATCTTCAGGAATGTGTAACTTTTCAAAAGTAACTACTCCTTGACCTAGCAAGTTCCACTACTACGCACACAGAGGAAGAACCTCTCACGTGTATAAGGCCAATAGGAGAATGCAACTGAAAAACAACACCAAAGCCCAGTAACCAGCTCAGCACCCAACAGTAAGGTCATGCACTCAGATGGGCAGGGAGGTTAGTGCAGTAGAGCTGCCACCAACACAGCAAAGGCAACAGTGGAAACGCTACCTAGGCTTAATGGTGCTCAGTCTTACAGATTCATATGCAGCTAGAATACAAAGACTTATGTAGCTATACACATCAACTCAATCATACCTCTATAAGGGAGTGGGGGGATGGGCTGAGACTGCAGGACCATCAACAGTTTTGATATTTCTTAAGCAAAGTCTTAATTAATAACATGAACTAAAATTTCTATGTGCATAAATTTTATTTTGAAATTACAGTAAAAACAAAAGTTTCAAAGAAAATATTAACTTTTCCCCACACCATTCTTTAACAATTTAACAAATATGACTAAAGGAGGAAAAATGATACTACTGCAGAACAAGTTAAAAGTCAAACCTGAAATGGTATAAATCTAACAAAAAACTTTCTTCTGGGCAGCTACAGGCGCTCTTGTATACCTGAAAAACAAACAAACAAACAAACGTTACTGTAAGACTTGCCTTTAATGCTTTATTTTAGCTGAGCTACTTGTTAGCTGGCTGGATCCCCCAGTGCTTCTGTATGCCTGCTATTTGGTAATGAGCATAAGTTATTTGTGATGCCTACTGTCCTGTTTGGCTTGCCCCATACCCATCAGACTAGGGCAGTCATGACAGTCATTCCTGACCATATTTATTGATAATGGTGTTCTAGAGGCAGAAAGGCCTAAGCTGACAAAATCTGGAGGAGAGTTCTTACAGAGCTTCATCTTTTGAGAAATTAGAATATCTGAAGTGCTTTCATAAGCAATTTAGCATTAATCTCTGCCATAGCAGTTATGTGTAGACACACATTTGCTGACTAAATATTTGACCAAGAATGTATACTTACATCATTCATCTTTATCTGCAAGCCCCATTTCTACCAAGGACATATGAACTGGGTATTGTTCATCTTCATATAATGTCACTATTTGTTCTGGTGCCTGAGCCTAAAATTGAAAAATACAGTTATCAGCTGCGCAATGGTGGCACACACCTTTAATCCCAGCACTCAGGATGCAGAGGCTGGCAGATCTTTGAGTTTGAGGCCAGTCTGGTCTACAGAGAGTTCCAGGATAGCCAAGGCTACACAGAGAAACCCTGTCTCAAAAAACCAAACCAAAACAAAAAGATAGTTATCAAGAAAACAATAATGTAGCTGGATGTACACCTGTAATCCTAACAGTCAAGAGGCAGAATCAGGAAGATCATCAAAAACCAACACCAGCAAATAAAACACAGTATTGTCTTGGCTGCCCTTTCCCTCCTCCATGCCTTCTTTGACTGGGAGGAAGGCTCCTAAGACTAAATACTCTACTTTCAGAGGGCATCTTTGATGGTTTCCTACTAAATCCTATTCCTTCCAATCTCCTCCATTAAAGATAATGAAACTTCAAATCTCTCTTGCCTAGACAATGGTTTTTCACACCATTGTCCCTGTTAAAGTACCTTTACATTCTCTACACCACACACTATATCTGCTATGCATAAACTAAAATTTGGCTGTTGTTCATAGAGATGAAGAAATTTATAATTGCAATAAGTACTTGGCCAGTCTGTACTTTCACTGACTTCTTGAGAAACACCTTGTATAAACTATGTGCAGCATGCATGATACAAAATAGGAGTATTTCAAAAGTATTTTCTAGTAATAGCCTTGTTTCACCATGAGCCTTGTGGAAGGCAGTGTGCAGGATTCTTTGTTCTAGGACCTGGCAGAGAATATTAAGGAGGGAAGCGGGCAGGCCTGAATACCAGTCGTAAGAACCAAGGGTAACCCAGAAGGTACCTTCTATATCCCCAGCTCAGGGCTGTGTCAAGGAGGAGGTCTGGGAGTCCTGGGGTTTATAATGTTAAACCAGAAGCCAGATTGTGTGTGAGTGTGTGTGTTGTGTGTGTGTGTATAAAAACTTTCCAGATCTAGAACACTATGCAAAACAAAGTTCCTGGTTGCCTGTGGGATACTATTGTGATATGTTAAGCTTAAAAAGAAAGGTCTGCTACTTTAGATACTATCTAGAGGTTTTTTTTTTTAATCTTTTAAACTAATGTCTTTATGTGTATAAGTGCTTTGCCTTCATGATCTAAGTTCACAGTGTATATACAGTTTCAGCAAGCTCAGAAGAGGGCAAATTATAGGAACAGGGGTAGACAGTTGTGAGCCACTGGGAACCAAACCTGGGTCCCTCTGCAAGAGGAGCAAGTGCGTGCTCCTCACTGGAGCCACCTCTCCAGCCCCCTGACCTGGAGTTTTGATATAAGTCTGGCCACCTTACAGTTCCAGCCTCTCTGACCATAGTGCTCCTCAGCTTTCAGGATGCAGCTTGGGTGTCACTTTCTAGGCTTACTTTCCTAGTGAGTTACTTGAGTGCCTACTAAGAGGTTTCTTAAGTACCTTTCCAGGT
Organism: Myodes glareolus; assembly: GCF_982192425.1. NCBI lineage: Eukaryota > Metazoa > Chordata > Mammalia > Rodentia > Cricetidae > Myodes > Myodes glareolus. The sequence goes on along the minus strand of NC_142037.1, from coordinate 21,333,275 downwards.
CTCTTCAGATGAAATAATCATTTCTTACATTTCTCCTGAGCCTACAAAATTACCTATACTTCTACTGTACTTTGTTTTATCTTACCTCTGTTTAATGCTGTGCATGCTTGTTTTTCATTAACTTGAAGGTTCTTTGATTATAGGATATGCATCTTTATATTTTATATTACTCATTATATGTATCACTTTAGGATAATAAAGTTTGTTAAAGCTTACTTTTTTCTTTGGTGGGTGTGACAGGGCCCAGGGTGCTGACCACCTGCTTGCATATCCTGAATGGTGGATCACAGGTGTACCTCACCACACTTGGATCACCAGGGTTTTGTGCATGTGAGGCGAGTGCTCTACTGAGTTCCATCCCAAGCCCCCATAAGAAGAGTTAGCTAGCCTTCAGACTGAACTCCTATAGTCTATGCAGCTTTCTATGCTTTAACTATTGTTTTTAAGCGGAAGCAAAACACTTTGCAAAGTTAGTAGGGTTTATGTAAATAGCTTTATGATAATTTGGCTAATTAAAATAGATTATTACCACAGAGGAAGCATAAAGTTGTTTTCCTTGGAGACAGTCTATCATAGTCCACAATGCTTCCATGCTCCACTTGGGACAGTATGGTATTCTTGCCTTTCCCGAGTCACTTAAGGGAGGTTTAAACCCTGCCAAGAGAACCTTTATGGCCTGGGCTGGATATTGCATAAGCTGAACTGGAATCTGACGGAGTCTGTTAGAAAAGAGATTGATAAAATGATCACAATGTCACAATCCAAATTCTCACATTTAAAACTCTATCACTCAGTAGAAAACAAAAGTTTCATGACACTGGAATTTGCGAAGATGACACTAGGAGCACAGTGAAGAAAGTCAGAAAAACCAAAGCCCCTGGGCACTGTTACTGATGTAAAATGGTACTGTTGCTATGGAGAATCATCTATGAAAGTTCCTTACATAGTAAAACAGAGTATGTGGTCCAGCAATTCCATTCCTGGTATACATTTCAAATTTAAAGCATGGTCTTAACAAGGTACCTATCTACTCATATTCATTACAGCCTTGTTCACAATAGGAAGAAGCAGAGCAGCGCCAATGCCCACCCATGAAGGGTGTCTAAAGTTGAGACGGACACATACAGCAGCCTTAGGAAGCAAACTGTGGCATATGTCACATGGATGAATCTTGAAGACTAAAGAACAGAAGGGACAGAAAGTAGCTTACTGGGCTGAGGGTGAAATGGAGCATGGTTATTTAATGGGCAGAATTTCTGTGTAGATTGATTTAAAATATTTTGGAAATGTAAAGTATAAAGTTGAACAATATTGTGAATGTACTTAGGAGCCCATTAATTGTACATCTAAAATACTAAGATGATAAACTTTATACATATCTTATCAAAATAAAAATCTATATTCAAAATTAACAATTTGGGGCTAGAGCAATGACTCAGTGGTCAAGAGCATATATTGCTCTTGCAGAGGACCCAATTTGGAGTCCTGGTACCTATATCTGGTGGCTTACAACTACTAGTAAGTTCAGCTCCAAGAGGATCTGATACCTATGATCTTGTCTGATACCTGTGCTAATCTGCATTAAACCCATATACAAACACATAAGTAAAAAATAATAAAATGGATATATTTTTAAAATTCTCAGTCAAGTCTGGTGAGATGGCTCAGCGGGTGGGGGCTTACTGCTGAGGAGGCTAAGACCTGAGTTCAGTTTCAGGATCCCATGTGGTGGAAGGAGGGAAGCAACTCCTGTAGGTTTTCTTCTGACTTCAACACACGCACTGTGGTATATATATATATATATGCACACATAAACATACACCTGTAAAGTAACTGTAAAACTAATAAAATGTATCCATTTTAATGCATTAGTACAAAGCCTAGTTGCCAATAAAATTAAAATAAAATAAAAATTAAATAAAATAAAATTAAGTAAAAGGAAAGCTCTTCTCCTTGGAGTAATTTAACCAAGAACAAGCCCAGATCTGAGTCTTCTACTTCATGCTCTCCATGTCTCTGTCTGTTATGAGTCTAAATATGTGCCTGCCAGCTTGCCTGAATGCTGCCTTGGGACTCTGTCTGTCCGTGTCTGGGTGTCCCTAACAAAGGGTTTTGCTCCCTCTTTTACTGAACAGCAGAGAAAGTATCACATGGGAATGAAATGAGGGACACTTTAGAGAAATGTTTAACAGAATTTTATGAGTGATGAAACTTTACTAACTTCAACCCATCCCCACTGACACAGATTAACAAATACTTTATTATAAAGCAGTGTCTGTATATTGCTTTCAACACATATGACATTCATTTTTATAGGTTGCTTTTCAACCTATTTGTTGCTTTTAACAAATGATTTTTTGTAGCACTCATACACTGTTTTCTGAGTCAGAGGTATGGAAGAATACAAAATTTAAGATTAAAGCTATACATTAGTTTAGGTTGTAAAAGTTGACTGATTACATGGGAAACCCAAAGCGAGTAAGGTTGGATTTTATATCTCTGTTTTCAAGACAGGGCTTCTCTGTGTAGCCCTGGCTGTCCTGGGACTCACGCTGGAGATCAGGCTGGCCTTGAACTCAGAGATCTGCCTGCCTCTACTGAGATCAAAGGTATGTGCCACCACTGTCTGGCTATTTGTTCCCTTAAAGGCAGGTTAAATAAGCAATTTGGGTGAACATTCAGCAGTCTCAAGTCTTAAATGACCCTACAGTGTGTATCAGTAATTCTGACTGTGAGGTTCAGCAAAAGTTCCAGTCTCTTAGAATGCAAGAGGTATTTCATAATAATAATGTGTTGCCAGAATGAAGAAATTCCTAATTTATAAACAACTTAAAATAACATTTTCTTTAGAAAATGAGGTAAAATTTTCCTAAGAAATAGGTCTAATTATACTTTCATCCCAGGTAAAACAAAGAATTCTTATTTAGTTAGGCCTGGGGAGACAGTTCAGTGAATAAAGCACTTGCCATGTAGGCATGAGGACCTCTGACCTCTGCACAGGCAGCTCCACAGAAATCTATACCACATGTACATAAATAAGCTTTTATCTATGTATTTATTTATTTGGCTTTTTTTTTGAGACAGGGTTTCTCTGTAGCTCTGGAGCCTGTCCTGGAACTAGTTCTTGGAGACCAAGCTGGCCTCAAGCTCACAGAGCTTGCCTCTGCCTCCCAAGTGCTAGGATTAAAGGCTTGCGCCAACAATGCTCAGCTTAAATATTTTTTTAAAAAGCCTCTTATTCAACTTTTTCTTCTCCTTTACCTGTTTATTGTCAGCTTCTCTGTGGACCCATAATCAACAAATAGTACCAGGATAGATAAAGGATTAAATTCTTTAATGGAAACAATCTTTGCTCTGTACCATAAGCCATCAGCATATTCTGCAAGGCAAGGCATTTCTGGAAAGACAGAAAGAGGGAACAAATCATAAACTTACTAATTTTCTTTCAAAAATTTTAATATAAAAAGTACAAAGAAATAAACACACAATCATATGGTCACTACACAGAACTGAAGACTGTCTGGCCTTGTGGTGCTTCCCCTTTTCTGCCTACATTTATCAACTTTTCTCATTAATATCTAAGGATTATGTTTTGAAGAAAGACACCTGCCCATCCTCAGATTTCCTAGTTCCACTTTCACACAGGTAAGGTCACACTGGCAAAAAAAAAAAATGGGGATGTAGCTCACTGGTAGAATACTTGCTCCACATGGGCAAAGTCCTGATTAGAGCCTCAGCATTGGAAAAAGAAAAGCAACCCTGGAGGCATAAAGTAGCTGTGAAATAAACAGACCATGTGTATTTAGATCCAGAAATTACATTATGTCCCAACTAGGACTTTCCTGGAGGTATGAATGAGGAAGGATTTTCCTTCTGGACTGGTCTGTGTACACAAAACTCACCTGATGAATTTCCTCTTACACTCGTTTGATAACTGAGGCCTAAGTGCACAGCACCCTTGCAATCACTGCAGATGCAGCTGAGTGGCAGTGAGCTGAGACGCTCACTGTGCTTCTGTAACATGGGCTGGGGGGAGGGGGGTGTTGCTACTTCATGCTGGGAGAGGTAAGAGAAGACAAGACCTCCAACATGGGGAGAGCTGAGCAAGAGACTTTTACTGTGATAAGACAGTCTGAGGGAATGACAATCCAAGCAAAAGTGGTTATCAGCCAAAATAAGTTATAGCCTATCAGAAGTTTATTAAGTTAAATCAGGCAAGAAGTTAGGCTGGTATGTTTTTCCCTTTGCTTAAACATACAGTTACATGCAACACACCATAAATAAATACAGCTCTATGCCCCATACAGGAAAATGTGAAGATACTCCTGGTATTGAGGGACTGTCAATGGCAAGTGGGTAAATTTTCCTCAGAAGAGAATCATGGGTATTTAATAAAGATGTGAAGAACAGACGGAAAAGGAGAACCTAAGAATTTTAACTTGTCCTGACAAACCATTACAACCTCAGAACTGTCGTCCAGGTTATTTGTAGTTAGTCATTACCACTGCAGTCCGAAAGTCAGCTTTCACAAGTAGAGCTAGTGGGAAAGCCTCAAACTTAAAGACAACCATCCTTAGACCCTTAGTTTTCCAGCTCACCTGACTCTTGCAGAGTGAAACTGTCCCCACAAGAGAGATATATTACTTAACACACTTGGGTCACTTCCTAATCTAGGAAATGGGTGTCTTCAGGATTTAGAAATCCTACATGTGAAGTTGAGAGGAAATGCCACTTAAATTATAAATAACCCTCCGAACTCCCTGCCCATTGGATACAAGGCAATCTTACCAAGAACCAGGGCAGAACATGAACATACCTGAGCTAAAGTCTGTCAGGGGAGGGAAGTTCTCCACATTCTTGTTATATCTCCGCAATGCTTCCTCCAGGTTCTCTGACTCAGATTCCCAACTGATTCCACTGTCGTCTGTGTCACCAGGATGGTTAAACTGTGAACAGCTTTCTGCAGAATCAAGGCAAATATACACCTACAAGGGAGTGGCAGGGAGAGAAGGAAAAACAGCCTTGCAAATTCTGTAATTTCTTGAATTCACATACGGGTGGCCTCCGGTCAGGGCCCAGAGGCCCCTGCCTCCTGTTCTGTGGCTCTGTGGGTGCCCCCTGTGTCTTGCCACACTGATCTTGAAGCCAAGAGACTTAAATGAAGAAGAGTGTGGTTGTGAAGACTGGTTGTAGAAATAGGTGTGCTCTAGGAAGTACTAAGCTATGCTTGGAACAGTCCCCTGAAAGGGCCCCAAGCCAGCAGTGAGCCTTCTAGACATATGAAGTGAATATTTACTTTTCTAAGACAGGGTGTCATGTAGCTAATACTGGCCTCAAACCACTACTCATCTGCTACCTCTGAGTTCGAATTACAGGCATGTATCACCATACCTGGCAATGACTCTTCAGAAGTGGATTCTATAGTCCTCATCGGTATCTTGACTGCAACATAATGAAGTATTGAGCTAGACTTAATTAAGCAACTATTTGGGTTTTGACCATCATGTACATTTTGACCACCCATGTACATGGGTACCAGAGCAATGTGTAGAAATCAGAGGACAGCTTAAATGACCTCACAGTGTATATAATAATTCTGGCTGTGAGGTTCAGCAAAAGTTCAAGTCTCTTAGAATTCAAGAGATATTTCATAATCATGTATTCCAGAATGAAGAAATTCCTAATTTATAAACAACTTTAAAATAACATTTCTTTTACAAATGAGGTAAAATTTTCCCAAGAAATAGCTCTAATTACACTTTCATCCCACGTAAAACAAAGAATTCTTATTTAGTTAGGCCTGGGGAGACAGCTCAGTGAATAAAGCACTTGCCATGTAGGCATGAGGACCTTTGACCTCTGCACAGGCACACACACCTCCACACATGGACTTATCGTCTAGAGACAAAGATGGTCAAATACCATGAATAGACAGTATGGTAAATGTCTTAAGTAGTTCAGAAAAAACAGAGCAGGGATAAGAACATTTTAAGTTCAGTGCAGGGAGAGATATAAGGGTGAGATGTTCAATACTTCACAGAGGGGAAAGGTCCACCTTAAAAACCTAAGTAATCAGGCAAGTAGGATATGCTCACTTGGGCTACACATTTGGGGCTGAAGAGATGGCTCAGTGGTTAAGAGCACAGAGAACTGTTCTTCAGAGGACCTGGGTTAGAGCCTCAGCACCCATGTGTTGACTCATAACCATCTATAACTCCAGCTAGAGATTCTACACGGCCTCTGCTGGCCTCTGACATATAACACCCGTAGGTATAAAATAAGTTAAAATAAATATGCTTTAAGAATAACCTGGGGTTGGAGTTGGACAGAATGCTTAGTAGTTTAGAGCAGTTGTTGCTTTTGTAGCTCCCAGCACCCACAATACGATGACTCGAAACCATCTAATTTCAATTCCAGGAGACCTGATAAACCTCTTCTGATTTCCATGGGCACCAGGAATGTAAGTGGTGCACATACATACGTATAGGCAAAAATCATAATATTAAATAAATCTAAATTTAAAAAAACCTAAACAATCCATATAAGCATATGAGCTAATAAATGAAGAAAACCCTGGGAAATGGGTAGGTTCCTAAGAAACACGAGTGTCTGAAGTATCAACAAATACCCGACAACCTGACAGGATGGGGCTCTTGTCGTTTACAGCTAGGAAGATGGAGACCTGACAAGGTTTGAGGCCCAGACACCCGCACCCGGGACGCCATCTCACAGCCCGACACGCACTTCATTAGGTGAGACGATGTGCTTTACTTGCACAGCATACAGCTCCTCTGGTGGAGGGAGGAGTGAAGACTGATACGGCGGTAAAATGGGGGCCTCCATTTCAGGCAAAAGCAATTCCTAAAACCACACACAACAAATTAAATTTCAGAATGGTAATCATGAAAATTAACATAAAACTTCATTATGGGGCCAACTGATTTCAGTTACCAGAAACCAAGTTCTCCTAAGTACTGAACACCACAAAAAGTGGGTGACTCATCGTCTTCAATGTTCTTTGACTCCTCGCTTCTAAAGAAGGGTTAAACAAAGGCATGCAGGTCCACTGATGTATATCCACATGGAGACAGAATACAGTTGACAGCATCAACAATGACTACCTCTAAGGAGTGGAATTGGGGTGCTGAGGTACAGAGTGGGTGACATTCCCCACACATACACCTTTTCTGAGACAGGTCTCGCTGTGTACCACAGGCTGGCCTGGAATTACCAGAGATCAGACTGCTTTACCTCCCAAGTGTGGGATTAAAGGCTTGTGCGTTCACATTGGGCTGCCTCATTCTATAACATTCGTTTACTTTTGTAAGTAGTTTTTAAGGAAACTAAAATAACACACAAATGCTCACAGGAGGTAAGTTAAAGCCACTGAGAAGGTAAGACGTTAAGTTCTATAAAGTACAGGGGAAAGCAAACACATGATTCTCAGGAGGATCGTGGGAGCCAGCAGTTAAGGAATATACGTAGGGTATAGGTGCAGGTTTTATGCAAAGATCAGCGATATCTCTTTAGGAATGTAGTAACATAAATAAAATAAACAAGTCATCATATTTTAAATTTGTGGATTACTTCATGACTATTTAATATTTCTTGGTGTGTGAGAAATATGGCATGTACATGAACTACCCCTAATAAATAAATGTAATGAGAAAAAGTGTTATTTTAAAAAGAAAGAAAAGATAAAGGATAAAGGGCCATGTATTGCTTGACTTCATTTAATAGGAAGATCCATAGAGACAAGATTGAATGGTAACCAAAAGCTGAGAAAGGAAAGGATAGAAAACTACTGTAGTTTGTTTCTTTTTGGAATGTTCTTGTTTTAGTAGTGCTAGCTGCACAACTCAATAAGTATTAAAATCCAATGAGTCATGTATTTGAAGAAAGTACATTTACAGCATATAAACAGCTCAATAAAATGGTTATATGAGAAGGACATTTTGGATTTTTTTCTTCTTTTATTTATTTTATTATTTTTTCAAGATGGTATCTCTGGCTATCTTGGAACTCCCTCTGTAGATCAGGCTGACCTCAAATTCAGAGATCCATTTAACTCTGAGTGATGGGATCAAAGGCATGGTTCTTCCTTTAATTTTAAAGTAATTTTTGTGGCTGGGCACACACCTTTAATACCAACAGTTGGAAGGCAGAGATAGGTGGATCTTAATGAGTTTGAGGCCAGCTTGATCTACAGTTTCATACTGAGACCCTGTTTCAAAATTTTTTTTCATAATTTATTTTTGTGTGTGGTGAGTAAGAGCCAGAGGGCATGCGTGGCGGTCAGAAGACAGCTTGTATGAGTCAGGTCTCTTCTCCCATCACTTGGATTCTGGGGATCAAACTCAAGTGTCAGCCTTGGCAGCAACTGTTCTTGCTAACTTCCCTTTCCAGCTAAGCCAGTTTGCTGGCTATCTATCAGATCCTTTCTATTGCTGAAAGTTTCCAAAATATCTGGGTTGTAACTTACCTCAAATCTTATTTTCCAGTGTTCATCTTCATATTTTTCATCCTGACCTCTTGGTTTCTGAAATAATAACGTATTATTTATCAGTTAAAAACTACTTTTATCTTCTAACAAAATACTTCTTTAAGGATTTTTTTTATACTTTGCAAAAACTAGATGCATAAGTCATGTTGGCATTCACTCTGTAGACCAGGCTGGACTTGAAGTCACAGAGATCCACCTGCCTCTGGCCCCCTAATGCTGAGAAATGGCTTAGCATTTTGTTCTTGAAAAAGACCTGGGTTCAGTTCCTAGCACCCATATAGTACCTCATTGTTTGGAGCACAGGGGTCCTTGTACTCACAGAGAAGCACTAAGAGAATCAGGAATGTTAATCATACAGGGGTGTCTTTCTTCAATGGAGAATATAAAAATCGAACACCTGCATTCCATCCAGAAAGCTGGGAATGGATTTTGTTAATGAACTGATGGCCTTTTGCTCTCTGTGGAGGCAGACCTCACTCAAATTCGCTAGAATGATTATCCCAGATTCTTCCCTCCCTAGACTGTTACCCTTTCTTAGGGGAGATGTCACATGTACTTACGGCCTGCTGGCCTCTATGGTATCCATCAGAGACCACTAGATTCTAGGTCTTTTAGCTATAGAACCCACCTTTACGGTCACATATACTTTGTAAAGGAGTTTCTATGTAGTCACTATTAAGCTTCATTGTGCACCTGGAATTGGACTGAATAGACTGATTGTTGCTTGGAAACCTTTTCCCAAATTTTACTGTGTTTTAAATATGCTGACAATGAACCACTTGGCATTAGACTCCCTGAAGTCTCGGATCCAGGCTGATGAAGTCCATCTGCACCAGGTTTTCATTCTTATCTCTTTGTGCAGTTTGCTTCCCTGTATGACATCTACAGGGAACCCCTCAGCTCACAACCATCTTTAACTCTAGTCTCAGGGTATCTAGCATCCTCTTTCTGACATCAGTGGGGCACTAGGCATGCATGTAGTCCACATACACATATGCAGGCAAAACATTCATACACATAAAACAAAATTTAAACAAACTTTAAAAATCAAGATAAAAATCCTATTATATTTTCAAAGTCAGGGACTCATGTAGCCCAGGTGGACCTTCAACTCATTATGTAGTTTAAAGATGACTTTGATTTTCTGACAGCATTCCTGTTTCTGTTTGCAAATGCTGGCTTGCTCCATCATGCCCAGCTAAAATTTGAATGCTCAATATCTTTTGGCACTCAAAACATTTTTAATTTCAGATCATCATATTTTGGATTTTCAGATTAGCGACACTCACCCTGTAACATAAGGCTTCTAGTTCAAGTTAAATGACACATTTTATGTGGGGAAAGAGCCCTTTATTGGCATGAAATTCTATATACAGATTTTATACAGTACATCTCATGTTCAAACTCAAACATTGGTTAACATAAAGAAGCCTTAATAGGGCAGAAGATACAGAAACATTTAGACTTTTAATGTAAATAAAATGATTTTCATGATATATAAAGCATACTACTCTTTTTGAAAAAGAACTGGCAACTTCTCATTTTATACCCCTGTAAGAAATCAGGTATAAGCAGAATGTGGTAGTACCTGCCTGTAATCCCAGCAGGTGGAGGAATTTTAAAGAGGAACAAGCATTAGGATTTTTAAGGCCAACCCGAGATACAGGAGACACAGCAAAAGACTTGAGGTGTAAACAGATTGTGACATTATAATCAGAATCAATTAAAATGTATATTATTTATAGGAAAACAATTCACTTACTTCTTTAAATATCTCCTCAGAATGTTCAAAAATACAATATTTATGATGAGCCATAAAATGAGAAAGTGACATCCCATCAAAATAGAGATGAACAGACAACTTTCCCCATGGATTTTCAGGCAATTCCTATTAATTTTGATAAGGAAGACTGTTACTATAAAACTTATACTCAGTGCCTAAACTTTTACAGTTAGTAAATATGACGTGGGTTTCCAACAATAACAGCATCACCAAACAATCTGAGTGACCCACAGCAAGAATTTTTTTTTCCTGATATTTTGGCAGATGATGAAGCAGTAATTCTACTCTTAGACTTACATAAAATATACTTGCATATCTATACCTCGCAGATTTCCTAGTTATTAGATACTACAGATGGATCATCTTTAGATGATACTAATTTATACTAAGAACAAGTTAAGAGGCAAAGAAATGAATTTTAGCTAAAAATCTCCAAATGTCAAGAATCAGAAGAAATCAACATTCTCATGTAAGATATCAAAACAATAATGGCTTTAGCACTGACAAAGTCCACTCATAATTACCAAGAATTGGTAGGTCCACAGCTGGTTAAGTTATTTCTCTTTTTACTGATATTTATTGAGCTCTACATTTTTCTCTGCTCCCCTCCCTGCCTCTCCCCCCCCGCCACTTGATTCCTCCCCGAAGGTCCCCATGCTCCCAATTTACTCAGGAGATCTTGTCTTTTTCTATTTTCTACTTCCCATGTAGATTAGACCTATGTAAGTCTCTCTTCGTGTCCACACGAGATTGTGTGTCTGGGATTGTGGTCTGTAGGCTGGCTTTCTTTGCTTTATGTTTAAAAACCACCTATGAGTGACTATATGTGATAATTGTCTGTGTCTGGGTTGCCTCACTCAACATAATGTTTTCTAGCTCCATCCATTTTCCTGCAAATTTCAAGCTGTCGTTATTTTTTCTGCTGTGTAGTACTCCACTGTGTAAATGTACCACATTTTCCTTATCCATTCTTCGGTCAAGGGGCATTTAGGTTCTTTCCAGGTTCTGGCTATGACCAACAAAGCTGCTATGAACATGGTTGAGCACATGTCCTCGTGGCACGATTGAGCATCCTTTGGATATATACCCAAAAGTGGTATTACTGGGTCTTGAGGAAGGTTGTTTCCTAATTTTCTGAAAAATCGCCACACTGACATCCAAAGGAGTTGTACCAGCTTGCATTCCCACCAGCAATGCAGAAGTGTTCCCTTTTCCCCACAACCTCTCCAGCATAAGTTGTCATCAGTGTTTTTGATCTTGGCCATTCTTACAGGTGTAAGATGGAATCTCAGAGTTGTTTTAATTTGCATTTCTCTGATGACTAAGGATGCTGAACATTTCCTTATGTGTCTTTCAGCCATTTTAGATTCCTCTGTTGAGAGTTCTCTGTTTAGGTCTGTACTCCATTTTTTTTAATGGATTATGTGATCTTTTGGTGTCCAATTTCTTGAGTTCTTTGTATATTTTGGAGATCTGTCTGATGTGGGGCTAGTGAAGATTTTTTTCCAATTCTGTAGGCTGTCGTTTTGTCTTGTTGACCATGTCCTTTGCTTTACAGAAGCTTTTCAGTTTCAGGAGGTCCCATTTATTAATTGTTTCTCTCAGTGTCTGTGCTGCTGGGGTTCTATTTAGGAAGTACTTCCCTGAACCAATGTGTTCAAGTGTACTTCCCACTTTCTCTTCTGTGAGGTTCAGTGTGGCTAGCTTTATCCATTTAGACTTGAGTTTTGTGCATGGTGATAGATATGGGTCTATTTTCATTTTTCAACATGTTGATATCCAGTTATGCCAGCACAACTTGTTAAATATGCTTTCTTTTTTCCATTTGATATTTTTTGCTTTTTTGTCAAAGATCAGGTGTTCGAAGATGTGTGGATTGATATCCGGGTCTTCTATTCGGTTCCATTGGTCCTCCTGTCTGTTCTTATGTCAGTACCAGGCTGTTTTCAGTACTGTAGCTCTGTAGTAAGAATTTGAAGTCAGGGATTGTGATGCCTCCAGAAGTTCTTTTATTGTACAGGATTGTTTTGGCTATCCTGTGTTTTTTGCTTTTCCATATGAAGTTGAGTACCATTCTTTGGAGGTCTTTGAAGAATTTTGCTGGGATTTTGATGGGCATTGTGTTCAATCTGTAGTTAAGCTATTTTTTTTTTTGGTAATTTCTTTTCCATTTCCACTAGTCCCACTATTCTTCAAATTAACATCCTCACAGAGGAAAGGGAAATGCTTTTGAGCGATTTATCTGCTTCTGTTTTCTACTAACCAACTATATTAAGTAGCCAGTAGGAAATAACTAGAACACATAGTGGGTCTGACCTTGTGTGCCTGTGTAGTAGGGTAGGTCAGGCCCTCACAATCACCGCATCTCTGCCATCCTTCCAAATATGGCTGCGTCTACGTGGGTCCATGGCACCTTCTCCCAGCAACAGCATGCCCTGTCCTGCCACACCTTACAGCCTTGACTGAAATGTCACCTGACAGTCATGTTAACATGGAGCCTCTTTCCCAGCTGCATCTTTTAATACCAGAGTTCGCCAAATACCATCTGTCTACTGTACTACATAGGTCAGTGAGGTCACCAAATACCATCTGCCTACTGTACTACATAGGTCAGTGAGGTCACCAAATACCATCTGCCTACTGTACTACATAGGTCAGTGAGGTCACTGTACTTTCATCTGCTGTCTGTTTTCACCATGAGCAGCTCCACGGACATGGTTCTGGACTGCTTTGTTCAGGCCTCAGAAGCATTTCTCAGTGTATCTAATGCCGGAAAAGCATGTCTAGGCGAGATATGGAGCCAAGTGAGCTAAGGAACACTGATCATTCAGTCTGCAAAACCAAATGGTGTTTTTCTCTGAAAGCTAAGCTGTAAAGAAAATTACCTTGACTAAGTTAAAAAAAATTAATTTCTACCTTTTATTAGGTGACTTGACAAGGATTCTTCGGAGTAGCTGGGCAGGAACCTTTAGCACTAACCTACCAGCTTTCTTAATTAGGTGGAGCCTATGGCTCCTGAATGCAGAAATATTTTCCTAACCATTTTCCTCTCTCTCAATGCCAGGTCTCAAATGGCTATGGATTAACCTTACTACTTTATTGCTCAGAATCCCCTTTCTAGAAACCTCTACCCTTCTACCAGACTATTCCCTACGCTGTCCCAGTATGTCTTTGTGAGTTCTGGGTCCCTGTCAGGACCGTCACCTTCAATTCCCTCCTTTGTAAATGCTGCTGTGCTTGCCTCTCCACTGTCTCCTGGCTCATCTTGTTCTGCAGAACGGATGTCTCGCTTCACTAACGGGGGGAGGCCTTTGAGGACAGAGATTATGACAGACTCTGCTAGGACCATCTGCACCTTACACAATGCTGTATGGCAGCAGACTCTGCACAGTTGGTGTCTATTGATGCGTATCAACAATGGCATATTGCTCTGTATCTGTGTACGAAACTATAAGTAACAGATCTTCCAGTCATCCAATTTAGTGCTTAAGAAACTTCTCAGGAACTTGTTCAAAATTAGGCTTATTTAAAATAAGCATAACAACCAAAGTAACCTTTACAAATAATTTATATTCTCATATGAACACGTATAAAATGGCTTGTCATCAAAAATATTCTTCAAATTATATTGATTATAATACTTCATGACAAACAGTTTCAACTGACTAATACTTTAAAGACAACTTACCATAATGTGAATGTCCACCTCTCTCTTTGGAAGCAGCTCCTGAAGCAGTTCTATGGCATCTGGCTGCCACACATTTCCAACCTATGTAGAATGAACACACTTATACTTCCATAACATGACACCAAGCAAGAATAAATTTAAACACAAAGAAACAGCTATAAGCAGGGAGTGCCTGGTGGTAGAACCAAATTCACATGAATATCATGGGCAGCCAAGAAGAATCATCTTGAAAATTTCCTATCCAGGGGCTGAGAGATGGCTCAGCAGCGACAAGGTCTTCCCCCTCGTGCAGAGGACTAGAATTTGGTTCCCAGCACCCATGTTGGACGGCTCACAATTACTTGTAACTTCAGTTCCAGGACAACTGACTCCCCTTTCTTGACTCTGTAGCACCCACACTTATGTATATACCCACATATGGAAACATATGTATTAGAAAAATAGAAGATATCTATTAAGAAATTCATATTTATCTGAGCTTCTCCCTACTGTACTCAACATTTTATGCTTTCAAAGCATAAACTAGGGCAGGGGATGCAGTTTAGTTGGTAGAGAGTTTGCCTAGCATGTATGAAAGCCTGGGTTTGATCATCAGCGTCATATTAACTAGACATGGTGGTACACACTTATGACCCAATCACCTGGGAAGTGGAAGCAGAAGGATCAGAATTCAAGGTCATCCTCTGCTACAGAGGGAGTTAGAGACCAGCCAGGGCTATAAACCATCCTTTCTCAAAAATTGTAAGGCTACAAAAAGAACCCTCTTTAAAAAAAACCCCTAAATTTATATTAAAGACAACATGTCATATTTAAAACTCTAAAAACAGTTCAATCTGCCCATGCAGTGCTCATATAGGCCAACAGTATATATTCACCAAAGGACATACTTCTTAACGTGTCAAGAGCCTCTAGGCAAGACAACAGCCATGTGATGAGCCCTTTGCAAATAGATCCTGGATCTCCAGGAATTTTATGAATGGATATACTTCAGTGATATCTTCAATCACTATCACAAAGGACTCAATTCCAAACCACCTAGCCAAGCCATCTCTGACCTTGGAGCCCCAGAAACTTCAACAGGAAAAGAATTTACTGTTTGAGCTTTGTTATTGTTAAAATTGAAGAAATACTGCTTAGGACAGTCTCAGCAGAGTGTGACCACATGCCATGCTGTCATTTACTCAGAGGTCTTATATACTCAGTAAACTGTGTAGTCTTTCTCGTTAAAGGTCTTTGAGTTGTCTTTTACTTGTACATGTTTTTAATTTTATATTTCTGGATGGGGACTGGAAAAAGAACTCAGTGGTTATAATCACTTACTGTTCTTTCAAAGGACTTGGGTCGGTTCCCAGCACCTACATGCTGGCTAACCAGCATCTCTAAGTCCAGTTCCTTGGATTCTACTCCCTCTTCCAGCCTTCATGAGCACTGCACGCATATGGTTCACTTACATATGTGCAGGCAAAACTCTCAGACACATTAAAAACAAACCCTTTGTCAGGAATGGTGGTGCATGCCTTTAATTCCAGCACTTGAGAGGCAAAGGCAGGAAGATTTCTATGTGTTTGAGGTCAGCTGGTCTACTTAGTGAGTTCTAGGACAGCCAAGGCTATATAGTGAGACCCTGTTAAAAACAAACAAAACAAAACCAACAACAAAACAAAATTTAAAAAGAAAAAAATCGTATTACAACTGAAAGGGTCTTAATTATATACTCTAACTTCTAAACTATTAATGATATAAGACAAATTTAAGTGACTGCCCACACACTACTCTGCTCACCGGTAAGGTCTGATAGAGCTGGCAGGGAATACAAAACTGGGGTGTGTCAGGATACAGCAAAATAGGATAAAGATGGCACTGTGGAATCTTCTCAGTGAACCCATGATCTAAATATTGCACCTGAAACAGACCAAGTTTTGATTAAAATGTATCTAAAAGCTGGATGACAAAGGAGATTTCAAAGTTTTAAAAAGTTGGGGGTGGAGTATTACGGCCTATTAGTGAAGAGCACTGGCTACTCTTTCAGAGGACCCTGAGGTCAGACAGTCCCTGGCAACACATGATAGTTTACAACTAACTGTCTTTAATTCCAGTTCCAGGGGATCTGACACTGTCTTCTGCCTCCTGAGGGCATTGTATGCACATGGTACACAGACATACATGCAGACAAAATACCCCCACTCCCCACCAATTAAAGACCTGAGTTTGATTCCTGAAACACATATAAAGGTGAAAAGAAAGAAATGACTCCATAAGACTGTCCTCTGACCTCCACAAGTTAGGACAGGAAGCATCCTTCCTAACACATCCCTGACGATGACAAAATTTTAAAGTTTAAAAAGCAACAAATCCTCTGGGTCTTCTGGTGCAGATCTAACTCTGGTAGTTGGGAGAGAGGCAGAAGGGCTGTCACAAATTCAAGAACAGTACGTGCTCACAGTGTGTTTCATGCCAGACATGGCTAAATAGCAAGACCCTGTCTCAAACAACAAATGTGAACAAAGGAACAGAGACGCATGGGTACATGTCTACAATCTCAGTTTCAGAAGGGTCGAGGCAGGAGGATTTGGACTTCGAAGTCTGCTTAGGCTACACAGTCTCAAAAGGACAAAACAAGCTAAAAGCTTGCATGCAATAGCAGGATTTCCTAGCATGTACAGACAGAGGCAGGTGGATCTCTGAGTTAGAGGCCAGCATGGTCTACATATCAAGTTCCAGACCAGCCAGACCTATATACTGAGACATATAAAAAGAAAATCTATATTCTCTCATTCCATAGAGAATGAAACTTAATTGTTAAAAGAAGTAGTCATACAGGTAGCCTTTAAATCAAATTTATTATTATTATTTTTAATACTTGGGTATTAAAGGGCTGGTAAGATGACTCAGCAGACAAAGCACCTGCTGAGTAAGCCTGACAGTTTGAGTTAAATCCCTGAAACCCATGTACAAGTGGAAGGAGAGAGCAGACTCCATAGTTTCCCTCTGACTTCTCAAGTATGCACTGGTGCACGTGACCCACACCTACGCACAAATAATGCACCGAAACAGGGCTGAAGAGATGGCTCAGCAGTTAAGAGCATTCACAGCTCTTCCAGAAGTACAAGGTTAAGATTCCCAGCAACCACATCAAGTCGCTCACAGCACCTGTAGTCCCAGCTTCTGGGGATCTAGCCTCCGAAGGCACCTGCACTCACTTGTATGTATCATAAATATGTGCATATTTTGAATTAAAAATAAAACTTTAAAAACAAAAAATGAAACCCTTGGGCATTAAATACCTCAGCTAGCTTTTTTGGAAATGTTTTTCTTTTGGTCATTCAATTGTTAAACTGTCATAAAATAAGGAGCACTAAAATAAGGTTTTTGGTTTGCTTGCTTTTGAGACAAGATTTCTCAATATAGCCCTCAAAAAAATCTCTCTCAAAATGTTGTTCAGTGTGGTGATGTGTTCATGATGCAGAAGAAACCTGAAGTAGTGAAACTGATGATATAAAGAAAACATTAAGTTACACAAAGTTTAGCTAAAGGACAGCTGCCTCCAATATAGCTGTAAGGTAAGTTGTGTACCCAGGCCTGTTGGAAGTGCCAGGAAAGAAAGCCCTGCAACACAACTGAAGTTTGGGCTGGTTGCTGCTAAGGTTTATGCACTAAGATCACCTCCAATTAGGTTCCATTCCCAGAACACAAGGAGACACCCCTAACTTCCAACTGGCCATTAGGCCCGCACCATATCAAAGAACACGCTTCTGCAGGAAAGCTCAAGCGGGCAGCATAGAGTCACAACAACATCAAGCCCTGGCCTGCCATTAAGTCCCCTGCGCTCTCTATCAGGAGAAGCATGATTCTGCCAGGTGGGCAAGGTAACTGTGGGTAACAACGGCTGGAAAAAAACAACACTGGTGTATGGACTTAAGAAATAATTCTGGGGGCTGGAGAGATGGCTCAGAGGTTAAGAGCACTGACTGCTCTTCCAGAGGTCCTGAGTTCAATTCCCAGCAACCACATGGTGGATCACAGCATCTGTAGTGAGATCTGGTGCCCTCTTCTGACCAGCAAGCAGACAGACAGACAGAACACTATACACATATAACAAATAAAAAATAATAAATAATTTTAAAAAAGAAATAATTCTGTATGGCCTAGGAAATAATATCCTTGCAGTGTAAATCTCCCATCTGCCCAAGTGGCCAGGCTTGCAGTCTCCTGCCTCTGTTTAAACTGCTCCAAGTGGGCCCTGGAGCAGGGATCTGAATGAGAGGGAAGGATCACAGCACAGGCAGAATGCGTGAGTCTGAGGTGTATACAAGCTGGTTAGACTTTCTGTTCAGGGCGGGCTCCCTGCATTACTCAGATTCAGGTGTGCCCTATTAGTAATGAGTTCTTTCCTTATTAATCACCAAGCGCATGAAGTGATTTTTCGCTGGGGAGGCATGTTAATTCTACAAAATTTACACATGTGGAAGAAGCTGAAATTTGAACTATGTAATTATTAGGTACCATCATCAAACAGGTAAATTTCTGTCTAAGTAAAAATGCAAAATATTTTTCTTTAATATTTTACCCCACCTCAATTAGTAGTTAAATTTCTAGTATTATATAGCTAATAAAATATCTGATCAATTTCATCACTTTACTGGTAAATGGAGGTATTTATACCATATTTTACATTTTCATTTTTCAATGCATGAAGCAATCCTTAAAGATTCTGAGAGAAATATAAAAGCTACCTCACTGTTGTGAAAGGCAAACTAACCCCTAACTTGATAAGACTAGCCGGGCCTTAAACAACTCTGCCAAGGAGCTATGCCAAGAACAAGTTGTTTTACTTAATAACATGTGTGCGATTACATAGGGCTACCAGTTACAGCTAAGTGGTATGTCCATTAGGCACTAGCAGTCACATCACACCTGCAATGATTTCTTCATCATTCAGGTTCTATTACATCTGGAAACCAAGGCTGGGTGTAGTAGTGCAGGTTTGTAGTATTGGCGCTTGGGAGGCTG
This sequence comes from Myodes glareolus, assembly GCF_982192425.1. Taxonomy (NCBI): domain Eukaryota; kingdom Metazoa; phylum Chordata; class Mammalia; order Rodentia; family Cricetidae; genus Myodes; species Myodes glareolus. The sequence goes on along the minus strand of NC_142037.1, from coordinate 21,314,291 downwards.
AGGTGGGAGGATCCCCAATTGCATGGACGGCCTACATAGATTGTGTTTCAAAATCAAACCCAAACAGAACAAAAATACCAAGAACAACAAAAAGGAAATGAAAGGAAAATCCTTGTTACAAATAATATAATACAGTGTGTTTGATCTTCCTAAATTCCCCAAAAGCTGTTTTCATCTAAAGTCTGACCATGTATTCCTCTAACGTTTAGACTCACCCGGATGGTGCCTCCCACAACCTCCATGACTTTGCCACGATACCACAAAGTATCAGATCCTCTCACTGCACAAGGTTCTCCCTTTTTCCAGAAATATGGCTCCAAAAGACCAAGGCACTTTAAATTACTTTGAATTTCATCCATCATTTTGATGAGTTCAAACTCTGAAGAATTTATTGAAAATATAATACATTTAGGAAAATGTGTTATTACTTACTTTTCACCAACAACTTATTAACTTCCTAACTTAGGAAATACAAAAAATTAAGATCACGTTTCCAATAAAATTTTTATAAACATTTAATTCAGTCGGCACTTAATACACTGTTTTTTAAAAAGTTTCACTAACAGCACACAAATACTTCGCTCTTCTGAAAATATCAAATATCAAAGTACTCTTTTCCATTAACAGCTACCAGACAACCTAACATGAAAGAACTGAGTTTAAGGTGTCAGTTTGAGGGCACAGCTAAGCACAGCACAAGCCATGTATTAGTCTATGTTTAGGCCGAGAGAATACTGAAGACAGAAGCTAAAATTCTAACTTTCATTTGTGTATGCACATGTGTCTTACTGAGGCAGGGTCTCACACTAGTGAGGAACTAGCTCTAAAGATTGGGCAGGCTAACCAGTGAACCCCAAAGATCCACTTGTCACTGTCTCCTCAGTGCCACCATGGTCAGCTTTCTAAAAAAATGTATTTTCTAATAGTGTGTGTGTGTGTAATGTGTGCATGCACATGCGAGTACTCATGAATGCTGACACTGATTGCCAGATTCCTTCCTTAATTGCTTCTCACTTTCTGAGATGGGGTTTCTTACTGAACACTGTTTTAGCCAGCTAGACTGGGCTGGCTAGTAAATCCCCAGAATCTACCTATGATTATCTCCTCAGCCCAGCCCTAACTTTTCTTTTCACTACAAACTGTCTCATTATTTTCACAGTATCTATATGCCCTCCTATGACTAATTCCATTGAAGGGAAGCTCTGGAGTCGGTGATCACCTCTGTCTTGCTTCTTTAGTTCTGCTATCTTAGGTAGGTGTATAAGTCTCAGTGTGTTCTCTGTAAATTGGGTATGACTGCATCTACCCACTGCATCTACCAAGAGGACTAGATGGGATACCAGTTTATGACAGTCGAACAGTTTTAGTTAGTGATTAAACATCTCAAATTAAGCTAGATTAGCTGTTGTTATTCTATGTCTCAAGTATTCACAGGCTTACTCTTTCAGGTGCTCAGCAACTAAGAAAAAAAATGTCAGTATATTCATAGTTACCAAACCCTCATCATCAGGTGTCCCCCTAATGAGGCTCCTGAGTCTAAGTCTGTGCGAGCTAGTTACGTGAGTTAGGGATCACTTCAGAAAGCACACATTGCATTTGCACTCGAAACCCAGGCAGCCTTAAGAACTTGCAGATATTTGCTGTGATTTCTTATTTTAACAAATTCAAACTTTTATTTTCTATTTTCATTGAGAGCATCCAGATGCACCGGTTTACGATCTTTTTATTTTTGTTTGTTATGTGACTATAAGAAAATAATGCAACCATTTGTACACTGGAACATGTCATTCAGGGAAACTTGAATCCATGTTCCTGAGCCATGGTCACTCATATATTGCTCAGAATAAATGATTTTTTTCATTCCAATTGGAAAAGAGCTGTGTTTTTTTTACACTGACTATGGGAAACAGATTAAATAACTATGTGACATGACATAATATATACTGAAGAGGAAAAAGACTATATTACGACTAAGGGTAATACTCTGGTAAAGGTGCCAACACAGAATAAATGAGAATTGTTTAGAAAATCAATACATGTACAGAATATTTTAATTTGAGAATTTTATACTTTTATGCTGCATTTGCATCCTTTCCACTTCCCTCTCCTTGATCCAAACTCTTCCCATCCCACCTCCCCCAAATCCATGAGCATTTTATACATTTTCTAAGTGTGCATATGGCTAGGCTATTCATCTTGGGGTGGGGCCTTGCAGAAATTCCCTCCATCCATGTCTATGTGTCAATTGGCATGGTCTTTGCGGATCTTATGCAGGTAATCATACTATTGAGGGTGGAGCCTTCATCTGTGGTAAAGGCAGCACAACCTAGCAGCAGGGAAAGTGAGCCATACTAAGTAAATGGACTAAGTCAAAATTAATAAAGCTTTACAAAATGAAGTCAAATATCTTCTTTACAGCTCTCTAAACAAACAAACAAACAAAAAACAAAACAATTCTCGAATACTTTAAAGACTAAAGTGAAAAACAAATTTATAAAGGCCAGGTCCAGTAGTCCATTTCTGTAATCCTACCACTTAGGAAGCACTACCAAGAGACGCAAATCAAAGGTCAACCTGGGCCACACAGAGAAGTGCTATCTTAAACATTCAAAAGAAAAAAGAAAGAAGCTCCTGGTCACTCAATGACATATAATAAGAAAAAAATAAAGAAAACCAAACCTAGAAAGCAGAATTGTAGATGTCTTCTATAAAAATGATATAGTAGAACATGTTTCTGATCTCAGAGCAGGAAAGGATTTTTCATGGTGCCAGTGATCCAAACCCAGGGCTTTAAGCAAGTTAAACAAAATCTCCAGTCCTACCTTGACTCTTCAGGACTGGTACTGTAGCAGAAATATGCACCCATCCCCACCCATGAGAATTTATACTCTGGAAAAGAAGGACATATTGTACACATGGCTCTGGCTAATGCCCAAAGGGAAGCCGGCCAAAAATAGACGTTATTAATTTTTGTACACTTTGGGCTTATCATTCCACATGTGGTGTTATCCTTCAAATTCTTTCAGGTCTGGGTCCTAGGTTACATTTTGAACAATTTAAATAGAAACAGGAGATTTCAAGTCTGGCCATTTAGGCTGATGGGAGATTTACACTACAAAGAAATTATTGCCAAAATTATTTTTAAATACACTGTGTTGTCATGTTTCAAACAGCTGTTACCTAGGATCATCTTAGCCACCTGGAAAATTATGCTTTTCTTAAGAAGTTAACTGGGGAGATGGGTAGTGATGGTACACACCTTGAATCCCAGAACTCAGGAGGCAGAGGCAGGTGGATCTCTGTGAGTTTGAGGCCAGCCTGGTCGACAGAGTGAGTTCGAGGACAGGCTCCAAAGCTACAGAGAAACCCTGTCTCAAACAACCAAAAAAACAAAACCAAAACCAAACAAACAAACAAAAAACAAAAAAACCCCATCCAAACGAACAAAAAACCAAAAGGTAACTGGGCAGGCCAGGACTGAAAGACAGTTGTCACCCTGTGCTGCCCCCTTGTCTGCTGAGAAACTGAGAAACATCTGACAGAGAAATGGGCCTAGCAGCAGGTTGTATGTCAAGGCTGTCTCCTTAGTTCCAGGAGTGGAGACTAATGGCTGGTCAATTTTGGTAAATAAATATTACATCCTAGCATCCTGAATTTTGCCTATCTCTAACAGTTCTGGTCAGCATACTAACTTAAGTTTGGGGTATTTTGGAGGCAGTCTCCCTTAGCAAACCCTATTTTGTGTGACTTGATGTCTCCTAAGCAAGTTCATTAGTGAATCCTTTGTAACACCAACTCTATTATCCAAGTCCCTTCTACATCGATAGCTGAGCTTGGCCTACTTGTTTCTGCTCTAAAGCTCCAGCTGCAACAGCGAAATCCTGAGCACTCCTGGCTGCTGAACTCTTCTCTGACTTTAAGATTAAGCCCCTATGGTCAGGATCTTGGTTTGTTTTGTGCTCTTGGTGCCAATTACTAAGGAAGGGATGTTTGAAATGCCTGTCAATTTGAGGACTACATTGAATGCTGAATGGCTGGCTACGTAACAGCAGAGCTCAAATTCAGCTTGGCAGAACACTCACTTTGCTTTCCAGTGTAGCCTGATTTAGCATGCACCTTTAGACTTTGGCTTAGTTTTTATCTCCAAGTGGGAACGATTTGGCTCTTTCTTGGTCAGTTTACAGTACAAACTGATAGGAGATAAAGTATCTACACTGTCAGAGGCTTGAATATTGAAGTCATTGGTATAGCCTTGCTGTGCTGTGGAACCAAGAAAAAAAACTCTTGAGAAACTTGTCTTCCTTATATTTGAATTTGAATTAAAAATCTGAAGTCGGGTGGTGGTGGTGCTCGCCTTAAGACAGGTGGACCTCTGTGAGTTCAAGGCCAGACTAGTCTAGCAGTGTTTCAGGACAGCCTGGGGTTCATAGAGAAACAAACAACAACAACAACAACAAAAAACCAAAACAAATGAAAAAAAAGTGAGAGATCTCTATTGTAATTTGTCTTAACATGGGGAAAATTAAGCCTATGATATTTCGGTGGCTCTAAGGGCAAATTTTAGCTGACCAATCTGAGTTTGCTAGAAGACACAGGCCTTTGATTCAGCACTTGGGACATAGAAATAGGTAGATCTTTATGAATTCGGGGCACCACTGGCTACAGCAGCAAGTTTCAGAGCAGCAAGGCTACATATATGGTAAGACCCTGTCTCAAACAAAATACACACACACACACACACACACACACACACACACACACACACACAGTTTAAGAGTGCTTCTGACTTAATGTGCGTTATTTTGTGTTTAATGTGGATCTCTGATTGTCCTAATGAAGGATGAAATTTAATGGTTGTAGCATTAGAGATTTATCTACATTGGGGGCCCCTTGAATTCTATAGAGAAAAATGCTCCCTCTGGCTCTCCGGGTACCGCAAGGCAACACGGGTCTTAACTGAAGTCTTGAGGTATCTGGCCATAGTGCAACAATCTCACAGGAAATACATGTCAAAAAAGAATGGGATTAGAAACTTAATCTGCCTCTAAGATTCCTAAAAGTTACTACTTAATGTATGTTTAGTTTTTCTTTCTTTCTTTTTTTTTTAAAAATAAAGAACCAATGCATACTAAAATCATTCCTGGTGTGCCTAATTTAAAACGTGCGAGCATTTTAAAGATAACTTTTGGGCTTAGAGGAACTGTTGCCTATATTTTCTTTTTCCTTTTTAAATAAATATGGCGATTCTAAGTTTTTATTCAGTCATGCTTAAATGAAATGTAGATATTCAAGTGTTAACTATGGGATTCAGTTTTTTGAAATGTTAATTTTGGAACCTAAGACTGAGGGAAAAAAAGCACACAAAACAAAACCTCTTGTATGGTTTACAAAAGATCTAGCAAAACTGACTTACAGAAAAAGTTTTCAAAAAATGGCTTAGTGTTTAAGAGTGCTTACTACCCTTCCAAAGGTCTAGAGCCCAGATTAAAGCCTACTTATGTCAGCTCCAAAGGACCTGACTCTCCTCTGGCCTTCCCAGGCCTCCACCCCTCAAATATGCAGCCACTTCACCCCCACTTACATAAAAACAAACAAACAAAGAAACAGGTCTACGGGTCTGGGGAAATGGCTTAGTGATTAAGATCATGTAGTGCTCTTGTATGTAGGACCTGAGCTTGGCTGGGGTGCCTGGCAAACACCTGCAGCTCCATCAGGTCTAATGCCCCTTGGACCCTATGGCCATCTAAACACACCTGCATACCTCCCCCAACACATACATATACTTAAAAATAACTGAATAAGAGATTTAGAATAAAATCAGGTGATCTTAATTTCTTTTATTCTGACATATATTTTACATTTAATAACTTGTTCAAAGACCTGACTAATCTTTACTGCCTTACAGTAAACATTAAGTTATGTATGTATGTATGTATGTATGTATGTATGTATATATATATGCATATGTTATGTATGCATGTTATGTAAGTATTTTATTATGTAGCCAGTGTTCTACCTGCATGTATGCTGTATGCCAGAAGAGGGCACCAGATCTCATTATAGATGGTTGTGAGCCACCACATGGTTGAACTCAGAAATCTCTAGAAGAACAGCTAGTGCTCTTGACCGCTGAGCCATTTCTCTAGTCCCACATTTAGGTATTCTTATTTCTTAAAAACCTATTAAAATGGGGGCTGGAGAGTTGGTTTAGTGGTTAAGAGTGCTTGCTGCTTTTTCAAGGGACTCAGTACACATACTCGTGGCTCACAACTGCTGGTAACTCCAATTCCAGAGGTCCAAGATTCTCTTTCTTCCTCTGGTCCAACACACATATAACAGATACATATACATAGATGAAAAATAAGATAATCTTTAAAAAGAAAAAAAAACTAAAATTTTCTCTTAAAATGGAGACTTTAAAGAAAGATGGCTTAGTTCGTAAAAGTACTTGCTATGCAAACCTGACAATCTGAGTTCGATTCCCAGATTCGACAGTAGAAAAAGAGAACCCACCTACAAAAACTGTCCTCTGACCCTCATATACATGCTATGGCACACATATGCCCTCACCTAGACTTGAATCTTTTTTAAAAAACTATTATAAAGTATTATATTTGAATCTATTAAGTAAGTTTCATAAAACATTAAAAAGCTTTGACTATAACACTTTCTGATCTTCAAACAAAAATGTTGGAGAATAAACATTTAAAACAGTATAGTTTATTGAAAGTATAGTTTTTTTCTTAATATAAGACAATGTTCATTGAATTTTATGATAGAAGTTTTTGTTAAGTTACAAAATTTTGTATTGGCTACACAGATTTTGATAAGGATGTTCTTCTAAGAAAGATTCTAAAAAGAAAATTTAAGTGGCTGGAGAGATAGTTCAAGAGTACTTGTTGAGCAATCATGAGGGTCAGAGTTCAAATCCTAGCACCCCTATAACAGGCCAAAAGGTCTCGCAAACATCTGCAACTTTAGCTTCAGGGGATCTGATACATGCCTGTACGTTCATGCAGACAGACAGACAGACAGACACACACACACACACAAACACGTCCACTTTAACAGGCTATAGGAAGGAAGCTTTCCCTTAATATTTTCTTTGAAGGTCATTTTTAAGTTCAGCTTCCTGTGGTACCCGCTGTTAGGTCACAAAGCAGGTCCCAGAATAGCAGTGCTGCTGACAATGTCCTAAGATGAGAGCCTGGTCCCAATCCAGGCAGATTCTTACCCGGTAAACAGAAAGGATTCTTATCAGATAAACAGAAACAAACAAAGCATTCCACAGAAACCTTGTGATGCTGGTTTCTCCGCCCTGATGGTCAACTGATGTGGGAGGGAAAGGTGCATCTAGTACTGGAACAGCCTGCCTCAGCAAAAGACCTCCGCCCTCCTGTCAATCATAGAAACTCCTAATGCCCTTAACTACTGAGCCACTTCTCTAGCTTGTTCTTTTCTTCTTTTTTTAAGATTTATTTTTAATTATATGCACACAAGCATGTCTATGTGGATATCTAGGAAGGTCAGAAGACAGCGTTGGATACACTAGAGCTGGAGTAACAGGTCTGAACTCCGGGCTTCTGCAAGAGCAGTGTGTATGCATCTTAACAACTGAGCCACCATGTCTCCAGTCTCGTACTTCTCCAACTATGGAAAAATTACATTAGTAGACAAACACTAGGACACAGACAGCCAGTCCTCTGGCTGGAGAGAACTGGGAACATATGTTAATTTATTATTTAAAGTAATTTAAGAAAAAAAACCCCTCAAATAGCTTATCTAGGAATTTTTAAAAAACTCTGCACGCACTGGGTGAAATAATCTAGTTCTCCTCATAAGTCCTTGAAAATGAGATTCAGAGAGGGTAAATATTCCCAAAGACTTTCAGTTTTTTTCTATCATACTAGAAAACTTGAGCTGCTAGGCCCAGAGTTACTGAGGAAACCTTTGTAACATAAAAGACCTTACCTGATAATTTAGGCACTACAAATATAGTTCCATCATCACCAATGCAGCTCACTACTGCCTCAAATGCATTTGTATTAGGAATAGCTGGTGGTTTATAGCATCCAGTGGTTCTGGTTTCTGATTTTTTCTCCTTTGAATCAGGTACTTTGTGTTCATTGATTTTATCAGCAACTTTCTTGTTAGTGTCAAGGTTAGTTTTCAAGCACTTAGTAACTGTTGAATCTCCTTGTTCCGGGGGGATTTCCAAAGATGTCACAGATGAATGGTTCTTATTAGATTTACTAGTTCTGTAACATCAAACAACAACAACAACAACAAAAAACATATCTAAATGGAAGCAAAGAAAATTCTAAAGAAAAAATGAAAAAAAATCATTCAAATATGTGTTAACATTTAACTAAAACCTTTCCTCTAGTCCAGGATGAACTAGACTTTCATGAGGTGGACTAGACAGGCACAGGAGGAAAAGAAAAGAGGAAAGCACCGTGGGAGCTCTAGAGGGCATCATACACCTGGTAGATCACTCTCTGCCAGCTCCGCTATCTACTTCTCTAGAAGACACTGGAAACTATAAGCAATCTGCTTCTTTGACTCTGTGCTGGATAGTTTGTCAACTTGACACAATCTAAAGTCATCTGAGAGGAGGGAACCTCAACTAAGAAAATGCCTCCCATAAGAAAGGGCTATAGGCAGGCCTATAGGGCATTTTCTTAATTAGTGATTGATGGGACAGGATCTAGCCCATTGTGGGTGGTGCTATCCCCAGGCAGGAGGTCTTGGATTTTATAAAAAAGGCTGAGTAAGCCATGGAGAGCAGGCCAGTAAGCACTACTCCTCCATGGCCTCTGCATCAGGATCCTGCCCTGTTTGAGTTCCTGTCCTGACTTCCTTTAATGATGAACTGTGATGTGGCGTGTCAGCTGAACAAACCCTTTCCTCCCAACTTGCTTTTTGGTCATGATGTTTCATCTGTTCATCACAGCAATAGAAACCCTAAAACAGATACCCATTCTGGGCAAGTTTTAAAAGTAAGATGTGCTCTGGAAAGCTCTGTATGTGCTAGTGTTTGTGTCTTCTCTCTCCCTCTCTCATGCCATCCAGGGATGCTTATCTCTTCTACCCTTTTATCGAAAGCTAACTTCGATGTAAAGCTCTATCTTTCAGGCTATCTGCACCCTCAATCACCACTTTGGTCAACGTCACCCTGTCTTACAACTGCTGAGCTCTCCTTAAACCCCTAACACTGGGCTAAGATTCTCTTGTCCAACCTACTTGAACCTCTCTGTTCATCTTTTGGCCTCCTCCCTGCTACCCTGATAGATAAACAAGCAATTCTAAAACTAAAAAAGTTACTTTTAAGTTCTCAAAAAAGATCTATGTCTGTATGTATCTATATCTATATCCATTTGTATATGTGTATCTGTATCTCTACCTACCTGTTCCTGTATCTATTTTATTTGCATCTATATATCTGCTGGTATCTCCTTTGCAGGTAAAATCCAAGATGTAAACTGAATATTCAGGGCCTCAGATGGCTTTTTAGAAAACCCATTGCTGCTGCTCAAGAGGATATGACTTCTGTATTTTCTCTAGCCTATCAAGTTGCCTCCAGTCATACCTTTTCCTTCCTCCCCAGAAGCTACACAAAACTCCAACCCTGCCCTCTTTTCTCATCCCCTGCCCGTATTCCAACTCTCAGTCAAGCAGCAGGTACAACTCCTAGATTCCTCTCAGAAAGACTCCCCCAGACACTTCTTTAATCCTTTACAAGGAAGGGTTCCTTCAGTGTTGTCATGTGCTGGCCAGCTGACATGTTTTCCCAAGGGTTTTATATAATTCACTTTATGTAATTTGTGTCCTATTTTATGTTGAAAAAAGTGATTAATTCAGATAATAAGGCCTGTAAGTTACTTATCAACTCATATGATACTTAAATCTGATTTTAAGATATATAAATCTATACAGATACAAATGCATGAGTATATATACATATATGCAGTTTCACACTAAATTAAACATCCCTCTCTTACAAATGTACTTGAAATATTTATTTTTGTAAAATATATTTTTTGGTGTCAAAAATCAACCTCACGAGTTTTCATTTAAATATAATGGTTTATTCACAAAAGTTGTTTTGAAAATTCAAAAAATAAAGAACCCCAGGATTAGCATATAAAATGCTTCTGCCTTTTTTGGTAACTACATAATTTATTGTTCAAAGGTGTTCAACAACTTCCATCCAGCTCCTGCTACAAATGTAATTTATAAATAACTCTTTTTTAGCAGGTTAGTAAATTAATTTGTTAATGTTACTATGATTTGTGACATTGTTTTAAAAATATTGATTTATTTTGTGTATGGGTCTTTTGACTACATGTATGTCTGTGCCTTCAGAGACCAGAAGAGGGTTTCTGATCTTTTAGAATTGGAGTTACAGATGGTGTGAGTCACCGTGCGGGTGCTGGGAACTGAACCCAGGTCCTTTTCAAGAGCAGCCTGTACTCTTAACTACTAAACCATCACTCCAGCCCATGGGGTCTCCATGCTCTCACTTTCTATGTCCTTTCTCTCTTCCTCCCCTCTTCAAGTCCTCCTGCTATGATGTTCATGATAGCTTTCAGCCTAACCAAAGCTGCTTAACAACCACACAGACAGCAAAGATAAGTCTGTCCAAACCAGCTGGAACCAGTATGGCTGTTGGAGAAAACTGATAACTACTCTTTGCTCCAAACCATTAGCTTCCAAAACTGTGGGTTTCTACCATCATGGATCAGATGCCACGGCACATGTGGAAAACCATGCATAAGGACAAAAAGGGAATATGCGGGCTGGAGAGATGGCTCAGTGGTTAAGAACACTGGTGTTCTTCCAGAGGTCCTGAGTTCAATTCCCAGCAACTACATGGTGGCTCACAATCATTAATAATGAGATCTGGTGCACTCTACTGGCCTGCAGGCCATACCTGCAGACAGTGTATATATAATAAATAAATCTTTTAAAAAAGGGGGGGGGGGCGATATGTCCTATTCTGGGGGTCTCCTCTTATTCAGATTCTCTGTCTTTCCCCAGCTTATCATACAAGTAATCCTCCCTGTGTTAACATGCTTGTAAAACTAGCTTCCCAAGACCCCAGTGACAAAGCTTCTCTTGAGAAGCCTACACGTACCCTTGAAAGCCAGTATGTAATAAGCTGGTTTTTGGTATGCAAGAGTTTTATTCATGTGAATAAAGAAATAAGCAATTTATTTCTGGGATAGCTCATTAGGAATTAGATTATAAATCATCTTTAAGAGCAAAGGTTTGAAAACACCCACAGAAGATTACATAGGCAGTTATGAAGCATCATCAGAAATTGACGTCAAAAAATTATTCAAAAGTCTGTACCTTCTTTCTCTCAAAGCCAAACCTTTTTTAATCAAATATTTAGAAACATCAACACGTTCTCCTTTTTCATCTCGGCAGAAAATTTTCACAGGTAATGGCCATGTTGTGCTGTTTTCCTGAAAAGATTTATGAGACAAAAAGTGAAATCTCAAGGCAGTATTTTTTAAAAGAATTTCTGTAGCATGAGGGCCAGCTTGTTGGGGTTTCTGTCCCGCCCGGTACCCCAACAGCCGGCAAATCCCAAACAGAAATTACACACAGGACTCCATAAGGTTATAAACTGATTGGCCCATTAGGTCAGGCTTCTTGTTAACTCTTATAACTTATATTAACCCATTATCCTTATCTATGTTAGCACATGGCTCCGTACCTTTCTCAGCTGGGCAGGTTACATGCTGCCTCTTCAGTGGTCTGCACAGGAATGCTGAGGGAACTCTGCTTCCAGAATACTCCCAGTCTCTTTGCTCCACCCCTACTTCCTGTCTGGCTTTCCCGCCTATACTGCCTGCCCTATATAATTAAGCAATTAATTAATTTCTAAGACAGAGTCTCACTATGCAGCACCTGGCGGGCCTAGAACTGGCTGTGCAGACCAGGCTGTCCTCCAGCTCACAGAGATTTCTCTGCCTCCAGAGTGCTGGAATTAAAGTAGTACATCAACATGCCCTGCTAGGGATTAAACTTTTGATACTCCTCCTATCTCTTGAGTTCTGGGATTATTACTATATGCTACCATGCCACAAAGTTATTATGTACAAGTATGCTACTTTAACATAAAATCAACATAGTTTGGAAAAAATTCCAAATATTTTGAAAATAAACTTAGAATAGATGACAACTTCAATGAAATAATAAGCAAATATCTGTTATAATTGTTTATCTTGTGTCAAAGAGGTCAGGACAAGAACTAAAACTGGGCAGGAATGTGGAGGCAGGAGCCGATGCAGAGACTATGGAAGAGCACTGCTTGCTGTCTTGCTCCTCATGGCTTGCTCAGTCTGCTTTCTTATAGAACCCAGGACCACCAGCCCAGGGGAGGCACCACCCACTAGGGTTGGGCCATCCCCATCAATCACTAATTAAGAAAATGCTCCTTTCAGATGACTCTAGCTTGGTCAAGTTGACATAAAACTAGTCAGGACATTGTACCTACTTGTAAGATTATGGTTGCTATAGCTCCAGTAAGGTACAGTGAGAGACAGTCACAGGCTGTTGCTGTCCACCTGTCACTTCCACCAGCTGGTCTGAAGCAAAAGGAATAACTATCTGTATTACAGTGCGTATCACAAAGTACCGATATACTTAGAAATAATATAAAAACATGCATGGTTTGAACCCTCATATGGTGAGAAACAAGTGTGAACACGAATTTATGCTATTTACATAATTTTCTTTCTCACTTTCATTGCCTTTATCCCGTTTTTATATGAGCTAATGTATATATGTATCTCTGTATTATATATATTATACATTGTGTGTGTGTGTGTCTGTTCTACAGCTACATTGAAGTTTGTCTGGACAGAAAACCTATATCTTCCATCTTCTTTAAGTATTTAAATACATTACTTAATAATTTTTATTATAAAGCACTAGCAATGACATTAGGCTTTTCTTTCTTCTGTAAACCAACTATCTCTGAGAGTTCACTATTCTGAATTGATTTTCTTAGATAAGCCATGTACTTTCTCGATATATAGTTCTGAGGTCTTTCATGAATTAATGTTTTTTTCTTGTACTGTTACCAGCTTTTTTCCTGAGATGTTTACAAAACTTATGCTGACTCTTCTTGGGTGTTAAGATTCTCTTGCCTCAGGTTCCTGAACGCTAGACTTGCAGGTATGGACATCACATTCAGTTGATTTTTCAGTTTTCTGATTCTACTTTCTGTTGGTCTTTTATACCACCTACTACTATTACTAATTTACACTTCTATCTTCCTGTATACTTGGAAGCTTATGAAGCATATTCTATTTCCATCTGCCTTTAGTTTTTCTCAAAGCTTTTTTTATTCTCAACAGTTTAAATTCTATTTAGCTTTCTTTTATTTCTTTAATGTTATTACATTTATAGGCTCAAACATTTATTATTCCCTCTTCCTAGAACCCTTAATGAATCTGGGCATGGTGGTGCACACCTTTAATTTCAGCACTCAGGAGGCAGAGGCAGGTGAATTTCTGGTCTACAGAGCAAGTTCCAGGACTATACAGAGCAGTGGTTTTCAACCTTCCTAATGCTGTGACCCTTTAATACAGTTAGTTCCTCATGTTTTGGTGACCCCCGCCATAGAATTATTTCATTGCTACTTCATAACTGTAACTTTGCTACTGTTATGAATCATATTATAAATATCTGATACACAAGATATCTAATATGTAACACCTGTGGGGGGTCACGACCCACAGGTTAAGAACCACTGACACAGAAGAAACATCTCAACATCCCTCTCAAAATACCCTTAATGAGATTGTATGAAAGTTTCAGAATGTATTAATTAAAACTGACAAGAAACCCATGCTAAAATATTTAAAATGATAATATATAATAACGAGAAACCTAATTTACTTAGTTAAAAACTACCTTATATCAACAAGTGAGCATTCTAGAGACAATCTTCCCATGGTCTTTAGACTGTCTTGAAGCTCTCTTAGACAGTGAATACTCACTACTAGTTCAACACCCACATCATACAGCAAGACCTGTGAGAACAGTAAACTTACATTTAGGGAAAGGCAACATTTCAAGAAATTTTTTCGAGTTGTAAAGCATAAAAGGAACTAAAGTAAGTAATCACTGAACAAGTGAAAATGCATTTTCACGATGACACTTACCTCCACCAATGTGTCCGTGACCATTCTGATAATCTGGCCTCTTCTCCACTGACTTTTAGCTGGGACCTTAACAGCACAGTGCATGTCACGTTCCCACCTAACCGGTTTCCATTCTGAGTTCTCATAGGCGGCTGTCATCTTCTCTTCCAAACTGTTAGATACAAAATGTTCTAATTTCAAATAACTTCTTATCGATCTGTCTGACAAGATATTTTCTTCCAAAACCCTTTAGTCTTCCCCTCTGGTCAATCTGGATACAACTTTCTTTGACTGTATAGAGCATCTCTGCCTTTGAACTCATTCTTCCCTCTGCTTGAGATTAAGGTTCCTCATACACAACCCTGGGCTGCTCTCCAGTCTCTTTCCAGACACACTGATAGCAGTTTAGAATGTGAGCTTCCCCACAGGTATACACCATTTTGTACAGTTCCAAGTTTTTTATTTTTTGAGAGAGGGTCACACTATGTAGCTATGGTTGACCTGGAACTAACTGTGTTTTCCAGGCTGACCTTGAGGTCTGCCTGTCTCTGCTTCCTTAGTGCCTAGCTTAGGACACATTTGAAAAGACCCTCAAACATCTTAAAATCATTCTCCTTCTCAAAGATCTTATTTCTGTTTATTACTCTTTTATCATCCGCACACTAAGTTTTATTTGTTCATTGTCTCTCTTGACTATAGTTTAAGCCCTATGCCAACAAAGAATCCAAAGAATCCTCAACACTAACACAGGCTGTCATGGAGTAAGGTACTTAGTAAGTACTCATGGCATAAATTCTAGTATGACAATAGCCAAAACCTAGATGTTATGCTTTTTCTTTTAAAAAAAGAATTTAGAGTCAGTTTAGTTGAAATAATTTCATGACTTTCAAAAATTAAACACTATGGCATCTAGATATTAGAATCAAAGTATAAGAAGAATGAAATGACAGGCACTCACTTTCATTGTCTATTATACCTATTAATAACTGTATGTTATACCGATTAATAATTGTATGCTATACCTATTAAGTGAGTTTTCTGTTAATAACCACTGAACATAAATCTTCTCAGGAGATATTACATTACATATATTCACAGGCAGTTCCTTGTTATATAAGGCCTGGAAATTCTCATCAGGTAGAGATTTTACAGACAGAGAACTTAAGCTGTTTATTTCACTTGAAATGATTTCTTCAGGAGAAGGATCCCATACTTCAAGATGCTTTTTAGAATTATCTTTGAGGGTATATCTAAAAAATAACAGAAGTTGGCAAACAATAGTCAGTAAGATATTAATATTTGCTTATTTTAAGAGAAGAACGTTTTATTTATAATTTTGTTTCCAAACTTTGATATCAATAGCAATTACTAAAGTTGACTTTTCTTTAAAAAGAGTGCTTCACCAACACCAAAGCAAAACAAGCAAACACAAAATCAAAGCTAAACCCAAACTGTTTTGTTTTGTTTTGTTTTTTAGTTTTTTCATGACAGGGTTTCTCTGTAGCTTTGGAACCTGTCCTGGAACTAGCTCTTGTAGACCAGGCTAGCCTCGAACTCACAGAGATCCTCTTGCCTTTGCCTCCTGAATTCTGGAATTAAAGGTGTGTGCCACCAGAGCCCAGCTCTAAACACAAACTTTTTAACTTTAACAATAAATTAATTTACCAACCTACTCACAACTTCAGCTCACAAAGAAAACAACTCTGAGTTTCACAACCTTCGGCTAGAGAGTATCTGTCAGTAAAAAGTATCAGTTTGTAAACAGAAATGTAATTACCATTAGAACGCATTCAGTGAAACAACTCAAGTATTTTACATTTAACAGAATATATTTTGCTTTTAATCTCAGCACTTGGGAGGCAGATCTCTGTGACTTCAAGGCCAACCTGGTCTACAGGGTGAGTTCCAGGACAGCCAGGGCCATTATACTGAGAAACCTTCTTGAAAAAACAAACAACAATAAAACCCCAAAAGACTGTATTTTAACCACAGACAACTAGATGAAGAAAAAATCTTCTTTCCCAGTAAGCTGAGATCTGGTTCATAGATCAGTAACAGGTTTTTTCTTGTTGCTGTGCTGTTCTTTTGTTTGTTTTGGTCTTGCCTAATGGATAGTTTTTAGTTCCCACCTGAATTTAATACAGCTACTCTTCCAAGTATTATCTACTTCTAGTTTACCTGCCTCAGGACATTCTTGTCCCTTTCCTATACATGATAACCCACAGGGTTTCATCTTCCTGAGGGACTAATGTGATAACTTCATTTTTCCTTGTTTATCATTTATATGTTGCTGACCCATTTAAATCACCTACCACATCTCTTCTGAGTACCAGATTTATGAATTTATTTCCTTTATGTACTTGCTGATACCATACTGTTTTGATTATTCTAACTTTGTAGTAAGATTTGAAATTAGGATGTACATGTCCTTTAGGTTCTTCAGGAATGTCCTGGCTACTTACTATTTTGAATTTCCATATGAATTTTAGCATAGATTTTCCTATTTCTGCAAAAACTGTTGTTAGAATTTGGATAGAGATCATTATCTCTTGCTCATTTAGGGTAGGACTGATGGCATCAAATACTCTAATCCATAAACATGGGTAAATTTCCACTTACATTTTCTTTAATATCTTTCAGAAAACTTCTGATTTCTCTGTATATGTTTTCCACCCACTTTGGTTAATTATTTTATGCCTTGGATGTTTTGTCTGCCAGTATATTTGTGCACCACGTGAATGCAGTGCCTACAGAAGTCAAAAAAGGGTGATGGATCTCTTGGAACTGGAGCTACAGATGATTGTGAACACCATGTGGGTGCTGAGAATTGAGCCTGGGACCTCTGGAAGAAGTGCC
The DNA here is from genome assembly GCF_982192425.1 of Myodes glareolus. Classification (NCBI taxonomy): domain Eukaryota; kingdom Metazoa; phylum Chordata; class Mammalia; order Rodentia; family Cricetidae; genus Myodes; species Myodes glareolus. The sequence continues at coordinate 21,297,273 of NC_142037.1, read as the reverse complement.
AGTGTTCTTAGTTGCTAAGCCATCTTTCCAGCCCTATGTTGGTTAATTCTTTTATTTTTCTGTCTACTCTCTCTCTCTCTCTCTCTCTCTCTCTCTCTCTCTCTCTCTCTCTCTCCTTTCTTTCCTTTTCTTTTTTTTTTTTGTCTTTTGAAACAGGTTTTCTCTGTGTAGCCTTGGCTGCCCTCAAACTCACTATAGACCAGGCTGGCCTCAAACTCAGAGATCTGCTTGCCTCTGCTTCCCAAGAGCTGGGATTAAAGGTGTGCACCACCACTGACCAGCATATTGGTTAATTTCTTAAAACATGTCATTCTTGATACTACTGTAACAGAATTGCACTATTCATTTCTTTGTAAAATTTTCATTATCATGTAAAATGAACTGATTTTGTTGATAGGTTTTCTGTCACATGGTGGACAGCCAGTAGAAACTAACAAGGAAGAAAGACTTGTTTCTAGAGGTTTTGATCAAAGGTTGGTGGGACCCACTGTGTGGGCCTGAGATGAGACAGAATACCATGGATGAGGGGGAATGTGTGGCAGAGGCTGCTTACCTCAAGGTAGCTAGGAAAGAGAGAGACAGAAGACCCTGGGCCAAGATATGCCTTCACAGTTATATCCTCAGTGACTTCATCCTTCAACTAGTCCCAACCTCCCAAAGTTTACATCCTTTCCCAATAACAACATTAAATTATGAGTCCATCACTGGATTTCACCATAGATATTGTAATTTTATGTTTTACATTTGTGTGTATGTGGTATATGTGTGTAGGCATGCACATGCCATAGTACATGCATGGAGGTCAGGGCACAACTTGATGGATATATAACTATTTGTTAAAATTCACTTAGCTATCTATACATCTTAAAGAAATCCGGGCTTTGGGGCCTGAAGATGTAGCTCAGTTGGTAAAATGTTTCCCATACAAGCTTGAGGACCTCAGTTTGATTCCCAGCACCTATATTAAAACAAAACAAAACAAAAAAAAAACAAACCAGGCATGGTGGTACATGCTTGGAATCCCAGTACTGAGGAAACAGAGACAAGAGGATCTCTGCGTCTCACTGGCCAGCCAGCCTGCCTACCATAATATGTGAGCCCCAGGTAGCACTGGAAAATAATGTCCCATAAAAAATTTGCTTGGCTCCAGAGGAATGACACCTGTGGTTTTATCTCTGGTCTCCATGTGTATACACTTATATACAAGTACATATATACAAGTGCATGCATGCATGCATACATGCATAATCCACAAATATGGACAGCCTCCCCCAAAACCCTAGCATATAAAAGAAAAATTTCAATATAGTTTTAAATGTTTACTTTCATTTCTTTGTATTCCACATATGAGACTTAACAGTGAAAGGGAGAACATGATAATAGGTCATTCTTGTTAGTAGGAGTCACTGCAGGCCTTGGTTGGAGGTTATTGTCTCTCTGGCTTATACTATTAGGCGTTCAAATGTTGGCTTTCTTGAAGGTTACATATAGGTGGTTCTGAAAAGACCCTGGTGGGACTGCCCTCTTTGCATGTCTCCTTTGTGGAAGAATTCTTTCAGTTGACCTTTAAACTACCCACCCACCATCACCACCACTCTGCCCTTGTGAGATCACCTGAAATCACCTCAACCACTGGCTTCTTCTTGCTTTGGACAATAAAGCTTAGGCCTAACATAACCCTTCAAACCCAGGAAAATAAAAGTTTCTTAAATTGGGAATGTAGACTCTACCACTATCCTTAGTGCTGTTTCTCATTCTGATTTTCTTAAATAGAACCAAGATGCCGCTTAAGCAGATTTCACCTGGAAATATGTCAGCCTCTTTATCTTAGAAGCAGTCTTTATCTAAAGAAGCCCTTCTCTTGATTTTCACTCCACCTAGGAGTGAAAAGCAGGCTGCTTTACTCCTCCTCAGACTAATGACTCCAACCATCTCCCCTACCATCTTTTCTCTCATGCAGGAACAAGAAATTCCTTTTCTTCTGGTGATTAAAGCATTACCTATGAACTAAGGTGATACTGTACCAACACTTACCCTGCTTCGTATGTCGCTAGGCCTTCTTTGACAAGTTGGTCATTAATACTAACAGCAGCTGCTCCAGGAACCCGAGAATCAAAAAGCTCAACCAAGAGCACATTGTCTTCCAGAATCTCTATAAAACCATTAAAACTAGTTTGGGAAGGAAAGATTTGTGCTACAAAGTGCACTAAATTAGTAAATTTGTCTTCTAGAAATTGGAAGCAACTTCTGACTTTTGCACACATGAGATTTCTGGCTGAATGCTAGTTTTCCTAGGAGTTAGAGCAGTATTCTGAAGCCAGTGATTTACCTTAGTGTACATCATGTAGAGAGTACTACAAATTTTACATTAGGCTATCATGTGCTATTTGTTCTATAATTAACCAAAAGCAGTTTAAGATTTTTGTATTTATAAAAAGTGATACATTTTCAGAGGTTTTATATCCAAATATTAAGCAGCAGCTATCCAAGTTAAAGTTGTTTCAAACTCAGAAGAATTTGCTCGAGGACTAGGAGGACTTTGCTGTTCATCTCAGAGAAGCCAGATGTAAAATTCTATACACCAAGGTTGCAATTTCTATAATTATATTTCTCTTCAACTGAATCATTTCTTCTAAATATTTTCTTATACCAACAAAGTTATCAGAGATACTGCATCGTTTTTAAGCTATTAAACCTTCAGCAGTTCACTCAGCTCTTCTTCACTACAATCAGAATCCTCTCATGGTAGTTGGATTCATTCAGTGACTGTGACAGAGCTGAAAAACCATTATAGATCTTCTTTAAATAAACACGGCTATGTATTTCATATACTAGGGCTCACCAAACCCAACACTGTTAGATTTCATTATTTGGAAAAGATAAAAATTGCATACATACATACATACATGTCTGTCTGTTTGTTTGTATGTATGTATGTATGTTTGTGTATGTGTATGCATGTGTGTATGTGTATTTTTTGTCTAAGACTCAGATCTCCTTATTGACAATCTTTAGGACCAGACAGATATGTTTGGAGATTCAGAATTCTTCAATCTAAAGAATGCACACACACTGTATACAATAAATATTCAAAATGGAGTGTGGGGCAAGCAGACCACAGCCATTACTGTCTTGAAGCAGAATGTGTACTTACTGAAAAGGAGACAAAGGCTCTCCAATTCAGATAAAAGCACACACATAATAACAACTCAAACAGGCTCAGTCATCCAACTTTTGATTTTCAGAACTTTTGTTAGAAAACTGGGCTAGTGGTCATCTAGGGGTGTAGACCTGAAAATATGTAAAACTGGAATAACTTTTTTCAAAATATGGAGAGAACCCACAACTGAATTCACATGGGACAAATTAAAGGAAAAAAAACAAGTAACCAAGTAAACAAACAAAAGCTATTTACTCACCAAGTTCTGCCTCCCTTCACTTGCTTAAGATTAAACCTTAGACCCAGTAAATGCAGATAAATAAGCTAATTTCTGGCTTTATGTTGGCAAAAGGCCAAAGTAAAGGTGGCTTGATGATTTCATTGTTTTAAAAGGGAACTGGTTATGTTGCTGACACTGGCCTCAAGTCTCTGGCCCCAGTAATTCACGTAGCAGAGACTATAAGGTGCAAACCATTATCTATCATAAGGATGATTTTAGTTTTTAATGGTATGAATTTTTTTTTGCCTGATGTGCTTTGACTGCAAGGCTTAACAGAGATAAGAATTCCCCAGTCCTAATTCTAAATGAATGCTATTTCTCATTATTACTATTCAAGGCACACTGAATTTATTCTAAGATATGACCATTATTATATAATATTAATCTTATTTAAATAATAATAATAATAGACAAAGATAGAAATAGCTTACTAATAACAGAACATGCCACAAATTTGTCTTGAGTCTTTTCTTCAAATTTTTCTTTAGCCTTTTTGGACCACTGTGTTCTTTTACTTGGTTCAATATATGCCAGCTTACATTTAATTGCCTGTATCAAATGAAATTCCACTATTAAGAATATGAACTTATATTTTTGGTAGTGAGTCTAACCTTCAACAGCTGAACCATCTCAAGACAGGCAGGTCTCTGCCAGTTTGAAGCCAGCCTGGTCTACAGAGTGAGTTCCAGGACAGGCTCCAAAAGCCTGTCTCGAGGGAAAAAATATATACATATACATATATCTTAATTCCTAGTTATTTCAAAGTTTTACATAAAGATAGAAATCTAATATTTCCATAGCTTGGTTGGCACAACACTAGAAAAGCATGCTTGAGGTCCTAGATTCTAACTCCAGAACTCGAAATAGATACATAAATAAATAAATCCCTAAACCAAATCAAGTAAAACCCTAAAAAAAACCCCCTCTAATTCAAACTATTTAGAATTCATGGACTATGTGAAGTACCCATAACTTTATAAATTAAAATAATCAGAATTAACTACTTGGTTGAATGAAATTATTACAATTCATATACAAGAATGATAAGCATTCATTTAAAAGCAAGACATTTATGATATATTGTAAAGAGAAATGCAGACATACAGGACAATTTATATTCATTCTAGAACTGTTAAAAATGTGAAAGATGGATGGACATGGCAGCTCACACCTTTAATTTCAAAACCTGGGAGGCAGAGGCAGGTAACTCATTTGTGAGTTGAGGCCATCCTGGTCTACATGGCTAGTGCCAGGTCAGTCAGAGCTCTACAGTAAGACAGTAAAACTGTCTCAAAAAAAATCACTGTGAAAGATGTATCCCACAAGAACATATATTAAAAACACTGAATATTTTTGGTTTGCTTTTTTGAGACAGGGTCCTATCATGTAACTCTGGCTCATACAGAACTTGGTATATAGATCAGGCTGGTCTTGAACTCAGAGATCTGTCTACCTCTTCTTGGATGCTGAGATTATAGGTATGTGTCACTATGCCTGGTTAAAAAGTTGAATATATTGTAAAATATTTATTTATGCAATGTATGTATTTTTCCTGCATGTTTGTGCATCACATGCATTCCTCATGCCCACAGAGACCATGCGGGGAATCAGAAGCCCTGAGACTGGAGTTACAGATGACCGTGAGCTGCCATGTGGGTTCTGGGAATCAAACCAGGGTTCTTGGAAGAGCAGCCAGTGTTCTAAACAACTGAGCCATCTCCCCAGCCTCACTGAATATTCTTGAGTGATTCACTTCTTTTTGCTCATCTGTATTTTCTAGATTCTTTTTATGATACTTCATATTAAAAAAAAAAAACCAGCCTGTGTTGCTGAGATGGCTCCACAGTTAAGGGTATATGTTCCCAAGTCAGAAAACCTGAGTCCCATTCCTGGAGCTAACATAATGGAAGCAGAGAACCAATTTCCACAACTTGTCCTTCTAACTGTACGAATGCTATGGCCTATGTGTATGTTCACATACACATAAAAGAAAAATAAAATAATACATTTTAAAAGTGAATAAAGTGACATAAATTTTTTAAAAAAAGACATCTTAAAAAATTCAATAACAAGAGAATATAAATTAGAAGTAAGCCTCCTTCTTATCCTACTCCTCAGAGATTATGGTTAAGTATTTTATATATTTGCTCACATTTCTTTCTATTGTAGATCTTTGACTACTAAAACAATAATTAAACAGCGGCAAAGTATTTCTGAAATGAGCTTTATCACTCAATGCGTCAAGAAACTGAAACTCTTAGCACATGAAAAGATAGCTCATAAGGGTGAATAAATAGCTCCACACCAGTAGGTGCTTATGACTGAAATATATTAAATGTTTATACTTATTTGGCAACATATATCTATTATTATTACTACTACAGAGTTTTGGATTGAACTCAGGGCCTTGTACACGCTAGGCAAGTATTCTACCTTCTAGCTCCATACAGTGTTTCTTAAAGAGTATTTTATCTATAAAGCAGCACTTAATCTGTAGTTCTTATATCAGAAACTGTTTATAGGTAAAAATAGACATTAACATGGCATTTCTACGTACAAAAAAACTTCTATTTTATATTGGGTTAATATTCTAGCTGTAGTGTTTGAAACAGGTAAATTACCTTCTCTGGGGGGTCCAGAAACTCATCCTTTATTTTCCGCATATCTTTAAGTGTTATTTTTGCAGTATTACCAAAGTCCACATATTTGACTTCTACTTCTCGATGTCCAGGCAATCCTTTAAAAGTTATGAAGTTAGAAATCACAAACGTACAGGATCTCTCTGTTGTCTGGTCTGGGCTATAAGGAAAACTTTGGGAAGCTCGATTATGCAGAAACTTGAATAAGGATAAACTGACTCATATGAAATCACCCCAAGTGGACGGCCAAAGCTTTAGATTTCCTGAGCATACATACATACATACAGGGCTATTAAACTTGTTATCATTTTTAAGCGGAAAGATGAATGCAGTAACATATCACTACAACAGAGGAAGGAATCCAGTATCACTGACTGTTTAGAAGATGTGGAGAGGTGGCACAGCACCAGAACCCAAAATGACGCTTGTAGAAGTTAGTCTGTGATAGCAAACATCCATGATGGCTGAGGTGGTGGAGAAATCTCCCAGTCTCCTACATGCACCCCTAGGTTAAAAGTCTCAATTCTTTCAGCATCATGATTTTTTACTCCTTAAGACTCTGATTGAGATGTAGTTCTAAATTGTAGAAGGCTATGGCATGAAGTTTAACCAACAGTGTTTTTTTCTTTATCCAAATCCACATTTATTTCTTATTGATTTTTTTTTCATTTTTTTCTGAGTAAAGCAATGGAGGATGGCAGCACCAAAACAGGAGTAGTTAAAAATGATAAACACAGGAAACAGGGGCTCTCATACAGAGGAACAATGAAGTGTACTGTCAGGTGACATGAAGTCTCAGAACAAATGTGTAGCAATCTTAGAGACTAAGCACTATCAGTGAGGGAAAAAAAAATGGAAGAATGCTTCCATGGTTTAAAGATAAAACAAAACTAAGATTATCCTAAAGGCTTAATCATACAAAAATTTTTGAGGTATTAGGAAAATGTATAAAGTAAAAGAAAATAATGCAAGTGAAAATCTGTCATAATGATCAACCTAGAATTAGAGTTTATTTTACGGTTTAGTAATGAAAGTATCTATAGAGAAGAACTTTAAAAGAGTGATACAAGCATGGGGAGAAGTGAGGATAAAAGAGCTGTAAAGCGATCTAACACATCTTACGTAGTGACAAATAAGCAAATAATATCTGTAACTGAAGCCTTGAGAGAAGCATTTAAGATTTTAAGAAGAAATGACAGATAAAACAAAACCACTTCCCACCCAATTGCAAGAATTACAAAGAACTGTATTTGAGGAGGAGATAAAACTGCAAATGTAACAGACACTAGGAAATCAAAGCAAACCAAACAAACTTGTTACCATGTACAGCCTTCAGTGTGACATCCAGCAAAGCTGGAAGATGCAGGAAGGCAAAACCAAGGAGTCATATATAAATACTCATTCTACCTTCAAAGTTGCCATGAAGACTGAACCTGTCTCTAACATCACTACTTAAAAGAGTCCACTGTTCAACAAATAAACGATTTGAAGCTAGCAATTCTAATTTTAAAAGTAGTTGCCAAGACTTAAAAATTTTCTTTTAATTCACATGTATTCCACATGTATTTGTTAAAAAAGTTGCACTGGTATCTTTACTCATATGGTTTAAATAGTTTTGTTTCCTCCAAAATTCATGTTGAAGCTTAATTCCTAATGTAACAAAAGAAATGACTGAGTTATAAGGTCTGTGCTCTACAGTACGGGACTAGGGGCCCTTGTAAAATGGCTAAATGAAGAAAACACTCACTCATTTTCACCCGTCCGCCATTTATGGAAATGGCATTTGTGCTGCCTGAAAGATGCAGCAAGGCTAACTCTTAGAAACAGGGAGACCAGACACCCACCACTGACTTAGACTTCTCGGACTCCAGAAGTGTAACCAATGTTTCTACTGTTTACAAGCAACCCAGACTGTGCTATTTGGTTACAGCAACACAAACAAAGACATTTAAAAGAACTGTATCTGAAAATGTTTTAGTTTGTTTAAGATACTAACCACAGACTGAATTAAAATCAATGATAACCGAGGATAAAAAACTTAATTTGGAGGATTAAATGATTTTTATATAAGATTTAAAATTCTCTGTTTTAGTAGTAGCTACTTAGGTTCTTAGATTAATTAGGGAAAACATTTTGAACAGTATCAAACTAAACTCAATCCTTTAAATAAAAAGAAACATGACTACAAACAAACAGGACCTACTCCATTTTCTCTTGCTATCAGAGTATCTGACAGTGTGACCTATAAGGAAAAACTGGTTTATACCACATATGTGACCCACTGTTCTAGAGAATCCAGTTGGGATTAAAGGCTATGTAGACTTGAGGAGAATGTAGAAAATGTACAGAGAGATGGTGAAAAAGTTCAACACCATGGTACATGGCTACAGTCTGCTTGGTTTTTGGAAAGGACGTTCAACTCATGGTGGAAAGTGGGAGGGCAAGTGGGTGCATGTGAAAGAGGGAATGAGAGGCAGCCTCGTTGGAAATCACCCACTCTCTTGGAAATTAATCCAGAGCAAGAGTTCACTCTTCCAAGAAAAGTTCTGCTCTCATGACCCAAAAAATTTCCTGCTAGGTTCTACCTTCCAATACTGCTGCACTGAGGACCAGGTCTTGACATGTATTTTATTGAAGCAAAACCAAACCAAACCAAACCAAACCAAACCAAACCAAACCCAGCACATATTGTCCTGGACTAAACTGCCCATGGTATATCTAACTTCTGAAACCCAATAGCTTCATACATAATTGTTCTCTCATAGACATAGGTAGGGAGTAACAAACATACTTATTCTCTATTTCTTGCTAGTACCTTCAAATATCCAATCCTTGTTTATATTTAATATATTTTTTTGCTATTGGAAATTGAAGCAAAGACATGACACATGCTAGGCCAATGCTGTATTGTTTATCTATATTCACAGATCATTTTACTATTTCATCCTGAGTTATGGTTTTAGATAAATCACTTAGACCATGGACTTTCAGTCCTTCTACCCTAGCTTTCACAGCAGCTAAGATTACAGACAGGACCATAACACCTGGCTTTACTTTAACTTTTTATCATTTCGTTTTGTAATGTTCTTGCTGCTGTTTCTGAGACATGCGATACAGTCATACAGTTCAGGTTAGCATTGAACTTGCTATGTAGCTGAGGATGACTTTGAAGTGATTCTCCTCTTTATGCTTTCTAAGTGCTGGAATTATAGGTATGAGCTATCATGCCGGGCTCTAATTCTATTATTTGTGAGCTAGATTCAATTACTTAAGGAGAATGTAAAAAATGTACAGAAAGAAAGGGAAAATTAAATAATAAAACAATTTCCCTAGGAAAATTAAGTAATAAAACAATTCAGAAAGAAGTTAAAAGATTCGTACCTGAACAAATAAGCAAACAAAAAATAGCAAGAAACAGAGATAAAGGTAGAAACAGCCGACTTTCAAGAATGTTTTTGCTGCTCTGTGTCATCTACTGGTGATTAATTTCTAACCAAGCAAATCAAATTCCAGTAGCCAGGACTCACCTCTTAATATTACCACTGCCTTCTAAAGACACATGACAGGGCACAGGGCAAGAGAAGGTAACACCACCTCCACGGCTTACTTTCTAACAGCTCAGCTGACGCTAGCCCTTAACACGACATTTCCCTGTGGAAACAACATGCAGTTTCCTACCGATGACTTTTGCACGATACCAGATTCCATCTTCAAATTTTGCTACACATGCTTGATCTTGAACAGGACAAAGGATTTTTAGATTTTCTCCATCTTCTCCTTTATAGAATTCCTCAATTGTCTTTAAAAGAGATAAAAAGTCCAGGTTCTCCATCTGAGAAAGAAAGGGATGTGGCACTGTAGCTTCATAGAAAATGAAAACTCAAATGTTGAATTTATTATAGGCACTCCTCAGAAATTCATAAACTTTAAACCTGACATTTAATATAGATCTATCAACCAGGTAGGCATTGTGTAATTTATTTTTGAGACTTTCAGAATAAGTATAAAATTATTATGTGTAGATGTAACAAAACTAAAATTCTATTCAGTAAGGTAATTTCTTCCTGCATGTTCATCTAGACATGTCTGTGTACAAGGTAACTTCTTCCTTCATGTTCATCTAGACATGTCTGCATGTATACACTTTTGTTTTTTAATAGAACTAAGTCATACTGTATATAAAATTTAAAGATTTTTATATTATGTGTATGGGTGTTGTGCCTGGATGAATGTCTGTGTACCGCATGCATACATGATACCCATGGGAAGCAGGAGAGGGCATCAGAAGCTCCTGGAATTGGCATTACAGATGTTTGTGAGTCACCATGTGGGTACTAGAAACTGAATCTTGGCCTTCTAAAAAAACCAGCCAGTGCTCTTAACCACTGCATTATCTCTCCAGCTCACTGGATGCACAATTTAGTGAGCAGCATTTTCACCAATTCTCAGTTTACTTCAGTAAACGTTCCTTTCCTACTAATGTTTCTAGGCCATATTTAATTTTCTCTAAATGATCTGAATGATTATGTATTAAGATTATATAATGTTTCTGGCAGTTATCTCAGGAATTCATAAGCTAACTATAGAGGTTAGCACATCTTTTAAGAATAACTTTTCCAGGGTGGGGGCTAGAGAGATGGCTCAGTGGTTAAGAGTACATGCTGCTCTTGTAGAGGCCCCAAGTTCTGTTCTGGCAGCCATGTCAGAGGGCTTCCAAATTCAGTAGGATTCATAGCTTCTGGCCTCTCCCACTACTTGCACTTATAAGCATACCCCACATACATAAAATTAAAATAATAAAAATACATTTTGAAAAACTAACCTCTTATGGGCCAATGAGATGGCTCAGCAGGCAAAAGTATATACTGCCAAGTCTGCCAACCTATTTTTTTGTGATCCATATGGTGGGAGGAGAGAACCAATTCTGGCAAGTTATCCTTTGATCTCCACATTTACACCATTAAAAAAAAATCAAAGCAGGAAGAGGAGAGGGAATGGGAACTGGGATTGGTATGTAGAATGAGAAACTATTGTTTTAATATATATAAATCAGTGCCTCCTTTTCTGTAGAATTTTCTACCTTTTGGGTTTATATGTGTTAGTTAGGGTTAACCATTGCTGTGAAGAGATTCTATGACCATTGCAACTCTTAGAAAACATTTAATTGGCGTGGCTCACTTACAAGTTTCAGAGGTTTAGTCCATTATTATCATGGCAGAGAGCATGATGCCCATGCAGGCAGATGTGGTATGGATATAGCTGAGAGTCCTACACTTTGCAGGCAACAGGAAGTCGACTGACTCACTGGGTCATATTCTGAGCATAGGAAACCTTAAAGTCCACCCCACAGTGACACACTTCCTCTAACAAGGCCACACCCAACCTACAAAGCCACACCTTCTAATAGTTACTCCCTATGAGATTATGGGGGCAATATTACATTCAAACTACCACAATGTGGTTACATCCTTACACTACTAAAAATCTTTAAAATCACATTTATGTATGTGTGGGTGCATGTAGTACACCATTCCTGTGGAGGCTGAACAACTTGCAGAAATCAATTCTCTCCTACCATATCTATCCAGACCTATCTCAGGTTGTTAAGCTCGGCAGCAAGTTTTTACTGTTGTTATTTTTGTTTGTTTGTGTTTTACTCGATGACCCATCTTGCCAGCATTTTTCTTATGCTACTGGGTAGAGTATAACCACTGTATTTCCCCCAAAGTGACTATTATATCCAAAGGTTTGACAGATTTCAGCCAAATCATTTTGCTTAACTTTTACTGGTGATTTTGTACATTCATGCTACAACACATGGGAAGATATAATACTTACAACTCACTATTAGTATGCTAAAATTCATGTATAATTAAATTTCGTATAATTTATCTAACAGTTTTAAAACAAATTGGAAATTCTCTCTTAAATCAAAATGCAATAGGTAACCCCAGCACTCGTGAAGCAGAGGCAGGCAGATCTCTATGAGTTTGAGGACAGCCTGGTCTGTATACTGAGTTCCAGGCCAAGGACAAATAGCAAGATTTTGTCTAAAAAAAAAAAACCAACCAAACAAATTTTCTTAACATTAATAACTGGCATTTTGAGAACTAATCAAATACCCTTGATTAGGGGAGAGAGAAATACATAATTTTAGAAACAATACCTTCATGCCATATAAAATAGCCTTGTTTAATAAAAGAAACCTATTTTATTCAAGAATGCAGTAAAATCACAAACCCTATCTTTTTTTTGCCTAGCATAGCAGTTTTTGTTAGGATAATTTATGGCTCTTAGGGTGGTATTTTCACTCCAAATGGTGAAAATTCACAAGCATGTGTGTATGTGTGTGTGCATGCATGCATGCAGGCGTGTGTATGTGTGTGTGTAAAATAATAAAGTAATATATTTTCCTATGGTTTTTTTAAACATCCTTTCAACTGTAATATACCTACAACACATTCTCTTAAGTCCCTTAAGGCTCAGGGACTATTGTAGAGTGGGTAGAGCGAAGAGTGGAAATTATGTAAATATAGTACTCAATTATGAAGTTCTCAAAATATTTTAATTAAGAATGTTAAATTATTATGCATATTTACCCAAATAAAAAGACATTGGAAGAAAAAAATGCCTGTCCTAACTTATTACAAGGTTAGAAACTTCTGCTAATCATCCAGGCAACCGGCAAGTGTGGTGCTACACTGGAGATAACAGGCTCTGAAGCAACATGGCCTAGCTCAGGCCTGGCTGGACCCTTTCAGAGCTGTGTGGCCATCAACAAGATGCTTTATTCCTGTGGTCAGACTCCACACCAAATAGGAACAGTAACATCTTTATCAAGGTATTTATTTTATTTATATGTGTATTAAGTGTTTTGCCTGGGTGCATGCTTGTGCACCACTTGCATGTTTAAAATTATTAAAGGCCAGAATTACTGACAGTTGTGAGCCAACATGTGGGTTCCTGGAAGAACAACCAGTACTCTTAAATGCTAAGGCAGTCTTCAGGCCCCATCTTAGTATTCTGTGATTCACACAAAGAAAAAAGGTGTTTGTTTGTTTTTTGTTGAGACAAAGTTTTTCTGTGTAGCTTTGGAGCCTGTCCCGGCACTAGTTCTGAAGACCAGGCTGGCCTAGAACTCACAGGCCTGGCTCTGCCTCCCGAATGCTGGGATTAAAGGTGTGCACCACCACCGCCCAGCAGCATAAGGTTTTTATACGTGGTAACTCCTGTAAAGCAATGAGAGGTCAATGATAAGCCTGGTATTTTATCTGATATCTAAACTAATTGATCAATAACACATCCCAAACTTAATCTGAAAAGTCTTTAATCTACTCTGAAGTTGGTACTAACAGTTCTTAGATATTTGTGGCTGGAAGCAGTTTTTCTCGTCTCTTGAGTCTATAAGGTAGCAAAATCATTCACAGTAAGTACAGTTCCTGTCCTTGCCTACCATTGTTTGACTAACTTGTAGGAGAAAGAGATTTTGAATTTGCCATAAATCCTGTAAACTGTAAAAGTGTAGCTCCAAAGAAATTTAAATGAAGAATTGTTTAGCTAATTTTTATTCACTCCTGTTAAACATTTCTATTTAAAAATCTAAGGGTTGGGGATTTAGCTCAGTGGTAGAGCACTTGCCTAGCAAGTACAAGGCCTTGGGTTTGGTCCTCAGCTCTGGGAAAAAAACAAACAAAACAAAACAAAACTCTTAAAAGAACATATACTTACCAACTGAAGGTAAAAATCAGTAGGGCTATTTATATGGCAAACCATGACTGAAACTTCTGTCGTCTCTTCAGGTAAAATGGGTGGATGGTAGCATAAAGTATTATTTTCACTGTGACTTCTTGGTGATTGTGACCTAAACCTAATTAAAAGCATAAGCAAAGCCATTCTTATAAAGGTTTTTGGCCTGTACAAAACACTGGCTTATTTACCACTTTCAATGCTCTCTTTTAACTTAAATTTCTTGGCATGGTTTCCACTTACTCAGCCTAGATGAAGAGGAGTTCAATAATAAAGGCTGAGATTTATGCATTTTGGCAGCCCCAAAACTGCCAAAACTGAACTGGTCAAAAGCATTTCATGATTGCTGTGGACTGTGGTGCCCAGGTGAGGTCAGTGGAATCTCTGTGGCCTTTCCTAGTCTCAATGCTCCTTTATTTTTCTAAAGGAAACCTATGTGGGTCATTTCTGGACTTATCTAGTCACACAGGACAGAGAGTTAGAACCTTCTACTGTCTCCATAGTTACTTACATCAACTTAATTTTGGTTTATGTGAAACAAACAAAAAGGGAAATGCTAAGTATCTATGTTAGATTCAGACATTAATTAGATTAGTGATCATGAACCCATCCCAAAGGCTAAATAATTTAAGGCAGGAACAGCTAAATTACAATTCTTGGAACTCTTAATAGATTCTTATAAAGTTGACAAAACTCAAAATATGTTTAGTATCTATACACATTTTCTATTTTTATTTACCGTGTGTGTGTGTGTGTGTGTGTGTGTGTGTGAAGGTATGTGTAAAATGAGGGCATTCATGGCGCACATGTGGAGGTCAGAGAACAACCTCAGGTATAAGTTTTAGTTTTTCACCTTGTTTGACACAACATCTCCATTCTCTTGCGGTGTAGGTCAGGCTAGCTGGCCCTTGAGCTCCCAGGGCTTCTCCTGCCTCTGCCTCCCTCCCATCTCCACAGGAGCACTGAGATTGGATGCTTGTGCTGTGTGTCCAGAGGTATTTTTATGTGGGTCTGGGGATTAGAACTCAGTCCCAGAAGTTTGAGTGGCAAGCACTTTTACATAACCACTGAACCATTTTCTCAGCTTTGCCCTAATTTCTTAAACTATACTAAAGTCAATTTTCACAGGTAACTGTACTTAGAAAACATGATAGCAATGTTTTGAAACCACTAAAGTTCAGTTTAAAGGCCACAATAAATGTGTATGAATGTATGATCTGTAAGCATGTATGTACACCACATGCATGCCTGGTTCCCTCAGAGACCAGAAAGAAGAATTAGATCCCCTGCAACTGAAGTTACAGATGGTTGTAAGTCACCATGTGGGTGCTGGAACCAGGGTCCTCTGTAAAAACAGCACATAGTCTTAAACACCGAGCCACCTTGCCAGCATGAGCACATGATTTTCATTTATTTATTTATTTATTTAATCATCACTATTTGAGTCAGGGGCTCATGTAGTCAATCCTGGCTTTGAACTTGCTATGTAGCTAAGGATGACTCTGTATTTCTGATCTTCCTGCCTTCACATCCTAGGTAAAGTACTAGGGTTATCAGAATGGCCACCGTGACTAGTTCATATAGTGCTAGGGATTGAACCCAGGGCTTTGTGCATGCTAGGCAGACACTCTAACAAGTGAGTTATATGCCTAGGTCAGATTTCTTTATTCTTAAAACCTTTCTTTTCCTATTTATAGCTATAATCTACTTTTATGTTTCTGATTATTCTGCCTGCAGGTATGCATATGTACCACATGTGTGTCTGTTGTCTGTAGAGAGTAGAAGGAGGCACAGGAGTTACAGATAATTCTGAGCTGCCTTGTGGGTGCTGGGAACCAAACTGTATGTATTCTACAAGAGCAGCTTATGCTTTTAACTGCTGCACCATCTCTCAAGTTCATATAACTTCAATCTTGAAGAACATTTAAGTTTAACAAGTTACTTACCTTGCTAGTTCCATAAAAACCAATGCATCTCTGAGAGACACAGGCATATCGCTGCTGATTTTATTTGTTGGTGGTTTCTGCAGATCTACAATAAGCACATCATCTTCTTCTCCAAAAATTTTCATCAAAACAGCCTTGTTATTTACCATTTTCAAAAATTCTACTTTTGCTTCCTTTTCCCAGCCTTCACTCTATGGGAAGAAAATATAAAATTCCAAAGTAGTTAGTAATTACAGTTAGGTCTAATGTTACAGTGTTGGATGAAGTTTAACACCAGCACACCTGCAACTTTAAGTAAAGACACTGAACCAATCATGCATTTAGGAAACAGCTGAGATCATAAACCAAGAGTAGTGTATATACGCACAATACTGACATACTATAATCTACAGATACAACCTTAAGATAGCTACAAGTTTGTAAGTCACTTTAGAATAGTAAATGATAACTGGGGGTTGGAGAAAGGCTCAATGATATGGAGTACTTGCTGCTCTTGCAACTAGGGTTCGATTCCCAGTCCCCACATGGTGGGTCATAACCATCTGTAACTCTAGTTCCAGGGGAATCTGTTACATACATATAGGGGAACACTTACATACATGGAGGCCAAACATTCATAAACATAAAATATGTCTACAAAAATATTAATGAAAATTATAATGACTTAAAAATACAATATGTTGAATATGAATTTTCCACTTAAATTACAAAACTTCAAAAGTTAATTCTGAATTCTGAGTTTAAGACCACAGTACTGTAACAGTATAAGAGACTAAATAAGGGACACTAAATATTGGTAGCATAGCACAAAGATCCTTGTGCCCACAGATCTCCAAAAAAACCAGGAATGTTAAGCACATAGGATTGTCTTTCCAATGGGGGAGATAATAAACCTCTTTTTCAGCACATAGTCAGAACCTGGAAAGAACCTAAATGCCTCTCGACCGAAGAATGGATAAGGAAAATGTGGTACATTTATTTACACAATGGAGTACTACACAGCAGAAAAAAAATAACTAAATCTTGAATTTTGCAGACAAATGGATGGAGCTAGAAAACATCATTTTGCGTGCAGTAACCCAGACATAGAAAAACAATTATCACATGTACTCACTCATAAGTGATTTTTAAACATAAAACAAAGAAAACCAGCCCACAAATCACAATCCCAGAGAACCTAGACAACAATGAGGACCCTAAGAGAGACTTACATAGATCTAATCTACATGGGAAGTAGAAAAAGACAAGATCTGAGTAAATTGGGAGCATAGGGACCTTGGGAGAGGGTTGAAGACCAGGGAAGAGGCACGGAGGGGAACAGAGAAAAATGTAGAGCTCAATAAAAATCAATTAAAAAATGCTAAAAGCAAGTAAGCAAGCAAGCAAACAAACAACAACAACAAAACCCTCTTTTTCCATCCAGAAAAAGGAGAATTGAAAATTAACTACCTGGGGATTTGTGTTATCTGTTAGACCACGCCATATCAAGCTCTGGTCAATAGACCAGAGGTGGCTATTAATCTAAATGACCCTTATTGCCAGAGGATCCCTAAATTCCCACAACCAGGATCAGAGGTGGCTAATAGCCCAGATGACCTCTATGTTATCTGTATGCCTGAGACCAAGCCAGACCTTTAGGCCCTTAAGCTGTTACAGGTAGCCTATCTGTAGAACCCATCTTCCTGGAGGAAATGGCTTGTATCCCAAGTTGAGTTTCAGTGTAATTAACAGTCAGAAGGTAGACGCAGGAAGCTAGAATTTTAAGGTCATCCCGGCTGTGTAGGAGTTTGAGGCCAGCCTTGGCCATGTGAAATCCTATATTACTCAAAACAAAACAGAAACAACAACAGAAAAACAGTCTGATGAGCTGCTAGAAACTGAACTCTAGTCCTCCACAGGTGCTTTGAACTGCTGAGCCATCTTTCTAGCCTCATTTTACTTAAAACAAAACAAAACAAACTCAAAGCTGGGCTGTGGTGGTGCATGCCTTTAACGTAGGATTTAGGAGGCAGAGGCAGGTGGATTACTGAGTTCAAGGCTAGCCTGGGATACAGAGTGAGTTCTAGGATGGCTAGGGCTATACTGAGAAACCCTGTCTTGAAAAACCAAACTAAAAAAATTCATTCATTCATTTATTCTGCTCAACATTGTTGAATACCTACTATGTGGTAGAAGAGGAGCTAGGAGTTGGAAATACTCTGATGAACAAAGACACAGACTTCTGCTTTTATAGACCTCACAACAGAAGAACTGCCTCACATATACTTTCATATACAATTCCAATCTCCTAGGATTTCTTAAAAAAAGATTCACAAATAATTTAAAATAGAATGGAGCCAACAACCAGACTCAAGAGTCTGCTATCTCCACCGGAACAGGTACAGGGGAGTAACCACTGAGTGAGTGAGTCACAGACAGAGATTGCTGAGGTTCTGGATGTGAATCTGGGACCTTCAAGAGAGTAGACCTAAGCAAATACCCCAGTGGGTCTGAGTGAGAGTCTAGGACCTCCCAGGAACTAGGCCTGAGCCAGGACCTCTGTCAGCCTGGGCGGGAGTGAACCTGGGTCCTTTGAGGGAATAGGCAGGAACCAGAGATCTCGGCATGGCCAGGCGCGAATCTGGGACCACAGAGAGATTTGGACTGAACCAGGTCCTCTGTGGGTTCGGGCACACCCGAGCCTGGGACCTCTGAGGCAACAGACCGTAACCAGAAACCTTTCCAGGTCCAACTCCAACCCAGTGACTTCTGCAGGGAATCCAGACCTGGATTTACAGATACAGGTCAAAGCCAGCAACCTAGGCCAAAGTAGCCCCGAGGCAAGGAACTCCACCTTGGGTAACAAATTCCACAGGAGTAGAACTGAAGGAGACACCTAGGACAGAGAGGGCCTGAGGAAACAAGCTGCACTGGGAGCAGAAGCCAGGAGCAAATCTAGTCCTGGGAGCCAACCCAGTCCCAGAACACTGGCAGATTAGGACAGAACCAGCAACCAGATGCAGAGTCAACAACCTCTACCAGAACATGTCCAACTCCAAGCCAGGGACTTCTGCAGGAAGAGATCCAGACCAGGATTTACAGAAACAGATCGAAGCCAGCGGCCTAGGTCAAAGTAGGCCTGAGATGGCAAACTCCAAGGGAGCAGAGCAAAGCACAGGAGAACGGAGCTATCTCCAGGAACACAGAGTAACCAATGGGGTAACTAAAATTGTGACACTAACTGTACCACAAGGACAAACCATCTGAGCTTTGGATTCACTGGCATCTAGAAGATCATTCAACAGAATCTCAGACAGTCCCAACCACACCTATTAGAGGAAAAGATGAGTAGAAAAGTTAAGATCACACGCTACACCACAAAAGAGCAACACAATACCAGTAAAACCTAAAGACTCTACAAAAGCAAAACCTGAACAACCAAATATAGATGAACCAGAAGAAAATGATCTAAAAAATAACCTCAAGAGAATGTTTGAAATTCTTAAAGATGAAATGAGAAAATCCCATAAAGAAATGGAGGAAAAAGCAAAAAAGATATCAGCAAATCACTTAAAGAAAACAACAACAACAACAAAATAAGAAAAAGAAATCAAACATATAAAAGAAACTATTCAAGACTTGAAAACTAAGATAGAAACAATAAAGAAAACATAAGCCGAAGGAATTATAGAAACAGAAATCATGAGAAAAAGATCAGGAACCACAAATGCAAGCATAAACAGCAGAATACAAGAAATGGTAGAGAGAATTTCAAGTGCTGAAGATACAATAGAGAAAACAGACTCATCAGTTAAAGAAAACATTAAATCTAACAAAAGCTTATCCCAAAATATCCAGGAAATATGGGACAGGATGAAAAGGCCAAATCTTAGAATAATAGATATAGAAGAAGGCGAAGAAGTTCAACTAAAGGCACAGAAAATTTATTTAACAAAATCATAGAAGAAAACTTTCCAACCTAAAGAAAGATATGCCTATAAAGATACAAGAAGCTTACCGAACACCAAACAGACTGGATCTAAAAAAAAGTCCTCTTTCCACATAATAATCAAAACACTAAACATACATAAAAAGAAAAAAATATTAAGAGCTGCAAAGGAAAAAGGCTAAGTAATATGTAAAGGCAGATCTATCAGAACTACACCTGACTTCTCACTGGAGACAATGAAAGCTAGAATGTTGTGGTCAAGCAGACATTAAGAGATCACGGATGCCAGCTCAGACTACTATACCCAGCAAAACTTTCAGTCACCATAGAAGGACAAAACAAGATATTCCAGGACAAATCTAGATTTCACCAATACCCAGCCACAAACCCAGCCCTACACAAAATACTAGAAGGAAAACTACAACCCAAGGGAGATGGCTACACCAACAAAAACACAGACAATTGATGATCTCATAACAGCAAATCCCGAAGAGGAAAAAAATGCACAAATTAACATCACCAACGATGATAACTAAATTAACAGGAGATAGCAACCACTGGTCATTAATCTCCCTTAATGTAAATAGACTCAACTCACCTATAAAAAGGCACAGGCTAACATTTTGGATATGAAAACAGAATCCATCCTTCTTCTGCATACAAGAAACACATCTCAACCTCAAAGACAGACATTGCCTCAGAGTAAAGGATTGGGAAAAAAATACACCAATCAAATGGACCTAAGAAACAAGTGGGTATAACTATTATAATATCTAACAAAATAGACTTCAAGCTAAAATCAGTCAAAAGAGACAAAGAAGGTCATTTCATATTAGTCACAGGAAAAATCCATCAAGAGGAAATTTCAATACTGAACATCTATGCCCCAAATACAAGGGCACCCTCATATGTCAAAGAAACAATTCTAAAACTTAAATATATATTAATCCCCACACACTAAATAGTGGGAGACTTCAACACTGCCCTCTCATCACTGGAAAGGTCAATCAGACAAAAAATGAACAGAGAAATAAGAGAACTTAACAGATGTTATGACTCAAATGGACTTAACAGACATCTACAGAATATTTCATTCAAACAGAAAAGAATATACCTTCTCAGCACCTCATGGAACCTTCTCAAAAATTGACCACATATTTGATAACAAAACAAACCTCAACAAATACAAAAAAACTGGGAATAACCCAATGTACCTTATCAGATCACCATGGTCTAAAACCAGAAGTCAACAGCAACACTAATTCCAGAAAAACCTGCAAACACATGGAAATTAAACAATGCTCAACCTAAATCATCAATGGGTAAAGGAAGAAATAAAAGACTTCCTAAAATTCAATGAAAATGATCACACAAGGGCTTAGTCTGCTTAGTCTGTGGTTGTCCAGCCATGGTAGAGACCACTTCCTGGTGCCTGTGTTATATAGGAATCTCAGCTCCAACACCATGTCTGCCTGCATGCTACCACGTTGTACCATGATGACAGTGGACTACACCTCTGAAAATGTCCCTGACCAGCAAGTGGCCCTGATCCTGTACCAGAAGTTCAATCCGGAGAGGTGAGTGTGTACCCGACTGGACGGCCAAAAGCCCCAGAAAGGGAGCACAGGCACCTCCAATCCCCTAAACTTTCTGGTCATTCAACAGGCACCTCCAATCCCCTAAACTTTCTGGTCATTCAACGGGGGCTTTTCTCCTCGGCTACTGCCTTTCTCTTCTTATCCCATCCCAGCTTGTCCCCAGGCAGCCCTTCCCTTCTGCAGGGTCACAGAATCCCCCAGCACAGCCTGCTTTGGGGCCGAGGGTCTGGGGACAAAGTGGTGAGTGCAACTGCTGCAGGAGTTTCTTTGTCCCACTGAGCCTGCACACATCAAGCCCGCCCTTTTGTCTGTGAGGTCCCTGGCCGGGAAGTGGCCCTGATCCTGTACCAAAAGATCTGTCCGAAGAGCCTACTTCAGGGTCGAGAAGATCTGAGAGACAACTCCTGTGCTAAGGGGACCTAAGAGAGGGCAGACAAGAAAAACTCCCAAGTACACAGCAAAGATCAGACCAAGCCACCAAGACTCTCCTAACAGCATTGAAGGAAGAGATGGGCAGGCACCAATGCAAGAATTCCTTTAACAATCTGAAAAACAACATGATAACATCAGAATCCAACGAACATACAACAGGAAGACTTGAACACCCTAATCCAGAAGAAGTAGAAGAAATAGACTTTAGACGTAACATGATGAAAATGTTAGAGACCATTAAACAGGATGCGAAAAACTCCTTTAAAGAAATGGATGAAAAGACTAACAAAAAGTTAGAAGAAATGAATAAATCCCTCAAAGATATCCAAGAAAACAAAGAAAAAGCAATCAAACAGGTAAGGGAAACAGGCCAAGACTTGAAAACTGAAATGGAGGCAATGAAGAAAACACAAATCGAGAGATGGCAGGATATGGAAAATCTGGGTAAATGAACAGAAACTACAGAGACAAGTATAACCAACAGAATACAAGAGATAGAAGAATCTCGGACGCTGAAGACACTATAGAGAAAATAAATGCACTGATCAAAGAAAACAGCAAATCAAAAAATTCTCATCACAAAACATCCAGGAAATCTGGAACACCATAAAAACACCAAATCTAAGAATAATAGGGGTAAAAGAAGGAGAAGAATTACAGCTCAAAGGCCCAGAAAATATATTTGACAAAATTATAGAAGAAAACTTTCCCAACCTAAAGAAGGATATTCCTATGAAGGTACAAGAAGCATACAGAACACCGAATAGACTGGATCAAAAAAAAAATCCCCTCGCCATATAATAATCAAACACAAAACATACAGAATAAAGAAAGAATATTAAGAGCTGCAAAGGAAAAAGGCCAAGTAACTTGTAAAGGTAAACCTATCAGATTTACACCTGACTTCTCTATGGAAACCATGAAAGGTCTTGGATAGATGTGCTGCAGAAACCATGGATGCAAGCCCAGACTACTATACTCAGCCAAGATTTCTTTCACCATCAATGAAGAAGACAAGATATTCCAGGATAAAAACAAATTTAAACAATACGCAGCTACAAACCCAGCCTTACAGAAAGTAATAGAAGGAAAATCACAACCCGAAGAACCCAACAACGACCACAATAACTCAGACATCTAACAACCCTCCACCTGCATAACTCAAAGAAGGGAAACACACAAACTCTACCACCAAAAACAAAAAAAATAAGCAGAGTTAACAACCACTGATCATTAATATCAGTTAATATCAATGAACTCAATTCACCTATAAAAAGGCACAGGTTAAGAGATTGGATGAGAAAACAGGATCCAACATTCTGCTGTTTACAAGAAACACACCTCAACCACAAAGACAGACATCTACTCAGAGAGTAAAGAGTTGGGAAAAGGTTTTTCAGTCAAACAGACCTAAGAAACAAGCGGGTGTGGCTATACTAATATCTAACAAAATTGACTTCGAGCTAAAATCAATCAGAAGAGATGGAGATGGACACTTTATACTCATAACAGGAACAATTCATCAGGATGATGTCTCAATCCTGAATATCTATGCCCACATATGTAAAAGAAACAGTACTAGAACTCAAAGCACACATCAAACCCCACACACTAATAGTAAGAGACTTCAACACTCCTCTCTCACCAATGGACAGGTCAACGCGACAGAAATCTAACAGAGAAATAAGAGAACTAATGGAGGTAATGAATCAAATGGACTTAACAGACATCTATAGAACATTCCACCAGAATAGGAAAGAATATACCTTCTTCTCAGCATTTCATGGAACATTCTCGAAAATTGATCACATACTCAGTAACAAAGCAAACTTCCACAGATACAAAAAAATTTTAGTAACCATCTGTGTCTTATCAGATCACCATGGAATAAAGTTAAAATTTAACAATAAATCTACCCACAGAAAGCCTATAAACTCATGGAAAGTGAACAGTCAACTACTGAAGCAACCCTGGGTCAGGGAAGAAATAAAGAAAGAAATTAAAGTCTTCCTTGAATTCAACGAAAATAAAGACACAACATACCCAAACCTATGGGACACTATGAAAGCAGTGCTAAGAGGAAAGTTAATAGCTCTAAGTGCCCACATTAAAAAAAAAAAAAGAGAAAGCACACATTAGAGACTTAACAGCACAGCTGAAAGCTCTAGAAAAAAAAGAAGCAGACTCATCCAGGAGGAGTAGAAGACTGAAAATAATCAAACTGAGGGCTGAAATCAACAAACTAGAAGCACAGAAAACAGTCCAAAGAATCAATGAAACAAAGAACTGCTTCTTTGAGAAAGTCAACAAGATTGACAAACCTTTATCCAAACTAATCAAAAGGTAGAGAGAGAACATGCCAACTAACAAGATCAGAAATGAAAAGGGGGACATAACAACAGACACTGAGGAAATTTGGGGAACCATTAGGTCTTACTACAAAAGCCTATATGCCACAAAGTTGGAAAATGTAAAAGAAATAGACTTTTTAGATAAATCCATATTCCCAAATTAAATCAAGACCAGGTGAATAATTTGAATAGACCTATAAGTTGTGAGGAAATAGAAGCTGTCATAAAAAAACCTCCCAACTAAAAAAAGCCCAGGACCAGATGGTTTTCATGCAGAATTTTACCAGAACTTCCAAGAAGAGCTAATACCTATACTCCTTACTGTGTTTCACATAATAGAAACAGAAGAGTCATTGCCAAACTCTTTTAATGAAGCTACAGTTACCCTGATTCCAAAACCACACAAAGACCCAACAAAGAAAGAGAATTACAGACCAATCTTGCTCATGAACATTGATACAAAAATTCTCAATAAAATACTGGCAAACAGAATCCAAGAACACATTAAAAAAATTATCCATTATGATCAAGTAGGCTTCACCCCAGAGATGCAGGGCTGGTTCAGCATACAAAAATCTATCATTGTAATCCATCATATAAATAAACTGAAAGAAAAAAAAAAACCCATATGATCATTTCATTAGATTCTGAAAAAGCATTTGACAAAATTCAACACCCCTTTATGATAAAGGTCTTGGAGAGGTTACGGATACAAGGACCATATCTAAATATAATAAAAGCAATATATAGCAAGCCAACAGCTAATATCAAAATAAATAGAGAGAAACTCAAAGCCATTCCACTAACATTAGGAACAAGACAAGGCTATCCACTCTCACCATATCTTTTCAACATAGTGCTTGAAGTTCTTGCAATAGCAATAAGACAACATAAGGAGATCAAGGAGATTTGAATTGGAAAGGAAGAAGCCAAATTTTCGTTATTTGCAGATGATACGATAGTGTACATTAGTGACCCTAAAAACTCTACCAAAGAACTCGTACAGTTGATAAATACCTTCAGTGATGTGGCAGGATACAAGATCAACTCAAAAAAATCAGTAGCCCCCCCCCCCCCATACACAAAGGATAGAGAAGCAGAAAGGGAAATCAGAGAAACTTCACCTTTCATGATAGCCACAAATAGCATAAAGTATCTTGGGGTAACTCTAATCAAGGAAGTGAAAGATCTATTTGACAAGAACTTTAAGGCTTTGAAGAAAGAAATTGAAGAGGATACCAGAAAATGGAAGGATTTCCCATGCTTTTGGATGGGTAGGATCAACATAGTAAAAATGACAATTCTACCAAAGGCAATCTGTAAATTCAATGCAATCTCCATCAAAATCCCAACAAAATTCTTCACAGACCTTGAAAGAACAATAATCAGCTTTATATTGAAAAACAAAAAACCCCAGGATTGTGGGGAAAAGGGAACACTTCTGCATTGCTGGTGGGAATGCAAGCTGGTACAACCCCTTTGGATGTCAGTGTGGCAATTTCTCAGAAAATTAGGAAACAATCTTCCTCAGGACCCAGTAATACCACTTTTGGGCATATATCCAAAGGATGCTCAATCGTGCCACAAGCACATGTGCTCAACTATGTTCATAGCAGCTTTGTTGGTCATAGCCAGAACCTGGAAACAACCTAAATGCCCCTTGATCGAAGAATGGATAAGGAAAATGTGGCATATTTACATAATGGAGTGTTACACAGCAGAAAAAATTACAACAGCTTGAATTTTGCAGGAAAATAATGGATGGAGTTAGAAAACATTATTTTGAGTGAGGTAACCCAGACACAGAAAGACAAATATCACATGTGCTCACTCATAGGTGGGTTTTAAACATAAAGCAAAGAAAGCCAGTCTACAAACCACAATCCCAAGAATTTAGACAACAATGCTGACACTAAGAGAGATTTTCATAGATCTAATCTACATGGGAAGTAGAAAGTAGAAAAAGACAAGATCTCCTGAGTAAACTGGGAACATGGGGACCTTGGGGGAGGGTTGAAGTGGGGAGGAGAGAGCAGGGAGGGGAGCAGATAAAAATGTAGAACTCAATAAATATCAATAAAAATGTATAAAAAATTAAAATAGAATGCTACACAAGCCACGAATAACATATGGAGAAAGGGAGAAATGTCTAGAAATATATAGCATCCCATTTCCTAACTGATTCTTTTTGACAAAATTGATCCTAAAATGTATTGTTTTACTTGGATACTTCATTACATTCATATGAACTTTCTTGAACTCAAATTTTCATTAAAATATTTTCAGCTATGAAAGCTGAGGCTTACAGCACTAACAGTTCATAAGCAGAATGTGTTTGTCTAGACATAACTCATTCTTTCAGACTAGCTCAGCAATTTCACTGGCAACACAACTAAAACTCCAACAGTCTTTGAAGGAAGACTCACTTTCCACTCCACTTACAGAATTGTATGGCACGATGTCCTTCAAGGAGCACAGGCGTGCTAAAGGGAGGATGTCTTTCAGCAGCTCTTCACTATATGGTTCAGACTTCCTTAGAAGCAGACAGAATTCACTTAGTGTAATATGTTGTTCGCTAACATGCTCTGGTCGCATGTGTGTGTCACCAACTCTGGGAAGAATTAATATGGAGAATAAGATTTTACCAGGCACGGTCATACTTGCCTTTAATCTCAATACACAGGAGGTAGAAGCAGAGGCAGATGAATTCTTGCTGGCTTGAGGCCAACCTGGGTTGTTATAGTGAGTACCAGGCCAGTCAGTGCTACACAGTTAATACCTTGTCTCAAGAAAGATTAAAAAAAAAGTTTTAATCTTTGACTGTCTTTTCTCCTTTACAAGGTATGTACTTCTATGAATTTAACCTGAAGTTAAATCTTGCCAAAACGTATATTCTAAAGTCAAACTTTTTATTATTTTATTATTAATTATTATAAACAGAAATTATTTTACTACAAAGAATTCAATCTTGACTACCTTTATTTGAATTTATTCAACTTAAACTTAAAGAGAATGACCCATGGTCTCATACTTGTGTATATATATATTCATATTTATGAAACTGTGAGCATTAAATAAAGTAACCATGCTACAGGCAATAGTGGTTCTCACTACAAAACCATTTCAATTTCTTTCCCTAAGACCCAGGCAAAGAGTTTTGAAAATCTATAGTGAGTTAGACAGCATGACTCTTAATCATCCTTTAATATTATAGCAGTAAGATTAAAAATTTAGCCAATCACTAGTAGCTAAGTATTAATACTATATTTAGAAGCATCTGTACATTATCCCCTGCTCTGAGACAACATAAGACACACATCTAGAGCGCACAAAAAGCTCTTTTTCAAGTTCATCTTCTAATAATAACGATAAAGGACAATATTTAACTTACTTTGTAAGACAATTATACAGCAAAACAATAAAACTTGCTGTTTTATTGTTTTGGAAATGATTGACAGCTCTTTAACTGTTACTGACTTCCCTCCCTCCCTCCCCCTTTCCTCCCTTTCTTTCTTTAATCCTCTTTCCCACAAATGTTTCTAAGCAGGCCAAGAACATAAAATAATCACAAAGATTCATACCCTGTGATGATCAGGACTTCAGAATTCCCAAAATCTACCATGAATATCTGTATTACTGAAATTTCACAGACTGAGAATTTGGTTGGACTACATGGTTTTCTAATATTTTTAGTTTTTGTTGGAATTATTTCAGTGATAATTCCTCGACACCACATTCTATTCTCAATACTGTTGACAAATATTCTTGCTCCTAATAGGAGAGAAAAATCATTAGTGTTTATTTAAGAAGACATCAAGTAAAGCTCTAACTTACAGATATGTATCGTAGTTTTCCAACTAAGAAATCTTAATTCATTGATTTATTAAATTATACAGTACTGCCAAGTGCTGTAAGAATAAAAGGTAAGGCATTGTACAGTTTCTTTACTACAAAAACCCATAAGCTAATTGAGGGGCTAAAAACACATAAAGTACAAGTTGTTACTCAATGAGGATCTTGTTTCACAAACTATATTAGCATAGTCAAATGAGACTGTCTTGCCATCCAAAAGCTAAAGGAACACCTTTCAGAAATCACTAGCTCACTATTACACATACACTTATGAATATATTAACTAACATGATATATTTATTTTCTCTTGGTAAAAGCAAGTTAGAATTAAGATACAATGAATGGTAGTATCTAAAATTCCAAAATTATTTAATACTCATTAACAGTGTGATTCAGAAGGGGAGGATAAACTAAGGACTTAGTTCAAATTACTATCCATGAAAAAAAAATTGAGAAGAGGCCTGAAAATGAATGTATCCTATGAGCTGTCAATGTTCTCATCCTTTTGTGTTTGAATCCTCTTGAACTGTACAGTAATCATATGGAGTTGTTTTTTTCTTTTTTGAAGAAAGAGTCTTACTATGTAGCTCTGGACATCCTGAAATTCACTATGTAGACCAGACTGGCCGTGAACTCTTACAGAGATCTGCCTGCTTCTGCCTCTCCGGTACTGGGCTTGAAAGCATTCACCCCTATACCTGACATGGAGTTGGTTCTTTTTACTGTAGGAGACGAAGATGTAAGGCTCAGAAAATGCCAAATGTGTCATTTTAACATAGTAAGCAAAAAGCCAGGACCATGGCCTCTCTAATCTAACCTTTTGGGGGGTTTTACCTCAAGCAAAAATAAGGCTTGCCTCCTCAAAATTTCTTTATCTAAGAGAACTTCCAAAATATTAGGATTGTCTTAAATTCCCTAATAATGTTCAGAAATACAGAAAAGATTAAACATCAGAAAAAAGAAGACAGTAAAAAGTCATCAAATAGCAGAGGTAGGCTTTTTGTCTATTCTGAGGTCAGTTCTCAGAAATTGCCTGAAGGGCTTTATTTGCTTAAGACACATTGTATTTGCAGTAGTTAACTACTGGTTCTGGTTTCCTTCTCTTCCACCCTGGTTCTCTCTTCTTTAAGTGGCTAAGCTTCAACGTCCCATGTACATTAATATATTTCTTCTTCTTCTCTCTTGTTAACCTGTCTCACTACAGAACATTGGCTATGGTCTGGATGGTAGGTAGGAAAGGGTTAACTTAACTTTTTGTCTATCCCAACAGAAGGAGAGAGGCTGTAAGTCTAGCTCAAGTCATAGTGAGGTAAGAGAAACAAGGCAAGCTGGACCTCATTCTCTTAACAGTCCTTCATTCTGAATAGGCCTAGAGAAACTGTCATGGGCTCATTAATGTAAAAAGCAACTCACATAATGGAGTTGTTATATTCTAAATGTGTCAAGATTTCATTTTAATATTTAGCAAATTTATACAATTAATTTATTTTAAATATTCCAAAGCATTTATGTGAACATTAAAAAAGAAAAAAATCTTTTAGCAAATCTATGTAGGCTAGCCAAAAATTACATTATTTAAACAAACTTGATAGTATAATCTGGAGGAATCTTTACCTAGCTCCAAAATGTCTGAAGGATCTAGGTGCAAGCTCTTATTGCAAACTTGCTTCACCTTCTTCTCCAACACCGTAGCATCTTTAATTTGTGAATATTTTCGCACATAGAAGTGGCAAGGATGTATTACATGGCTTACAAAAACTAGCTCTGGACCACCTGGGAAAAAATCCATATTTAAAGCATATTATTAAAACATGACCTACAAAAGAACCATAAAAGGTGAACAACTGTAATTTCCTAAAAGCAAACAACCCCAAATAAATAAACAAGAACAAATAGAAACAAAAACAAACCTGTCTTGTAGTGATGCATTTCTAAAATAATAAGGCCTCAGGAAAGAGTCTAAACCCCAAATCCCCAACAAAACAACTGGATCACGTGTGTGTGTGTGTGTGTGTGTGTGGGGTCAGGGACAGAACCATGGCTGTCATGCACATTAGGCAAATGCTCTACCACTGAACTACAACTGCCTCTACTATCAACTTTTTAGTGACAAGAGCTGCAAACACTTTGTCTAACTGAGAAACATTTTCTATAGGTGAAACAAGTTCATGTAAGGTTATAAAGTCACACTATGTGCTGTAACTCTACCATAAAACTTCAGTGTTTTTTTCTGAACTTGGACCTTAGAATTCTACTAATAATGATTAGAACACCATGGAGTCCACCCAAACAAGGTCAATGCATAGAAATACTTACAAAAGCAATAAAGCTTATGGCTACTCTGCATCCAGGTCTTACAAATTAAGTTAAAAGGCAAAATGCCTAGGCAAAATCAACAAAGTACATAGCAATAGTTAGAGAAGTGTGCACTTTGGTGCACATGGAACAGAGAAATTTAATGATAGTGAAATTTGTTATTTATATAGGAATAATTAGTCCAACTGTTTCTACTTCTATAAAAAGAGATCCAAATTATGTTAAGGGAAATGCCATAAACAGTGTATATGGTATATTGCATTCTGTATTAAAAAAGATAATATATGTGTATTTATTTGCATATACATTAATAAACTATACAAACAGATAGAGAACAGAATAAGCACAGATGGCAAGACAACTGAGAATGTTTCAATATAAATTTAAGAATATTTTTATATATGTTTAGAATTTTTAATTACTTAATATATACTTATTTAGTGAACAAAGGCTATAAGCTCTAGAACTGACAAGTATAGCTATGGCAGAAACTGAGCAACAGACCATTTGAACTACCTAATATAAACTACACAGACTATTTTTAATAATACTAAGAATTGGGTAGAAGAAATCTGAGGTCTTGGTGAGGAAGCTGGCCTACCTCCACATAGAAGTGGTAGTCTGTGGTCTTAGGCTTGTATAACCATCTAAAGTAATTCCACAAATGAGTAACAAATAGAATTAACAACATAATTGAAAGTAATAACTATTGAAAATTTTAAAATAGAATCAATTAAAAGAACAGTGATCAGAAAGGGCTGGAGAGATTGCTCAGATAACTGGATACTCTTCCAGAAGACCAGAGTTCAAATCTCAGCACCTACATGGCAGCTCACAACTGCAAGGATTATTATATAAGTTAGTGACTAACTCTTGAGTACCAGTAATGCACCTTTGTCACATTGAAAAAAGAAATAAAAGCACGTCTCCTTGGAACCATTTAACCAAGAGCAAGTCCAGATTCGAATTCACTACTTCACGCCCCCATGTCTTCTGTTGCATAAATGTGAATATATGCCTACATCTGCATCTGTCTGTTCCTCACAAAGGGTTCACTCTGTATGTACTGAACAGCACAGAAAGCATCACATGGGGAAGGAAAGGGATTCTTTACAGAAATCTCTAGCAGTCTTACAAGGCTTAAGTTATGGTTTCTTACTAATCTAACTGTCCCAAATAACAAACTTCATTATTTATCAACCAATATCCATAAATGTTTTCAAGACAGGGTTTTTCTGTGTAACTCCCAGAGATTTCTTGCCTCTGCCTCCCCAGTGCTGACATTAAAGGCATACGCCAGCACTGCCTGGCTATTTTCAACTTTTATGGCAGGTTTTAGAAGGTTGCTTCAACTTCTGTATTTTCTGCTTTCAGCAAATACACATGCATTATCTGGGTCAGGGACATGGAAGATTATAGCTATATATTAGCATAGATCATAAAAGTTGATTATACAGAAAAATCTGAGGCAAGTAAAGGTTGATTGTTCTCTTAAAGACAGGTTAAGCAAACAGTTTGAGTACACAGTAGGCTAGCAGTCTTAAGTCTTAAATGATCTCAATGTATATTATTAACTTTGACTATCAGATCCAGCAAAAATTACATCTCTTGTCAGAGATTACTTTCATAGTACTGCACTGTCACATACAATCATCTGTAACTCCAGTCCTAGGGCCTCCATGGTACCAGGCACACAAGTGATGCACAAACATACACACCGGTAGAATACTCACACACATAACATTTTTTCTTAGGAAAAAAGTGATCTGAGTTCAAAGTGGCCACGAAATGACACTAGGTCTGTTGTCAGTAACAGTTGCCAGGGAGGTGTTTTCCTGGATGCAGGTGCTGTGGGAACAAGGAGGTTCCAAAATATGCTAAGTGGGTTAGGAAGACATGATCAGGAGCTGGTACACTGTGGAAGGAGAAGGGAGAAAGCAGGGGTAGTACTGGCCACACATATAGGCAGGAACCTGAAACTTAAGATTCTCTATGAACAAGCATTCTGGATTGATTAGCCTGAAGAATATTTGGAAGTTATCACCCCTATCATGGCACTGACAAGAATGGACAACACAGGAGGATGGACATGAACATTTCTTAGACAAAAACTGTAGAGCACTGGCAGAAACAACCTGACAGGAGTGAGCACCCAGGGGCAAAGCATCCAACCACTACTGTCTCGTTGAACTTTATTAACAATACTATTAAGTGACATATACAAGTGTCTTTTGTTGCTGTCTAATACTATTTCTGTTATTCCTGTTGGCTTCCCCCATGCATAATAGTAGGTAAAATAAATATGAGCAAAGACAACCCCCAAGAGGTTCATATAAAACAAAACAACAGTAGGAAAAAGGGAAAACAGATGACATATTCATCCTAATAGATACATAAATATACAAGAAAGAAAAAAACTGTGGGAAGCCACCATGATAGCTTCATAATCTTACAACTCAATATTGTAAACTAAAGATAATAAAGCAGACGAAATGCCAGAAAATGATTTCAGTGTCCCATTTTTAAAAAAGAATCAATCACCACGCAAATGACTCAGAGGAATAAAGCAAGAAACCAATTCAAGATCTAGCTAAGTTAGAAAAGTAGATTGATACATCAGCAATATAGAAGAGGGAAAAGAAAATACAGAGAAAAAAATTCATAAAGATATTTATATTCTTACAAAAGAACCAGAGAGTAATGAAAGAATCAATCAAATAAACTGTTTGGGCTGTATAGACGTCCAAGTGGTTAAGAAAACTTGCTGCTCCCAGCACCCATATAAGGTGTGGTTCACAACCACCTATAACTCCACCTCCAGATCATATGCCTTATTCTGGCCTCTGAGGGGATACATACACGTGAGTGTATATACATAGATACACTCACACACACACAGAGAAAATATAAAATAAATCTTTAAAAAATACATGGTAAAAATCACATCAATAGATAAGACTAAATTAAAGTAAAAATAAATAAAAATAAAAAATAAAATAAAAAAGTGAAAATAAAAGTAAAAATATTAAGGTTGGAGGACAAAGTTCAGGCAATAATACATTCATACATATATGAAGAAACAAAGAACAAATGAGCATAACCAAAGCTTTTAAGAACCCTAAAAGATAAAGGTCACTACATAGCAACAAAAAGAAAAATTCATAAAGAAATGGCAATTATAAATATATGTATACTAAGTATTGGTGTTTCTACTTTCATAAAACAAACATTAAAAGGCATAGAAAATCAGGCAGGTACTGATATGATAGTGGACAACTTCAACACCCTTTCATTTAAATTAAAAATCAACAAAGAAACAAGATATAGAATATACATTATTCTCAGGAGTCCATGGAACCTTCCATACAATAGAAAATATTTTAGAATACAAAGTAGTATATATAATATACACGAGAATTAAGAAATTCTTTGCATTTTATCAAAATAGTAGACTAAAGTTAGAAAACAACAAGAGACATAGATGAAACTATACAAATACCTGGAATCTGATCTTTAGATCAACTGGTTTTACCTGAAGAAATGGGGGAGTAAATTTTAGAAATGAGGGAATAAATTAAAAAATTCCTAGAATAAAAGCTGAGTGTGGTGATACATGCCTTTAGTGCCAGTACTCAGGAGGCAGAGATAGGCTCTGCCTATCTCTGTAAGCTCCAGGACAACATGGCCTACATGGCGAGTTCCAAGTCAGTCAGAGATACACAGTGAAAGCCAGTCTCAAAATATAACAAAATTTTTAGAATTAAGTGAAAACAGTTTTATAACTTATTAGGCAGTTTTAAGAGCAAGTTTATAGTTACTGAGTATTCATTCACAATAAAAATAATGAGTGACCATACATGGTGATACACACTTGTAATCCCAGAAGCTGGGAGATGGAGACAAGAGGACTAGGAGATCAAGATTTACCTCACTTATACAGTGAGTTCGAGGCTACTCTGGGCTATATAAGACCCTGCCTGTATCAACTTCCCTACAACCCAAAACTACACTAGGTTCAAATAAATAACTTAATGATGTACTTCAAGGTTTCAGAATAACAAAAGCAAGCTAAATTCTGCAGGCAGAAGAAAT
This sequence comes from Myodes glareolus, assembly GCF_982192425.1. Lineage (NCBI taxonomy): Eukaryota > Metazoa > Chordata > Mammalia > Rodentia > Cricetidae > Myodes > Myodes glareolus. The sequence goes on along the minus strand of NC_142037.1, from coordinate 21,262,933 downwards.
AATAAACAATCAGTTTAGAATGAAGATTAAATAATACACACAATCAAAGAATTGGTTCTCTATGAAGATAAATAAAATTGACAAATCCTGACCAATCTAACCAAAAGAGAGGATTGCAAACTAATAAAATTAGAAATAAAAAAGAGGGATGTTGTGGTGGTTTGAATGAAAATGGCCCCCACAGGCCTATAGGGCGTGGCCCTATTAGGAGGTGTGGCCTTACTGGAGTGAGTGTGGGCTTTGTTGCAGGAAGTATCACTGGGGGTGGGCTTTTGACGTCTCAGATGCTCAAACCAGGTCCAGTGTCTCATTCTTTTCCTGCTGTCCACCAATCCAAATGTAGAACTCTCAGTTACCTCTCCAGTACCATGTCTGCCTGTAAGCCACCATGCTTCCTGCCATAATGACAATGGACTAAAAAAAAAAATCTCTGAACTATAAGCAAGGCCCCAATTAAATGTTTTCCTTTATAAGAGTAGATGTGGTCATGGTCATAGCAGTATTGTCCTCAGAGAGACTGCATCCAACAATTGATGGGACCAGATGCAGAGTCCTACAGCCAAACTAGGGAGAGCTCAGGGAGTCCTGTGGAGCAGGGGGAGGAAGGATGGGAGGAATCAAGAGGAGTCAGGAACACTATAAGAACAAAGTCCATAGAATCAACTGACTGGGACTCATGGGAGCTCGCAGAAAACAGGGAGCCTGTATGGGTATAACCCAGATTCTCTACATATATGTTATGACTGAATAGCTTAAGTGTTTTTGTGGCTCTCCTAACAGTGGGTCGTGGGCTGTCTCTGACTCTTTTGCCTGTTTGTGGAACCCCTTTCTTCCTACTGGGTCACCTCATCCAGCCTTGATATGATGATGTGTGCCTGGTAGTACTGTACATATTATGCCATGTCTGTTGATGTTCCTGGGAGGCCTGCTCTTTTCTAAGGGGAGAGAGAGGAGGGGAATAGGCTGGGGGGAGGGGAGAGAAAAGAAACTGTGGTTGGAATATAATATATGTGAAAATAAATAATAGTGATAATAATAATAAAGAAGATCATATACCATATGCAAGTTAGCTTCAAGGTTGGATCAGCAATATACATCTTGGTAAATTTAATACAACACACATAAATGGACTTAAGGGTAGATATCACACAATCATCTTAACAAGGAGCCTGGTTTGTTTGGATGCTCACCTTTATAGACCTGGATGGAGGGGGGAGGGCCTTGGACTTCCCACAGGGCAGGGAACCCTGACTGCTCTTAGGACTAGAGAGGGAGGGGGAGGTGGGGAGGGGAAGGGAAAAAGGAGGTGGGGAGGAGGTGGAAATTTTTAATAAATAAATAAATAAATTTAAAAAAAGGTCTTTGAGAAAGTTCAGTATCACAATAAAAGACCTGAAAAGGCTAGAAATAGGAACATATGTCAACATAATAAAGGTCATCGATAGCCAACATTACATGAAGTGGGAAAAAGCTGAAAGCATTTCTTCTAAAATCAAGAACATGATTTTGTGCTCTTATTCAATTATAACTCTTGAAGTCTCAGCTACATCACTAAGAGAAAAAAATTAAAAGAATATAAAGAAGGAAAGAAGTCAAAGTATCCATATTTGCAAACAACACAATATGCTTAAAAAGTTCTAAAATCTCCACCAGAAAACATTTAGACCTGATAAACGCCTTCAAAAAACAATAGAATATAAAAATCAACCCATAAAAATCAGCACCCATTCTACACACCAATGATGAACCCGCTTATAAAGAAATCAGAAAAATTCCATCCATAATAGCTTTAAAATTACCTAGGAATAAACTTAACCAAGAAGTAAAGGATCTCTACAATTATATCTTAAGAATAAGAGGGAAAAAATTGAACATACTTGAGTATGAAAAGATTTCCTATGAACATGGCTAGGCAGAATTTTTGTTAAAATAGATATATTATATAGAACTAACACATGATACAGCTACTCCACTCCTTGGTAATATATTCAAATGAATGCAATCTGACATACCACAGAGATACTTGAGTTTCTATGTTTATTGTAGAACTAGTCACAATGAGCAAGTTATGAAATTATTTTAGGCATACTAATGGATGAATGGAAAAATATGTATTTACCTAGTATTAAAGCTTTACTTAGCATTAAAAAAATAAAATTATACCATATGCAGGAAAATAGATACAAGTTAATATTAACCTAAAAGACTGTGTGTGTGTGTGTGTGTGTAAAGCATGAAAACAGACACAAGACACTGAGAAAATGAAGGAGGGCATCGGGAGGGAAAGAAGGAAGAAAGGGATGGGTGGGGGAATAAATAACGGTCAAAGTACATGACATAAGAAAATGTTTTATGAAACCCATCACAATGTACAATGAATACATACCAATAAAATTGACATACACACATAATTGGTTATACTATTAAACATGACCTACAAATTTGTGATAGGTAATCTTAATTGTCAACCTGATGAGATTGAGAACCTCATAAGAGATAAACCTCTAGGCATGGCTGTGAAGTAAGTTCCCACATGTTTAACCAAGAGAAGACTACTAGGACTGTGAGGGTGGTAAGTTCTATGAGCTGGGTCCTGAGCTGGATAAAAAGGAAAGTGAGTAAAGCACCAACCATACATTTCTTTCTGCTTCCTGATGTCAGATGCAACATGACTGGCTGCTTTGTATTCCTGCCACCATGTCTCTTGCCTTCCATGATGCATGGAACCCTAAAACTGAACTAAAATAAACCTTTTCCTTAAATTGATTTTGCCAAATATTTTGGAAAAGCACTATCAAAAATAATTAACACAGAAAACTGACACAGAGAATTGGGGATGCTGTTATGGCAAATCTGACCATGTGCTTCACAGGCTTTTGGAGTTGGTCTGTGGGAATAATAATGAAGTCCTTGGATCTTAGCACCAGAGAAGCCCTAGAATGTATAATAATGGATTATTCTGGTGAGAGTATAGAAGACCAGAATGCTGACAGAAATGCAGATAGTAAAGACTGAACTCACAGGTTTCAGAGGGTGAAAAAGATTCTATTGTGAACTAGGCTGCAGACCACTTCTTCTGGCAAAGAATCTGCTTATATACTGCCTATGACCTGAAAACTGGAGTAAGGCTGTATCCAAAGCAATGAATAATTCTCTTGGTGGAGGAGTTTCACAACACAGCATTTAACTGTGCTCTGCTTATTTCTCACTGCTCTAATTCACATCTATTATGAGAGAGCAGAAGGATGTGACATATTTAATGTTGCTGTTAATGAGGGAACAGGCTATACTTATTAAAGACATAGGTACAATTAAAAAGGAACCGCATACTTTGCTCTAGCACAATAAAAAGGTACTTTGAGTGCAAACCATCGCTTGTTGAAGGCTCTAGCTTTTAAAGAATAAGAAATGTTGAGGGAATAGGGCAGTTGGGCTGCAGAGCTTCACCTCTCCCTGTGTTCCTCCAGACCCAATCCCTCAGACTCATCCCCAGCTCTGCAACACAACACCTGCAGTGGCTTTCTCTGCACCTCTGCTCCCATCTGCTGAGGATCCCACAGATCTTCCTCTCCTAACCTTCCAATTCACAGGCCACTCCTGTCAGGGAAGCAAGTATGCTAATAGCAGATCTTTACCTGTTCTTCTGCTCCTCAATATCTAATTCCCAGCCTCATCCCTAACTCTGCGACAGAACACCTGCTGCAGCCTTCCTCTCTGCCCCCCACCTGCTGTGGGTACCACGGACCTTCCTTCCCCCACCCCAATCTCCCTTTCCTGACTTGTGTTTTATTTATCCTAGCTCCCAAATCCAGCAGGCACTCCCTGAAAACCCACAGGCTACTCCTGCTACGGAAAAAGGTAGGTTGACTGTAGATCTTCTTCTCTCCCTTTGTTCCTCCAGATTCAATCTCCCAGTCTCATCCCAAGCTCTATAGCAGATCTTCTGGGGTAACCTCTCTGCACTTTCTACCTCCATTCCAGGGAGACTAAATAAGCAGATCTTGGTGGAACACTCTGCTCTCCTCTCTCCTGTGAACCCATTCAGAACCTCTAACACATCCCCTTTTGTAAGTGTCAGCTCCCAAAACCCAGAAACACATTTTACCTGAAACCCCCAATGGCCACACCCACTAGGTCCACAAAAATTTCCTACCAGGCAACACATAGATATCACACTCTCCTAAAATTTAGAGAGGAATCAAACCCCAAGGAACAAAACACCCACCCATGATGGAGGAGGGTTATCTGTCTATGTGTTACTCTCATTGGTTAATAAAGAAACTGCTTGGCCTGATAGGTCAGAACATAGGTGGGTAGATCAGAACAGAACAGAATGCTGGGAGGAAGAAGGCAGTGAGGCAGACGCTATAGCTCTCCTCTCCAAGATGGACACAGGTTAAGATCCTTCCTGATAAGCCACCACCTCGTGGTGCTACACAGATTATTAGAAATGGTTAATCAAGATGTGAGAGTTAGCCAATAAGAGGCTACAGATAATGGGCCAGGCAGTGTTTAAATGAATACAGTTTGTGTGTAATTATTTCTGGGTGTAAAGCTAGCCATGTGGGAGCCAGGCGGGAATGCAGCCCGCCACTCCCACCACTACACACCCAACAAAGACAAAACCAGATATCAGCACCTAGGCCTATAATCATTCCAATCCCAGATGCCTAGATTCAAGTGTAAAAACACAATCAAAACAGCTAGGACAAAATAGCTCTACTAGAGTCCAGCAATGCTACTGCAGCAGGCCCTGAGTATTCCAACATAGTTAAAGCACAAGAAAAAGACCTTAAAACTGCGTGTGTAAAGATGATAGAGGTACTTAAGTAGGAAACGAATAAATCTCTTAAGAGAAATCAAGGAAAACACCAGCAGTGAAAGGAACTGCATAAAACTGTTCAAGACCTGAAAATGGAAATAGAATCAATAAAGAAAATCCAACCTGAAGGAATTCTGGAAATACAAAACTTAGAAACTTGAACAGGAACCACAGAGTCAAACTTCATCAACAGAATAAAAGAGATAGAATAAAAAAATCTGAGGCATTGAAGATATGATAGAAAAAATGGATACATTTGTCAAATGAAATGTTAAATCTAAAAATCTCACATAAACATCCAGGAAATCTGGGACACTATGAAAAGACCAAACGTAAGAACAATAGTAATAGTGGAAGAAGAAACAGAGGTCAAAGGCCTAGAAAATATTTTCAACAAAATTACGGAAGAATTTTCTAACCTAAAAGAGATGCCTATAAAGGTACAAGAATCATACAGAACACCATATAGACTGAACCAAAAAATACAGTCCCCTCACCACATAATAATCAAAATACTAAACACACAGAACAAAGAAAGAATATTAAAGCTGCAAGGAGAAAAGATCAAGTAGCTTATAAGGGCAAACCTATTAGAATTATACCTGACTTCTCACTGTAGATTCTAAAAGACAGAAGAACCTGGATAGACTCTAAGAGACCACAGCACAGACAACAGTCTAGCAGAACTTTTAACAGCATAGATGGAAAAACAACAAGACATTCTATGATAAAACCAAATTCAATCAATATTTACCTACAAAACCCAGCCCTATAGAAGGTACTAAAAAGAAAACTCCAAAATAAGGAGGTTAACTATAACTGTAAAATTACAAAGAATAAATAATCTCAGATCAATAAAATCAAAAGAAGGGAAACACACACAAACACACACACACACACACACACACACACACACACACACACACACACCCTGCACCATCACCGCCACCACCAAAATAACAGGAATCAACAATCACTTGCCATTGACAGCTCTCAGTATCAATGGTCTCAAATCCATCCTTCTGCTGTATCCACTCTATTACAAGCTCTCGGTACTGGGCATGGTGCTATACCATTTATTGTTTACATGGTTTTAGTCTTCAGTCCAATCTTTCCTTGCTATGTGCCTTATTCTGATTTCTATTTCTGTGGTGAACATGGCATAAGAAAAAGTTTATTTCATCTCACAGCTTACAATCCATCATGAAGGGCAGTCAGAAAGGGAACTCTAGGCTAGATTCTGAAAGCAGGAACTGAAACTCCATGGAGAAACACAACTTACTGGCTTGTTTTCCATGGCTCTCTCAATTTGCTTTTCATATACCCTAGAACCACCTGTTCTATGCATAGGGTATATGCTTTTCATATACTGTAGAACCAACACACTGCGCTGGGTTCTCTGCATCAATCACTCAACAAGAAAATGCCCCTTAGACTTGTCCACAGGCCCATCTCATAGAGGCATTTTTCTCAATTTAGTTTCGCTTTCCAAGATGAGCCTTGCTCAACACAAGACGACAAACAAAACCAACAAAAACAAAATAACTAACCACCACACCACGTTCATGTTCCTTACTTTTAGAACAAGAATGCTTCCACTGTGACAATGTATTGAAAGTATTTATTTTTTTCTTTTGTTTTTGTTTTTCAAGACAGGGTTTCTCTGTAGCTTTGGAGCCTATCCTGGAACTAGCTCTTGTAGACCAGGCTAGCCTCAAATTCACAGAGATCCACCTGCCTCTGCCTCCCAAGTGCTGGGATTAAAGGCGTGCACCACTACCACCTGGCTGAAAAGTATTTACATTTAAAAAAAATTTTATAGTCTCACAATATTAAGATACTCCCTTGAATCCCAGAAGAAAATGAACTTTTGAACAGTATTGGGGATGGTAAATACTAAAGGAGACTTTTATAGATGAACTAACCACATTGCAAGATGAGCATAATATTTTAGAGGCCAAGGGTGGTATTTGGTCAAGTTGCCGGAGGGTGGTTAATCTGGATAATCACCGTGACAGGACTTAGAACCACTTACAAGACAAACCTCTGGGTACTTTTCAGAGCAGTTCCAGAGGTTTAACTGAGGAGGGAAGGCCAGCACTATGATATAACTATGGTGGCACTATCCCAGGGCTGGACTGAAATGAAAGGACAAAGGGAGCAGAGCAAGGCTCTCATCTTCCCTTCTTCCTGACTGCAGCCAGCTCTGACTTCTGTGCCATGTCCTCCACATCATCACGGACTCTATCTCAGCTGTAAGCTGAGACAAACCTTTCTTTGAGTTGCCTTTATCAGATATTTTGTCACAGTATTGAGAAAACTAATACAAGATTCAAGGCAATATACACACAAGGGAATTTTAGTCACTGTCATGAAAAAATGAAATCATAACATTTGTAGGAAAATGAATAGAATTGGAAATCCAGTGAAATAGGCACATTCAGGAAGACGAACACTGTGTTTTCTCTTATATGTGAAATCTGTGTGTGTACAGGTCAAGAAAGTAGAAACTAGAGCGGAGCAAGATTTAAAAGAAGAAAACAAAGGAGGAAAAAAGAAGGCAACTGAACACAGGTGACATTGCTGTGGGAGCACATTCCGCCCCTTCAGTCAATAGCCTTTAAGATACCAGCCCACTTGGGTGTGGTCTCTGATACTGTAAAAAGCAGCTGTAAAGTGTGCACTGGCTCTCTTGCTTCCGGTTCCCGCTTCTGGCTGCTAGACTCTCTTCCCATTCACAGAGAGGACAGCTCATCCACAATGGTGACAATCATACAGATGGTAAGAAAATCTCATAAGGGTTGGGGCAGGGTCCTGTTCTTATCTTTACAGGAAAATACACATCTTCAAAAATTCAAGAGACCCCGGCTGTTTGGATGCTGACAGAAGGAAAAATAACTATCCAATAAGGAACATCAAGAAAAAGGAATATGACTTGTAAGGACAGATGACCAAAACATATAGTTAAACACACACACACACACACACACACACGTATGTGTATATATGTATATATGTGTGTTTTATATATATAACTATATATTTATATATATAAATATATATAACTATATTTATAACTATATAGAGCTGGTTTTGGAGTTGGACAATGGCTTTAAATCCAAGTGTTTTGTTAAAAGGAACATTCAGAGTTTCTGTCTCATATCGGGAGTTATCTGGTATGGGACAGAAGGAAGACTTTAGGAAAAATTTTACTTTCTCCATCTTTATTTTGTCTATATCATACTCTTCAGTGAATATATGTTTATATGAATGATGTTTAAATTTTCCACGATGAACAATAGATTTTCCTACAGATCCTTTTTCTGCAGTAATCTCTGAAGTTTCTAGGAAGAAGATGGGGTCCCACAGCAACAGCTCCATCTAGCTGAGATGACATCGTGATGCTGGCAGTGCTACTATAAGACCGTTTTTTTGGGGTACTAGCTGCTGAAATGGTGCACCTTCTCATGATGCTCTGGCCAGAACTCCAAATAAGAACTTAAAAAAAAAACTATCCACTGTTTGGAAATTGTTTGCAACTATACTAGACAGTAACTTTGAAACTTAACTATCACTTTACTTTTGCAGGATCCCATTAAGAGAACATCACTGCCATAACAGCGGGAAGCAATTCTAGAGGATGACAGCCCCTATCCCAAAAAAGTTTGTCCATAGGTTGGGAACACTATTTAGGGGTTGTTGATTATTGCTCGTACTAGATAGAGGGTTGGGGTAAAAACTATGTTGTTAAAAAAAAAAGAGGGGGATAATAATAGTGGGTAATAGAGTGAATACTTGTGAGCTATTATTTATGGATAATTTACATTGGTATAGTTTTTGTATATAGATACAAGTTCAAATTATATTTGGTATTTTTGTTTACATTATTTGTACACCTATGCAAAGTTATTCTGTCAGATTGTATATAAGCATGTTTCTAACTCTGTTTAGGACATTTTGTATATTATTACAATTTTTAAGATATATTTTCATATTGCATTATATATTATTCCTGCCTCTGATCAAGATACTTATAGATTGTTTACATTTTGAGGTCATTGTCCTCATTTGTTGCACATTTGTTTACAGATTAATATTCTGACATGAAGTTTTAATCTTTAATTTATATTTAATATATTATTTAATTTTTAATCTTTAATTTTTTAAGTTCTTATTAAATATTATAGGTCAACAGTTGTTCATGCTTGTTGTACAGTCAGATAAATTAGGTTCTTTAATTACATAGAGATTGTATTCTGTCTAGATAGGTAATCTTCAATCACTTCAAGGATCTGTAGAACATGGCATTTAAATAACTTAGGGTTCTGTTGACATGAGACATGATTGCTCCTGACAGCATCAATCTACTCCCAAAAGAATGTTGAGCACCGAAGATACTCCACTTGGAGTTTGTTTTCTTCTTGGTATCATTGGCCAAGACAAAGTACATGGTATCCAGAAATGGATAAGCAGAACACAAAGAAAAAGACTTTCAAATCTTGCCAAGACAGGGTAAGACAGTTCTGAAAATTTTCCTTCCTCTGAAAATGGTCTGTCAGTTACACTAGGCCTTAGCCAAAGTTGTTTGTTTCAACACTGCAAAATGAGATCTTTGGGTGATTGCTCAGGTAGCTAATTGTCTCTATCATATATTGCTCACTTTGGAAACTGCTTAATTGCACTTCCTGCCTTCTCAAGTAATATTATCTCCCTTCTCAGGCCTTCGATGGGGTTAAATATTAGATAGTCATAGTTACTGTACTCTTATAATCTAGCCAAGCCATTTCCAATAGGATCCTTATTAAAACATTTAGCATACATTTCTTGCTTAAAATTATTTATGCTGCCTGTAATTCTAATTATACTGACATCTGTTCCTGGTGTATATAGTTTTGTACTGGGTTTGGAATTCTCTTAATTAAACAAAAGGGGGAGGTGCTGTGGGAGCACATTCTGCCCCTTCAGCCAACAGCCTTTAAGATACCAGCCCGTGTGTGTGTGTGTGTGTGTGTGTGTGTGTGTGTGTGTGGGAAGGGTCTTCTGATACTGTAAAAAGCAGTTGTAAAGCATGTGCCCACTCTCTTGCTTTTGGCTCCTGCTTCTGGTTGCTAGACTCTATTCCTGTTTGTGCAGAGGACTGTTATCTAGGACAGTGATCTGTAAGTTTTTCCCTTAAATAAATAACCCTTTTATTATTCATAATTCTGAACTGGTGTGGGATTATTTTGTGACTTCCATCTTCACGACATGAAAGCAGAAGAGGAACAGCTGAGAAGAGGAAGAAGCCAAACAAGAGGCAGGAGGGAAAAATGAGAACAAAGTTTAAAGACACATATGTATGAGAATATCATAAGAAAACCTATTACTGTGTCTCATAAATTTAAAAACTGACATAAAATTTTGAAGAACCAAAGTAACTATGTAACTAGAAGTTATAGCTGTGAGAAACATTATCAATTTTAAATTAATTTTTCAAGTAGGAAAAACATGAAAAGGAAAAGAGATTTAAGTAGTAAAATGCTATTTGTGTACCCTACATATTAGGAAAGAGTTGCCATACAGCAAGCAAATGCCACTCCATCAAGTGTGGACAGTTTTTTGGATACCTGTTTTTGGTCCAACAGGAGCAGATGGCTCTTTCTGAGCAGGTATTTTTTGGTATCCAGGACTCTCCATAGGATCATCTTTGAAGCATGCTTTATCAAAATAAAAAAGACAACTTTAGGAGTTCTGTTAATGTTGATAGTGATCAGACACTAGTGTCTAAAAAGCTGTGAATAAATTGGTAAAGTACTGGAATGGGCAAGATTTCTTTTTCCTTTTTTTGCGACAGGGTTTCTCTGTGTAGCCTTGGCTGTCCTGGAATTCACTCTGTAGACCAGGCTGGACTCAAACTCACTCCTGTCTCTGCCTCCTGAGTGCTGGGATTAAAGGCATGTGTTACCACTGCCTGGTTGGCAAGATTTCTTATAAGTCATGATAGGTAATCATAAGTTATTCAAACACCAATAATGATAATTTAGAGGAAGATATGTCCTTTTTTGTATTTAAAATTTCATTCTGGGTCTCAACTGAGAAGCCTACACTTTGAGTGGTCACTACTGTCTCCTTTAAAATTGTCTCTTTTACTCTCTATCGTTGTTTCTCTTCTATGTTTTGAAAATTCTATTAAAACATTTCAAATAAATTCCAACTAAAAGACTTCTGCAAAGTCAACCAATAAAACAGACAATGGTATTAAAAATTGTCAAAAGAAGATGGTTAATATAAGATCACATATTGTAACATTCCACTACTATAAAAATGGACAGAATACTAATAAACAATTTTAATTTAATTTTAAAATATTTTTATATTTAATTAATATTTAGTTGTTATAAGATGATATTCAGAACAGTTTAGCTCCAAACAGATTAAATTTCAGAACAAATATTTAAGAGGTTTTTTGTTTGTTTGCTTTTTTTTTTGAGACAAGGTTTCTCTGTAGCTTTGGTGCTTGTCTCAGAACTAGCTCTTGTAGACCAGGCTGGCCTCAAACTCAGAGATCCACCTGCCTCTACTTCCCAAGTGCTGGGATTAAAGGCATGTGCCACCACCGCCCGGCAAGGTGTTCTTAGTTTAAGAACAGTATAATAAAACTGCATCCACAAATTTCATCTACCATTTATTTGCATTATATGTATCAGGCTTAAATATATAACATAAAAATGTCAAATACCCTAAGTAAATCAAATATTAAAGTTGCACCTCAGAAGTTTTCTTTTTTTCTTAGATTTTAAATTTTTGCTTTACATGTGTTGATATTTTGCCTGCAGGTATTTATGTGCAGTACATGGTGGGTGCCTGGTGCCTTGTGCCTGCTGAGGTCAGAAAAAGGTGCTAGATTCTCTGGAACTGGAGTTACAAATGTTTGTAAGCCACAAGTGTGCTAGGAACCAAATCCAGGTCTTTTTGTCCTCTGTAAGAGTAATAAGGTTTTAATTGCTAAGCCAACTCACCAGACCCAATTGTTTGTCTGTTTGTTTGAGACAGCATCTCACGGTGCAGCTTTGTCTGGCCTGGGCTCACTATGTATACCAAGATAGCCTAAAATTTACAGAGATATGACTACTTCTGCTTTCTGATTACTGGAATTAAAGGATTTTGCCAAGACGGGCCTTTAAAAAACAAACCATGCATGGTGGTCCATGTCAGTAATCCCAGCACTCAAGTCACTGAGGTGGAGGACGGCTTCCTGATGACATCTTAAATATCACCATAGAACCTTCATCCAGAGACAGATGGAGATAGAGACAGAGACCCACACTGGAGCACTGGACCGAGCTCCCAAGATCCAGTTGAAGAGCGGAAGGAGGGAGAATATGAGCAAGGAAGTCAGAACCACCAGGGGTTGGTCCATCCACTGAGACAGTGTGCCTGAGCTAATGGGAGCTCACCAAACCCAACTGGACCGGGATTGAACAAGCATGTGATCAAACCAGACTCTCTGATGTGGCTGACAATGGGGGCTGACTGAGAAGCCAATGATAATGACACTGGGATTTGTCTCTACTGCACGTACTGGCTTTTTGGGATCCTATTCTATTTGGTTGCATACCTTCCTAATCCTGGATGTAGGGGGGAGGGCCTTGGACTTCCCACAGGGCAGGGTACCTTGCCCTCTCTCAGGACTGGAGGGGGACAAGGGGAGGTTGTGGGGTGGAATGGGAAGAAAGTGAGAGGAGAGGAGGAAGTGGAAATTTTGATTGGTGTTATTTATAAAGTAAAAAAATAAATAAATTAAAAAGGAGGCTAGCCTGGGCTACCTAGTGAATTTTAGGCCAGACTTCATTACAATGTGAGACCTCTCCAGCACCCCCAAACCCAATATAAATAAATAAAAGGCTAAAAAACAAAATTTTCCAGCTTTAGAATATGTGAAGGAAGGAGTATGGGATCAATAGATACGAACTCATGATGAGGACATGAGATACACAGAGCAGTATGTTTCTATTGAGCACATGAACAAAAGACAGCAATTCTTTTTAACTACAGATAACAGATCCTCCCATTTCTGTTTTTACTCACATTCTAGGTTTTCCTCAATAATTTCTTCGATTATCACATCAGGACTAGATCCCAGTTGAGGCAGCACAGCAATAGTCTTGGGAGACATCATTACAGCCACCTCTTTCTGTGGCTGCTTGCTTTTCACTTCTAGATGCTTGTCAGGGGTCTCTGCTTGCAAAGGAGGCACAGGTGCTTCACCAGCCAGGACAGCTGCGCCTACTCTTTCCTTTTCTAGTGATGAGTACGCACCACAACCAAGTTCCTTTTTATTATTAAACTGCTTTTGAACATCCTGTCCAACTTCACTTTCTTGCGGGTAACATCTGTTTAAAAATACACAGCAGGACTATTTTAATATTGACCTTTAAGCTATCTATTTCTTTCCCATCTGATAGCTGATGTGTGACACATACCAAAAGATCAGTTTGTAAACAGCTTCACTGATGCAGAAGTACACTATACAATTCAAGGTAACCTTAAAGAGTTGCATACCTTGCCACAATCTAATTTTAGAACATGGTCATTAGCCCTAAAGTTACCCATTTCAAACTCCCAAAGTAACTGCCTAATTAAAGCCCCAAGCAACCTTTGGGACTGACTGTTCTGTTTTATTGTTTTGTTTGAGGCAGGGTCTAAGTGGTTCACGTTGGCTTGGGATTTGCCTGGTCTCTAAATCAGATCCTTCTGCCTCAGACTACTAAACTGTGTGCCAGCACACTTGGTTTGCTTTAGGGTTTTAAAAAGTCAAGGAAAAAATAAAGTCAAGAAAACGCATGTATGATCAATAAAAAAACTGAGGAAAACTTCAGTCATATCATAATAATCTGATCCTAAAATATTATAGGTTTCCCAAATAAGTCATTTTGACTTGGCTTAAGGGTTTCATTTAAATTATATTAAGATTATTTCTTACTTTAATTTGTCATCTTAAAATAAGTATAGGAAAGAATGTGAGTATAAATATTTTCTAATTAATTTTTATTGAGTTTTACATTTTTCTCTGATCCTCTCCCTTCATCTCCCCCCCCTTCATCCCTCCCACAAGGTTCCCAAGCTCCCAATTTACTTAGGAGATCTTGCCTTTTTCTACTTCACATGTGAATCTCTCACAGTGTCTTCATTGTTGTCTAAGTTCTCTGGGATTGTGGTGTGAGTATAAATCTTAAGAATCTTCCACCAGGCTCATAGTTATATTCCCTGAATTCTCTGGGTATGGCATGTTTATTTAGTCTCTGTGTGTGTACTGACTCATGTGTGAATGCATGCATGTGTGTACCACAGACACATGTGAAAGCTAGAGATTTATGTCTGGTATCTTCCTCAATCTCTCTCCATCTTCTTTATTTGTTGAGACAAGATCTTTCACAGAACAGGTCCAGGGAAAATCTGCAGTGCCCACTTTTTACATGGATGCTGAGATCTGACTTAGGTTTTGCACGGTAAGCTACGCAGCAGCACTTCACTAAGTTATCCTCTCAGCCCTACTTCCTATTTTTCTGCCTTCTCTTCATATCCAGACAATTTTAGGCTACCAAATTATAATTAAAAAATTTTAAATGCAAGAGAATGAGTCCATAAAAATTACATTTTAGTTAACTCATAATGGATTTTATTTCTTCACAAAGTATTAGTGTGCCAACTTACGAATTAAAGAAAGGCAACTGAATTAATAAAACATTTACCTGCCCCTTCCAACAGAAGGTATGCATTTGACACTAGGGGAAAAAAAATCTAAGTTGTACAAAGGGCCCTTTTGAAAGGTCTCTTTGTGTAAACAACCTTGTATTGTAAAGACCTTTCCATAGTAATTCTCATCAGACTGTACTCAACTTTTAAGTTAACTAGCTCTAGTCTCACTAACCTTTCCTTTTACAACACCATATTTTTCTTTTTTAAGATTTATTTATTTTCTGTGTATTGGTGTTTTGACTGTATTTGTGTGAAGGCTTCAGATCCCTTAGAAGCAAAGTAACAGACAGTTGTGAGCTGCCATATGGGTGCTGGAAATTGAACCTGAGTCCTCTGGAAGAGCAGCCAGTGTTCTTACCTGCTGAACCATCTCTCCAGGCTCCACACTTTTCTGTCTGCCTCATCCCCTCTCTCTCTATGCACCATCTAAGTCTTATTTATTTTTCAGGTCACTTTTCCATTGTTTTAGATTTAAATATTTTCCAGAGCACTTCCCTTGACCTTTTCAGTACCTGTTGCATCAGGCTAACCTGTCATTTAATAAATAGGACACACAACTTATAGAATTTGCTTTCAGAAAAAAAGTTTTAAATTTAACTCAGAGTATTGAATTAAAATCAGCACAAGATTAGCAAAGACTTTTATAAAGAGGCAGAATGGTTTTAACCTTAGAAATTTAATAGTAACTATATTCAAGTTCTAAAATTATCTAGAAGAACACACAGCCTGAAAAGGCTGCTGATTATCCATGGAAGCCCTCAAAGCTAATCCAAGGCACTGCCTGTGGGAAGACTGGTACACAGTGTGCCCTTGTTACTCTAGCAAGATCTTTCCATGACAAAGAGGGTAACAGGCTATCTCAGTCTGGTGCCATCTGTGCTAGTTTCCTTTCTTGTTGCTGTGATAAAACACTCTGACCAAAGACAACCTGAGGAGAAAAGAATTTGTTTGGCCTTTACTTCCAGGTCACAGTCTGTTACTGAGGGAAGTCAGGGCAACCCAAGCAGAGCTTGAAGCAAAAACCTGCTTGCTGTCCTGTTTATAGGCTCATTCTTAACTATATTTTTCATACAAAAGGACCACTGGACTAGAAATGGTGAAACCTATTGGGCTGGGCCCTTCTACATCCATTAGTAATCAAGACAATTTTCTCACAGACATGCTCTCAGACCAGTCTTATGTAGGCAACTGAGGAGTCTCCTATCAGATGACTGCCACAAACTCACAATTAAGACTACCCAGGACACTGATTATTATTCCAAACAAATTTGAAAACAACCTAACTATTGATAATTTGGTTCCTCACTGATACGGAATTCCCCTCTGAAGGCTGTGAATACCATTGTTAATAAAGAAACTGTCTTAGGCCTGTGGTAGGGTAGAGCAGAGCTAGATGGAAAAAACTAAACTGAATGCTGGAATTAAGGAGGCGGAGTCAAGAAGAAGCCATGGAGCCGCCGCTGAAGACAGATACTCTGAAATCTTGCTGGAAGGCCACGAGTCTCATGATAAAATATAAAATAATGGATGGGTTAAATTAAGATGTAAAAGCTAGCCAATAAGAAGTTAGAGCTAATAGGCCAAACATTAATTTAATTAATACAGTTTCTGTGTGGCTATTCTGGGAGTCTGGGTAGCTGGGAAATGAACAAGCGGCCTCCTACTACACCTCACTCTGTCTGGGTATTTGAATAAAAGACCAACATAAATAACCTAAACCTGGGATCAAGTCCAAGATCTTGCCTTAAACTTCAGTATATTTACTCAAGTGTCCCCTCCACCTTTCTCCTCAAATGCCCAGTAAATAGATAGGGAACATATGCACATATGCGCTATTCCCCTTCTCAATTTATTTTTATTCTTATATTCCTAAGTGTGTGTGTGTGTGTGTGTGTGTGTCTGTGTGTGTGTGTGTGTGTGTGTGTGTGTGTGTGTGTGTGTGTATAAAACAGCTTTTCTTTATTTCCTTCTTTTGAGATAGATTATAGCACTATGTAGCTCTGGCTGGCCTGGAACTTGGTAGGTAGATCAAGCTGACCTTAGACTCACAAAGTTTTGTTTGTCTCTCTGATTAAAGGTGTCCACACCTTGCCAGAGGTAACATGTAAAAATGTAATTTCTAGGGGGGGCTGGAGAGATGGTTCTGCAGTTAAGACCACCTGCTACTCTTACAGAGGATCTGAGTTCAGCTCCCAGCACCCACATCAGGTAGCTCGCAGTCATCTGTAACTCCAGTTCCAGAAGATCAGATGCCCTCTTCTGGCCTCTACAGGTACCTGCACTCATATGCACACACAGAGAAGCACATATAAAAGTAAGAAAATAATAAGAAAATAAAAATGCAATCTAATTATTGTTTTCCAGTTTAAAATCTTCTAAGTGGTTGTTATCATCCAACAGAACTGCTAGTGATAGCAGTAATATAATGAACGAACAATGCTATGATTTGAGAGCTGGCTTTAACACTCATGTTAAAACAGTCTTCATGCTGGTGGTACTGAGATGCTGCTGAAAAAATTTTCATGTTGGTAGTACCAAGACTCCATTCCTTTGAATAGCATTGTATGTTAGAATATTTTTCACATTTGCTTATTTATTATGTGTATATTTGTGCATGAGTGCATGTACCATGGCACATGTACATGTATGTGTGGGTGTGTATGTGCCATAGTATGTGTGCAGGTTAGGGAAAACCTGTGGGAATCAGTTATATCCTACCATGTGCATTCTGGGGAACTGAACTCAAGTCGTCAGATTTGATGGAAGCACCTTTACCTGTTAAACCATCTTGCTAGACTGTGAGTTGTACCTTTTAAAATGGATGGAGACACCAGGTATAGTGATACATATGCCTCTGGAAGCCGAGGCAGAGGGATCACTGCAAGCTCAAAGCCAGCCTGGCCTACACAACAAGTTCAAGGCCAGTTTAAGATACATACAGAAATCTGTCTTTAAAAGCATAAACAAAATAATAAAATGGAGAGAGCTGTCTTGAGTCCTTGGTTGTTCTGTCAAATGATGCTACATTTGTTTCTATTCTGTGCACTCCATTTTTTCCATCCTGTGAGGCCAACAATACTGAAGGTGTCAACTCTATCCACCCCTCCTTGGACTAAGGTTTGAATCTAGGGCCTTATGCATGCTAGAAAGTTGCCATCTCGGAAGCAGAGACCAGAATTCTCACCAGACAGTGAACTTGTCAGTGTCCTGACTGAATTTTCCAGCCTCTAGACTGAGGGACCAAATTTCTATTTGGGCATTTCGTTACAACAGCAAGATTATACTAAGACATGTGACAACTAAGCATTTGTGATTGGGCTTATAAAACCAAAGAAATAAATTTGTCATTTTATTTAGTATCAGTTAACTTGTGCTTAATTTAAGTAACACCTAGTTGGTAGCTATCATATTGAACAGTGAGTAAATAGAAAATAAACTTTAAATGCTGTCAGACAGCAGCAGTCTTTAGGTTTAGCTTCTATATGCACACAGGGATACACAGAATGGAACTGCAGCAGGCTTTCTAGTGTAGCGTGCTAGTTTACTGCCTACATGCTGCTCAGACACCTACCTTCCACTTGTTCTCTTTTCCACAGGTGACTGAAAATAAAATCCCTTCCAAATTCGCTGTTGTCCCAAGAAGAAATGCTCATTCCATTTTCTGCAGCAGCTCTATTTACATCTACTAGCACACCCATAACACATTTTATTTGTTTTTCATTTCTATTTTATGTATTGTAATTTCTCTGTTTATCTCACTACCTTCTAGAATGTTGGGGTCTAGCACAAAAAGCAGTGTTCATGCTTGTTAACAAAATGAATTCAAAGAGCTTCAGTGTGTAAATCACTAATACTAATCTCTTCCAGGTTTTTTAAAAAAGCACTACAAACAGAAGTTAACTATAGAAATGCAGCTTTTTAGATAAATTTTAGTTCCTCAATTAAATTAACCATTCATTTGTCTCTTAGTCTTAGGCACTATCAGATACGAACAACATTTTGTCATTCTTAAAAACACTTACTCTGTTGAGTCCTCAAATTCAATCTTTCCCATACTGTTGAACATGCAGATAATCTTGCTGCAATTTATATTCAACCTAAAAAATGTAGTACATAAATTAATGTTCTTAGAAATTTACTACTTCTCTATACAACAGTTGCCAACATTAGCTAACTTAAAAGAAAGCATTTAAGTAATTTATCACAAATTACAATTATTTTAATTTGGCTGTTACTTTAGGAAAGATGTATGATCCAAAATTTCAAATTATAATCACTTGCTATTTAATAACTCTTGGTTTGGGCTCCTAAATCAAGACTTACCTCGGGGGATTCCTTGGAATTATAGAATTAACTTGTGATAATTCACTTTCAAATGTTAACTTCAAGGTCCGGATAATCTGGAATCAAGAGAGATGTATGCTTCATGTATAAATTTTCTTTTATTAAAATATTGCTAAAAGATGATTTTTTAGAAGAAAAATGGTCTTTTAGATATTCAATTGATATATTCAAGGTTATTTTTTGAGCTCTCAAAGTAAAGGGTAGAAATCAATATTTACAACAGTCGCTAATGGAGTTGAAAGTTGTTCAGAGACCTACATTAACAGACACCCGAACAAGTAATTAGAATGTAATCATCCGGACACAGAAAGTTCTGGTCAGATTCATTGTGCACAGTGGTACTGTCAAATGCTTCCTCTTCTTCTTCTTCTTTTTTTAAAGATTTTATTTATTTATTTTATGCATACGAGTGCTCTATCTGAATGTATGCCTTTATTTCAGAAGAGGGCATCAGATGGTGTGAGCCACCATGTGGTTGCTGGGAATCGAACTCAGGACCTCTGGAAGAGCAGACAGTGATTTTGACCACTGAGCCATCTCTCCAGCCCCTAAATGCTTCCTCTTCTTGCCTCATCTTCCTAACTGAATTTGCCAGAGTAAAGACCATGTTTTATTACCTTTTTTTACCCCAAAAATCTTGCATATAAACATACTGCTTTTAGAACTACAATTAGGGGAGAATCAGTAACAAGATACTGGCAAATTCTCCACTGTTCATTTGAAGTTAGAGATTCTGGAGACAATAAATCAATAGATTCCAATTCTGTACCTCAGTATATCATTTGCATCTGGTTGTTTATGGGAAATAAGACTCTGAGGACACAAAGGTTACTAGAGTAGATTCCTTAGAGAGTGAAGTTGAGTTAATCTTGTCCTGCCAATTTGTGCTATAAGAAAGACATTTCTATTTTGCATAACTTTTCTCTCTGGGCATAAGATTATAAGACAAGAATTGAACGAAGTAACTGTTTCTTGATTTGTACATTCTGAAGGCATAAGAAGACAGGAAAAATGGGATCTTGAGTTAGAAGTGGCCCTGCTCCTTGAGAAAGGCTGCATAGCTTCAACTAGCTAAGGCAGTGTTGGAGAGCTCACCCAGGGAAGCAATGATGAGGAAAAGCTAGTAGGCTGACAAACCCTGATACCATCCAGGCCCAGAACCAGGGCTATGAGTTGCCCCACCCCAACATCCACCTCATCTGTGAACTCTTGGCACATGTTAAGGGGTAGAACCTACACATCCAAAACAGCAAGATCTCCATGACACAGGACAACAACAGGTTGCCCAAGAGTAGCCCCAATGAGAACTTACTATTGATAGTATATCAAAATCAGAGACCTTGAACCTGATCATTGACTCACAGCAATAAATACAAGTAAAGATGAATGAATGAGTAGATGAATGAGTAAACTGTATGACTCAACGGGCCACACTACAGCTTCCGTGATGTGATTTTTCTTTTTGGTCTATTTGATTTGTTTGGTCTTTTGATTTTTCTCTTAAAAATTGTTCTGCTTTCAAGGGGAGGTTACAGGGGCAGAGGACAGATGTGAGGGAATAGGAAGATAAGTGGAATAGGGATGCATGATGTGAAATCCACAAAGAACCAGTAAATGTTAATAGAATAAAAAAATGGATGTATGTGGATGTTGGTGGGACTGTAAGCTACGGACCTTTATAGGAGAGAAAGAAGCGTAGAGGACTTGTGGAAGGGTAACAAAAAACATGGGCCATGAAAATGAGAGAGGTTGCTGGAAAGAGAGGGCCAAGAGAGGTCAGTGGAATGGGGGTACAAGGCTCAATGAAAACAAATGTCTGAAAACACTGTATTCAAACCTGATGTTTTGTATGCTACTTAAACTGATGGATAATTAAAAAATGTAAGTCTTGTGTACACAGTATTGATAGAAAGTAAATACTTTCAAGAATTAAAGATCATTGGAATGAAAGAAGGCATTTAAGCCCTCCTTGTCTGAAGGGTGGACCTGAGCTCGATCACATAGCATATCCTTGGATCTAATCACAGAAGCTATAATGTCCATCAGTGTGATCAAATCAGTTATCAATGTGTTACTACATCTATCCTTATAGGGCTTAATAAATAATTTAATTAGATATTAAAAAAATTTAAGCCACAAATTCAACTATATATTTATGAGAGGAGAACAGTTTCACTTTGCTTATTACTCTTATCTGTCCTCATCTTTAATTAAAGTGTCTTAGAAAGTGTCTTGTATAGCCTGCATCTTATGTGTCCTCTACAGAACCCTAGAGTGGTCTATCAAAAGTATGAGGACCTTTAATAGATAAGGACTAATATGAGGTGTTAGGTCACTGAAAAGGGACAGCTGTATCTCAACCTCTGCCTCTCTTTTCCTTCCTGGCCAGAGAAATATGGTTTTGTTTTGTTATACTCTCCTACATGATGTGCCCTAGAGACACAAAACAAAGGAGTCCATCAATCATGGGTGGAAACTTTTTAAACTGTGAGCAAAAACAAACCTTTCCTTTTACAAGCTGATTATATCAGATATTTATCGTAGTGGTGAAAATCTAAGTAATACAAACATCCGTTTTTACCTCATTGCCATACTATCAAATTATGTATTCTAAACATTAAAAATAATAAAAGGTTAAATGAATGGAATAGTGTGTATCTTAGAATTCTAATGCTGCCAGGTGTGATGGTATTTTCCTTTAATCCCAGCACTAAGGTGGCAGAGAGATCCCTCTGAGTTTGAGGACACTCTGGTTTACACAGCAAGTTCCAGGACTACATAGGAGAGCATGAGTCAAACAGAACAAAAAAGAAGAAAGAACTCAAACACCTAAGAAGTATCAATTACCAACAAAGATATTCCTTAGTTTGAAATATATGTATGTATGCATTACAACATTTCAAAAGCAGCATGCACTCAGTTGAAAGCATAATCTGATTTTTGATCTTTTGCCTCTGTAGTCTGATCCTTTCTTACAATGCTGAACAGTGTCAGAGAATCACAGGGTCCAAAGAGTAGGCAATGGACCTTCTACAGTACACTGCTGCTAAGTCATGTTGCCTGGTAGGTTATCTGTATTAAAAACATTTTTGGTTTATAATATTTTCAACTTGTAGTAAGTTTATCACACTGTACTCCCATCACAAGTCAAGGAGTACCTGTGGCGTTTAGTGTAATTTTTTTAAAAAAAAAACCTCTTCTTGAGTTGACATACCAAGTCTATGTTCTAAAGTATGTAAAGTCAGCCACGACACAACTAATTCACACTGAACATTAAAATTACCTGAGTCAGGTCACAGTAGGTCCTCAGTGAAGGTGCTGATTTGAGTTCCTTTGCTATCTTCATAGCTGCATCCAAATCATTTTTTTTCTCTTCAATGTAGCTTTTAACTGTTGCTAATTTTGATAAATAATCATCTGTACGTCTTTCAAGTTCTTGACACAAGCTCTTTTTCCTTAATTCAAGAGAAAGTTATTTTGTGATAATTTACTACATTTATGTAAAGGTACATTTATGACTGAGTGGTAGTCCTAATTTTACCAAGTGATGAATTTAACTAAAATAACAGAATAATTTCACTGATGATGAATTTAAATAATATGGTTATAAGAAGCATGTTCTAACCAAATAGCACCTGAAAAGATAATTTATACTGATCCTAAAGTTTAGAATGCTCTAGTGATTCCATGAAAAATGCTCCACCAAAAATCAAGCTATAAAGACTGAAAAAAAGTTGTAAGTTTTTCACGCCCAAGTTTCAACACAAATACTACAAAGAATATGGATGTATAACAACTACAACATAATATGGGTCACTCAAAGGAAGAGAACAGTGTGGTAGACTTTCTGAAGAAGCATAGGCAATGGACTTTGTAGACTGTCTTGAAATAACTGTCTTAAATATGTTCAAAGAAACAAAGGAAAACACAAAAAAGAAGTAGAAGAAATTATAAGAGTGGCCTAAAAATAATAATTATAATATCAAGACAAAAAGAACATGAAAAGGAATCAAGGCTGCAGGTATAGCTCCCTGATAGCATGACTACGCAGCATTAGACCCTGGGCTGGAGATCAGGGCATGGTGGAACACACCTGTAATCCCAGCATCTGAAGGCTGAGGCAAGAAAATTCTGAGTTTGAGGTCAGCATAGGCTACATGGTGGGTTTGAGGTCAGTTTGGATTATTCAACAAGGCCTTGCTAAACAAACAAACAAACAACAACAACAAAAGTAGAAGAAGGCAATGGTGGAAGCAGAATCAAGAAAAAGCAAGGTTAGAAGAAAGGACAATTAAAATTGTTTCTAGGAAACAACAACAACAACAACAGCAAAAAGAATAAAAAAATTGAAAAGAGAGACTACAGAACCTGTTAAACAACAGGCAAACAAACAGGAGGAGGAGAAGAATCGAAGGAAATAGTAAAACTAGAAAACAAAACAAAAAGAAAACAAAAAACCAAACAAGAAAAAACAACTTCCAAAATTTAATGGGACAAAGATCCACAAATCAACTTCACGTAAAATAAACACACACAGTCAAACTTTTGAAAAGCAGAGAAACAATCATGAGACCAAGAAGAGAAATGTAACTGTTATACACAACAGATTCTCTAAGATCACTGGTCAAACTCTCAGGAGAAATTGTCAAGGCCAGAAGGCAATGGAGGAATATACATAAAGTGTGGAAAGGAAAAAAAAAAATCTGTGAACAGAATTTCGTATTTATCAAAGCTGTCTTAGAAAAGAGGCAGAGAAGGACTGTAGAGGGATGGCTCAGAGGTTAAGAGCATTGGCTGTTCTTCCAGGAGAACCAGATTTGATTCCCAACACTCACATGGAAGTTCACAACCATCTGGAACTCCAGTTCCAGGGAATATGATGCCCTCTTCTGGCCTCTGTGGGCATTGCATATACACGGTGCCCAGACATACTTGCAGTCTAATCACCCAGATACATAAAAAATAAAATAAAGGAAAAAAAATCAGTTAAAAAATATAAAGAAATGAGAGACAAACAGGAGAGGAGAAAGAGAAGGAAATAGGAAAACCACAAAACAAAACACAAGAAAAAAACATGGTTATCAATAAGAAAACAACAAACACTGTTCAGGATGCAGAGGGAACATGAACTTTTCACACTGATGATTAGAGTGTAATGAGTCCAGCTATTATGGAAATGAGTTTGGAAGTTTCTCAGCAAAACAAAAATAAAACCACTGTACAATCCAGATACAACGGTCTTGGGTATATGTCTGTGGTAGTTTGAATGAGAATGATCCCCACAGGCTAATATATTTGAATATTTGGTTTCAACTGGTGTGGACTGTTGGAAAAATTTAGGCATGGTCTTGCTGGAGAAGGTGTGTCACTGGGGACAGGCTTTGAGATTTCAAAAGCCCAGGTTAGATTCTGGCTCTCTGTCTACAAATCAGATAACAGTTCTCAGCTATTTCTCTAGCACCATGCTTGTCTGCTTGCTTGCTGCCAAGCTCCACACCATGATAATGGACTCACCCTCTGAAACTCTAAGCAAGTGCCCAACTAAATGCTCTGTCTTAGAAGTTACTTTGGGCATGGTATCTCTTCACAGCAATAGAAAAGTGACTAAGACAAGACCCAAAGTAACCTAAGTGTGCTTGCTAGGTTTTTTTTTTTTTTGGCTTTTGTTTTTGTTTTTTGTAAACTTGACATAAACTAGAGTCACTAGGAAAGAGGGAATCTCAGTTGAAGAACTGCCTTGACTGGCTTGTGGCCACATCTACGAGAGATTATCTTGACTAATGACTGATGTAGAAGGACCTAACTGACTGTGAGCAACATCAACCCTGGGCAGGTGGGCCTGGGCTGTATAAGAAAGCCAGCTGAGCATGATCCAGAGAGCAAGTCAGTAATAGAAAGCAAAGTAGGACAGAATCAAAGTCAGAGGTCTAAGAATGACAACTACGAAAGAAAGCACAGGGAGAGGAAACCAAAAGCATAAATCGTAACAAAAGAAAAAACAAATCAGTCAACTTCATAAAAATATTTGCATCTAGGTACATTCTTCAATGGCAGAACACTTGCCTAGCATGCACAAAGCCTTGATCTAATCTCTAACACCAAAGGGGATAAATAAACCATTTTATGCGCTGGGCATAAATGTCATAAAAATTTAAGGAGATTAACCGTTGGTGTAGAGACAAATGGACAAATAGCATTACTAAGCACATCGCTTTAGTACTATCAAAAGTTTTATGAGCATTTCTTGAAATGTGATTAAACACAACATGTCAAATAGCTTTGAAAAAAGTAGTATTAAATTACTGTTTAGTAATTTCCTATCAGAAAGCCTTCTTTTCTGGTGCAAGTAAGAAATGAGAAATTGACATGACATGAGAAAATGACATGGCCATGTAGAAGAAAAGTTGTTTGTAGCTCCCCAAATATGTAAATTCTGTACATAAGCTAGTCTATGAAAATATTTTTCTTTGTTAACTGCTTTAAGGTCTGGTAGCTCAGACGTGTAATAGTACTTGGGAGACTGGGGGAAGAGGATCATGACTTGAGCTCAGCCTAGGCTAGACAGTGGTACCCTAGCTTTAAACACACATGCGCGCGCGCGTGCGCGCGCGCACACACACACACACACACACACACACACACACACGCAGGTGTGCAAATGAGGGGTGGGAAACAGAGGCATAATGAAAGAAGCTTGTTAACTCTAAAGTTAGCTTTAGGATTACAAAACGGACAGAATTTTGGATTATAGAAATATTTTCACTTGAACTTCTAAAAGCCAGTCTTTTTGTTTCTTTAAGGCAGGATTTCACACTGTTGCCCAGCCTATTTTCAAAGGCACAGAAACCTACCTCTCTCAGCCTCCTGAATGAATGCTGTGATTACAGGCATGAATCACCACTCCCAGCTAGAAATCAGCCTTTAAGACTCACCTACTACTGGGCAGTGGTGGCGCACACCTTTAATCTCAATACTTGGGAGGCTGAGGCAGGCAGATCTCTTTGTGAGTTCAAGATCAGTCTGGTCTACAGAGCAAGGTCAGAGCCAGGTCAGGCTCCAAAGCTACACAGAAAAATTCTGTCAAAGAAAACAAAACAAAACAAAAGCTCACCTACTACCTTCTAAGCTTAAAGTTACATGTTACTGCTTCAGTCCATCTGAACTAATAAGCAGAATGACAAGTTAATATTAAGAACACTGGTTTCATCAAATTTATATTTTTAAGTTATTACCTGGAATCAAGAGAAGCAAGAAGTTTATCAAATTCTTTCTCTACAACCTCTGTTAGACTGTGTGTTTCCTCTCTTGTTTGATTTTGTGTGCCATCAAGCATCTGGGAAAAAAATAATTTAATAAACTCACCTGGTATTTTTACTTTGGAGTAGTTGTATCATCAATATATTGCTGAATGTAAAAGATACTTTTCAGACTTTTCAAAAATAGCCACAGAGGTGGTAAGATAATAAACAGAGCAAACCATTAAATTAAACTTTATTCTCTGGTACTTGTCAGCAAGATCACATCTTTTAAGTATTTTTGTACCAATAATTTGATAAAACAAAGAAAAAACCAAAATTACCTAAAAATCTACTGATATGTTTTATAAACCTCTTTTATTCCTTTTTGTCATTACAGAACAAAAGTTATTTTGGACAACAGAATTTCTCTACAGCAGTATTTCCTAAATTTACTGAAACAAACAAAAACAAAAATCCCTGAACCAAAGTTAGAAAACACACTTCAGCTTTTGGTGCAGACCTAGGGTCCTCCCCTCTCCCCGTTCTTTCACTCCTATCTCCAAACTTAGTCTTACTGCAGGCAGAAGGCCCTCCTTCCACCCCACCTTCATTCCCCAGGGATTCTGCTTCTTGCTGTGGACCCAAGTTTCCCTAGCTCTTTCCTGTTGCTTCTTCTCATCCTTTCTTCCTACCCCAGCTCTATTCCTTTGTATCATCTATAGACCAACTCTTTACCAGGGACCTCACAGCTACCACACTGGCCTGGGATTCAGAATGGGAAACAGCAACCAAAGAATAATATCTATCCTACAAAGACAATTGCTGATCTCTACATGAAGAAACACCACAAATTGCAGAGTCCTAGATATCAGTACAAAAACAAACATGAAGAGTCAAGAGAATATGCCTCCTTCAGATACCATTAACCCATTGTACTTGGCCCTAAGAAATGCAATTTAGTTTAAGCACAAGACAAAGACTTCAAAACAGCAATTATAAATATTTTCAAGGACCTTAAAGAGGATAGAAGTAAATGCTTTAATGAAAATATAGACAATTAGCTGGGCGGTGGTGGCACATGCCTTTAATCCCAGCCCCCAGGAGGCAAAGGCAGGTGGATCTCTATGAGTTTGAAGCCAACCTGGTCTACAACAGCTAGTACCAGGGCAGGCACCAAAGCTACACAGAGAAACCCTATCTCAAAAAAAAAACAAATAAATAAAATAAAGTAAAAGAAAATATAAACAATTGAATGAAAGAGTAAAACAATTCCAGCACAACTCTGAAATAAATTTAACTTCATATGAAAACACATACACACAAAAACTGGATAGCTAAAACAATTCTGAAGAATTGATTTCAGGTTGTATTACAGAGTTACTGAAACAAAAATAGCACGGTATTGGCAAAACAAACAAACAAAACCAGACACACACAATGATTAATGGAACTGAAGAACCAGACACAAATCCACACATATATGGACACACCCTTTTTGACAAAGTCAAAAATACACACTGGAGAAAAGACAGCAACAACTGTTGCTGGTCAAACTAGATGACTTCATGTATTGGAATGGAAGTAGATTCCTGTTCTATTACTTTGCACAAAACTCAACTCTAAATGTATTAAAGACTTTGTACTGGCTCACAGCTAAAAAGGTGTATGGCAAATAACACATCATTTAGGCAAAGGGCAGCCTACAGAATGGGAAAGATCTTTAACAATTACACATAATTAGTATCTAATTATGTAAAGATCTAAAATACAACATCAAGAAAGCAACCCAATTAAAAAGGGGTACAAGACTAAACAGAGTCCTCAAAAGATGAAATACAAATTACCAAGAAACACTTAAAGAGATGTTCAACATCCTTGGTCATCAGGGAAATGTAAATAAAAACTACTTTTAGGTTTCATTTTACCCTAGTCACAATGGCCAAGATCAATAAAACAAATAACTGCTCAATCTAGCAAGAGTACTTCATTGCTGGTGGGAGTGCAAACTAGTACAGTCACTATGGAAATCAGTGTTTCCTCAAGCAGCTGGGAATGAATCTGCCTCAAGACTGAACTCTACTGTTCTTGGGCATACACCCAAAGGGCTCTGAACGCTATTACAGAGATAATTACTTACCATTTTCACTGCTACTCTATTCACAACAGCCAGAAATTGGAAGTAGCATACAGGTCTCTCAGTGGACAAATGGATAACGAAACTGTGGTATATTTACACAATAGATTATTCAGCTATTAAGCAAAAAATTAAATTATGAAATTTGTAGATAAATGGATGAAAATAGAAGAAACATCCTTAGTGAGGTACTTCAGACCCCAAAAGAAATATTTTAATGTTTTCTATGTGAATGCTTTAGCTTTTAAGCTTTCAAAATGTTTGCCAATTCAAGTAGCAACAGAGGCTAGGTACCTAGTAAGGTATTAGTGGGAAAGAGAGCATCACAAGGAAGGGGAAATCGGATAGAGTTTTTGAGAGAAAATGGAAACACTTAGAATAGCAGGACTAAAAAGGGATTGGGATAGAAGAGAAGGGTAAAGGAGGGAATATGGGGAAGGACAACTAACAAGAAAGGCTGTTTGCAAAACTATATGGAAGCCCACTACTGCAGAAGCTTCCTAAAAATATGTATATGTATTAAAGAAATATAAGAGTCACCAAAGAGGGGGTGACAATGTCCCAACTAGACATCTTATGTCACCAAGTAAAACCTCCATTGCCAGAAATGGGTTATATTTTGTCATCACAGGGTAATGCCAAGGCACACTCTACAACCTGACAGTATGGCCTTATTTGTTGAAGACAACGCTTACTTACATCATCAAACAATGAGAAGTTGAGCTGGTGCCTAACTAGAAACTTCACCCCATCTGACTAGCATTCATGGTACTGGAAGGCACTCTGTATGCTACTAGAGGAAAAAGGCAATCATCAGTATCACCCAGCTACAACTCCTCCAACCTACAACAATGACCTACCTGCAAGGCACACTGGTGTTATAGTAGCATGGATGTTACAGGTGTAGTCAATTGCTTTTGATTGTATTTAAGACCCACTCCATGAAATGGAACCCATAGCCATCACTGTTTCAGTGACCGAGAACTTTAGACTAAATAGGTCATGGACCCTAGAGGAAAATCTACTAGTCTTCTTCTGCTAAAGCAGTGGTTTTCAACCTGTGAGTCATTCAGATATTCTGCATATCAGATATTTAAATTACAATTCATAACAGTAGCAAGATTAGTTATGAAGTAGCAACAAAGTAATTTATGGGTCCTCACAACACTAGAGTGACTTATTAAAGGGTCACAGCATTAGGAAGATTGAGAACCACTGTGAGAAAGAACCATAGTAATAAAATAACTAGAAATGGTATACTGATTACTCATAGATCAGTGCTTTACTCAGTCCTCATCAAAAAAGCTTCTACTTGCAGTAGATGGGAACTAATATAGAGACCCACAATTGGACAGTATGCGGACAGTGAGACACTTCGGAGCAGTCAGTCCTAAATGAAATGTCTTCAACCCCTCCCCTCCCCACCCACAATCAGGTATATGTGGAAGAGGAGACAGAAAGATTGTAACAGCCAGAGGTAATGGATGACTATAGCGATGACGCCAAGGAAACAAGATCTAGATGCAACAAAGACTGATGCAAATATGAACCCAGACACTGTGGCAGCATATACAAGATCCACACAGGATCAAGACAAACGCCCTACACTAAGAAGAGGAAGTGGACAATAAGCTATCTGCAATTGACATTCACAAGCAAAGAGAAGATCTGTTTTCTCCAGTGGAATCTCACTGGGTATATCAACTACACTTCAGGGCAGGCCCCATGTCTAGGAGTAATTGACCAACACAAAATAAACTCCATGGTAGATTTGTGAACTTGTTTTATTTTGTTTTGGCTTTTTTTTTTGTCTTATTGGTCTTTGTTTGTTTTTCATGTTTGTGTTTTTGTAGGTTACTTTGGTGCTGTTTCTTCTTTTCTTTTTGAAAGAAAGAGAGTGAAAAGTTGGGTGGGTAGAGAGGAGAGCAGAATATGGGAAGAATTGTGGGAAGGAAAATATCTGATCAAAATATATGAAAAAAATTTCAGTAAAAATGTATTTAGTAAAACACACTACATATTACATTCTATTAAAAAATAAAACAAAAAACTTGAGTGAAAATGTTGGCTATTTTATGTTTATTTTTAAAACATTAAAAATTTTGCTTGAGACCCATGGCCTCTATCTTGCTGTATTTTTTTTTTTTGTGTGTGTGTGTGTGTGTGTGGTCACACCTACCTTACAGGTCTCATGAAAGCACTGTAAAGCAGATTACTACTTTGCATTCACAGGCCTCCTGCTGGAAAGGAATTCAGGATGAATGCCTCACCTACATCTGATGGCAGAGGGTTGATACTGGGACTATGAGGTTTGGGGATGACAGGTTGGGGTAGATATACTGCGTATTATAAAAGTTGGATTTGGAGTAGAAGATGGATGGCTTGGGGCTGAACTGTGCCCATTCAAATTCAGATATTATTTTAACACAGGGGAGCTTGCAAGCACAAGCTTGTCATCACAGTTACATTCTTTGTCCCTGCCTTTTCTTGAGGTCTGTCTTTCTCATAACTCTCACGCCATTACTATTATTGTATTTCTAATTCATTTTGAGAAAGCTAACTTTTTAAACATGAAGTATTAATTATATTTCTACTTAGCAGTAACAGTTGGAAAATGAAATTAAGGAAGCAATATCTTTTACAATAGCAACAAGCAAAATAAAAATACACAGCATAAATTTAAACAAGAAAGTTCAATATGTGCTCACTGAAAACCAAAAAAAAAAAAATTACTGTTTAAAGATTTAACAAATGAAGGAATAGTCATTGAAAACTTCTTTTAATAGTGAAATTTAATCAATTCACAATGTCTCCCTCTCTTATGTAAAAAGTGATAACAACATAACCAGATAAAACCACTGAAATCTTTAATTCTAAAACTTCTGGTGATGGGTGCTTAAGGGGTAGTTTCTTGTTAGGCAGAGCAAGCAGCTCTGTTGGAAAACACAGCCAAAACAAGGGGCAAATTCTGCAAAGATGAAAATCCAGTTTACAGAAAGGACATATCCTGATTCTTCATAATCTCTGACTTTATTAACCTTCTTAGAGTAACAATGTTATAAACCCAATCCTGGCAGGTCATGTGGACAGGATAGTTTTCAATTCTTCTGCATGTTTCTCTATTATTATATTATTGTTTTTAAAAGCTGAGTATAAAACCTAACCTCAGTGATACACATACAAGTATGCACATTTACAGAGGTCATTTGGCTGGGGCTGTAGCTCAGTGGCAAAGAGCCTGCTTCACATGCATTACAATCTAGCTTCAGTCCTTAGCACCGCTACACCCTCCTCCCTAAAAAGAGGAAATAAGTGGACTTATTAAGTGAAGGCACACAATCTCAGGAAGGAAAAAGACACGCACATGTTCTCACCCATATGCAGAACATAGCCAATAATATATGTGTATACAAATGTGTGTGTACAGAATAACATGTAGAAAGAGAACAAGAAATGGCAAATATTAAGAGATTAAAAAGAATATTATCTTATGAAGCTAATGGTTATTTTAGTTCTAAATCTGCCATGGATTTCTGGTGTATGTTCAATAGTGAAGTATAAACTCTAACATGAGGTGTGGCAGCTTAAGAGTTTCTGTACTAACCATGTAGAGAAGTTCAGGGAGATGTACAGACTTTAGATGTGGTGAATTTTGGTGTATGATGTTTTTTATTTGCAAACTTATTGTAATAAAGTTTATTAAAAGTGTGTTTTTTTTCATAAAGAGGCCATGCTTCACCTCCTGGTAGAATTATTCAAAATGCTTACTTTTACAGCATTACTTAATTGTTCAAAATTATAGCCTGCTATCTTCAGTGCCTCATCAATTTCTTCTGTCTCCTAAGGGAAAGAACAATATACAAATATAAAACACAAAAATAGATGTTTAGCTACATTATAATTGTAAAAATTTGAGCTGTATTTGGTTACAAATGCAACAAAGATCTACCAATGAAGTGTAAAAGCATGCAACAATAATAAAAATACAATCCCGCTTATCTAAAATTTGAAAAAAATAATGATTTTATTTCCACACTATGAATAGAAACTCAGGACCTCAGATATGCTAGGCATCATTCTACCACTGAGCTATATCCTCAGTCAGTAGAGGAACTCAAATATGTAGACCAGACTGTCATCAAACCTGCAGTAATCCTCCTGCTCCTGTCTTTATAGTGTTGAGGTTACAGTAATAGACCATCATACCTAGTGACCCGTGAGTCATCTGCCTCAGCCTCCCAATGCTGCTGGTACAAACATGTGCCACAAGCCACCATAAAGATAATGTTAAAGATGACTATAAATATGACTCTGTTAAGAGTTTAACTTGATAATCAGATTTGTAACACACATTTGTAATCAGAGCACTTGGGAGGTACAGACAGCAGGATCAAATCATCTTGAACTATGTAATGAGTAAGTTCAAGTCCAGTTTGGACAACATGAAGTTCGGGTTTTTTTTGTTTTTAAATTACAGTTAAGACAAAAGAAAATGAATACAATTTAGACTTCAATCCCCTTTTTCAGACCAGTAATGATTTTTTAAATGAAGACTCTACTTCATTTAGCTTCATTTTAGAGTCTGTTCTATTTCTAAGCTCAATTTCAGTAAATGTTCATCAGTAACATTATTCAGAATTGTAAAATTCAATCTTCAACAACTAACATCATTATCAATAACAAATGCAGCTAGGCCTCTTAGCTGTCATTAAAATAATTGGAAAACTATATTCAGAATTTAGAAAATTTTAACTGTACATGTTTCAGGGCATTTGGATTAAGTAACTAAGTTAATGGGAAAAAACTATATTCATGTAAATATCAAGAATTTCAAAACCAAGGCAGTCAAAGTATGTCTTAGGAAAAGGACTTACAAACAGGTTTGTCATAAACACAGGTTAAAACTGTTCAAGCAGAAAGCAAAGCAAAAGATTCAAGTGAGGAGAGTGGGTTTGTTACTTTTAGGCTTCTAAAAGAATCAATAATTGTAGGAACCCTGAGAGGAAACATTCAGCTACTCAGCATAAAGCTAAATGTTTGGTTTCACAATGCTTCATGACCAATGTTTTTCATACCGACATTACAGCTGACAGGCTTGAAACAGTCCTGTTTATGGAGGATGAATGTTCCAAATCAACAATTAGCTGGTCCATCGTCTTTTTAAGGTCTGAAGAACAGTTTTTTACCCTGAAAAGGTTAAGTGTGTTATTTGAAATATAGCATTAATACAATCTCCATTGCGTTCTCATTTTATTCTCTATTAAAAACAATCCATATGATAACTTACAAGAATATGTTCTCAATTATTAATAAGGAGAATCCATAAATAAAATTACTTTCACATAATTTAATTTTAATATAAATTTACCTTAAGCGAATTCCTAAAAGTAATGGCTTATACCATGTTTTAATTTCTTAGGTACCTTTATTTAGTTGGTATTTGGGGGAAGAAATACTAATAATGACTGAAATGTTTTATGCTCATCAATTAAAATAATGAATGCATACAAACAAATAATTATATGCAGAAATGTCACCTATTAAAAGTGCACTGATAAACATGGGTAACAAGAGACCTTATCTCAGAAAACTCCACACAACACAATCTATAAATAAAACTGTCTAAACCAAACTGCATTTAAGAATGAAGAGCTACTAATATAAATTTATGTAGAGCGCTTAATTTAAAAACTGGTCATTTAGAACAGAGTTTGAACTTTTACTAGACATTACACATATATAGACAAGAGTACAATTTGATTAGCTTATATGAGATTTTAAGTCAGAAATTTCCAAAGTAAGTAAAGGTCTTTGAAGGAAAGCAAAAGAGCTAAAGCACTCAACACTGCAATGACTGGCTAGCATGGAGGAGGAACTGACCTCCTTTGGTGGGAGTGAGCCATCATCATCTACCACAATCTCTACTCTTTGTTTAAACTCACTCAACACTGTTCAATAAATTATGTTTTATTTTTGCAGATGTCCAAATTGGCAACCCCAAATTTGATAAAAATGGCCACTCCATGGAGATAAGATCTATGACCACTGAGTCACATGATTTCTGAAGTTGTGTTCTCATCACTTGCAGACCTCATATAGAAAGTGACTGGTGATTATGTTTGGAGGTGAGAGAAGTACTGTGACTGTCAACACCTAGATGCCAAACTTCAGGTGAGAGTTTTCCACCCAAAGATACAACTTAGCCTCTGTCTAACTCATTAAAGTATGAAAAGAAAAACTATGGTGGTAATGTGAAAATCTAGTAATTCAAGTTCAAAGAATTTGAGATTTTAACTGGACAGACCAGGAAGAACTAGAGAGCAAGGAAAAGTATGGAAGTGAAATGAAATAGAGAAAAGAAAACAAGAGAATTAATAGGGTAGTAGCTATGGAAGACCGGAATAGACATAAACTGTCAAAGCAAGAATATATAGAGGGTAAATGAAAAACAATATGAAAAATCTGGATAATTTCCTTGGTATTATTTATAAAATTAGTTCCAAATGAGATAGTTCCTTGAAAACTCCTATATTTTAAGTCTAGACTGACTATTATATTAAATATTATTTTAAAAGTTAAAATCTAGCTGAGCAGTGGTGGCATATGCCTTTAATCCCAGCACTCAGGAGGCAGAGGCAGGCAGATCTCTGTGAATTCAATGTCAGCCTGATCTACAGAGTAAGTTCTAGGATAGCCAAGGATACACAGAAAAACCCTTCTAAAAAAAACCAAAAAGAAAAGGTTAAAATCTATGTAAATATGAACAACTATGTAAGTAAGGTCCTAGAGAGTTGGTGTACTGGCTAGTTTCATGCCAATTTGACATAGCTAGAGTCATCAGAGAGGAGGGAGCCTCAACTGAGAAAATGTCTACATAAAATTGGTCTGTAGGCAAATCTGTTGGGCATTAGTGATTGAAGTAGAAGGACCCAGCTCGGGAGTGGCACTACCCACAATGGGACTAACATATGAGTTCAGAAAAACTACAGAAAATATAAAAATTTGGCTTTTTATCTAACAAACATTACATGTTTTCTCTGTGTATTGCTCTAGAGGTATAGGGAGAAATAAGATGGGTCTGTGCTCTTAAATAGACTATAGACTAGCAGGGGATTTTGAAAATATAAATAATTAAGGCCATAAAATAACAACATAATGGTTGTATAGTTATGCTTAAAAATCTCTATCAAGGATAAAGGGGGTGAGTACGATAAAAATATATGCATGTATGAAAATGTAATAAACTCCATATAATATACGGAACTAAAATCTCTAATTCAAAGACAGTATTCACACACACACATATATAGCCTATGTTCTTCCATTCTTTTATGTGGCTAAATCACATAGAAGAATAGAAAAATAAGGGAACTCAAAAGTTGCTATTTTTCTTTTTATAATCACCTCTCAAGCCACATTTTATCATCATACTGTACTTCTACTACTCTTAGGATCAACAGAAAAGTATTTTTTTCTTTATAACATAGTATCATTCAGCTGCAATAACTTTATCTAATTCTGGAACTCAGCCTCCTGTTTGAAGGCTTTCTTCACTCTTTTATTTTAAATAAGGGCAAAATAATGCTGCTTCTTTTGAAGCTGGACCGTACATTCCACTAACAGTCAGGACAAACTAATGAACTTAAGTAGCATTTTATAAATAACAGACTAGAAACACATTTAACAATAACATTTTAACAATAATTTTAAAATTGTTTAGAAATACACCGAGTGTTAAGTGCTAAAGCATCCACATGAACATACATTTTAGGTTGCAATGCTTCCAAGGAAGAATCTTCTTTAATAAATCCATGACCTTGATTCATACTAACAGCTGTATGAACCTTAGGACAAAATGAGATTAAAGAAATTCACATCATTCAATAAATTCTGCTGATGCAAAACCCAAACTACTTTTTGTGTGCTATTCATAAATAAAACTGATAACTATAAAGATCCTGAAATTCTCTGTAAGTCAAGGGAAAACTGTACTTGTGATTTTACATTAATTAATATGGGTAAAAATTAACACCCTAATGATTAAACAGAACATTAAATTTACCAAAATAACTTTTAGTTATAATTCTAAAGGAAATTATTGCAACACTGTAAAATTTGCTATTAAACTATACACTGAATGATAGCTTTACTCTATTCAAAACTACAAAATATTATCTAGTATAAACACTAAAAACATTATTGGCAATAAAACAAAAATTGACTAAATGGAGAATTATGTCCATTTTCTGGAGATAGACTTAAAATCCTAGAGTTATCCAAATATAAAAAGTAGTCAAGCCTGGTAGCACTGGCCTGTATCCCCAGCTACAGGGGGCTAAAACAGAGGGATCTCAAGTTCAAGGAAAGTAATGGGCAACTTAGCAAGACTCTGTTTTTTAAAAATCCTAAAAAAACAGAAATCAAAATGAGCAAATACCAGTAAAACAAATTGCCGAAACAAAGCAAAATGTAGCAATAAGTCTATAAAAATACCACTGAGACCTTTTGTCCAACTACTCCTAGGAATGGGACTTACCCTGGAGTGTGGTTAATAAATCCAATAAGACTTCATTGGGAGAAACTGATTTTTCCTTTGCCAGCAGGTATCAGTTACATAAAGCTTCTTGGTTAGGGTTGGGAGCCTGTGTTCTCTTTCCTTTGGCTTACATCTTTTTGTTCGTTCTGCATTGTTCCCTGGACCTGGGAGATGTGTCATTTGTGGCAGGGCACTCAACAGTCATGTATTATCAGTGTTTTGACCAGTTATGAGTCTCTGCAGTAACCACTGACCACTGAAAAAGAGAAGCTACTCTGACCAAAGCTGATAGCTGCATTAATCTATGGGCAAAACCACAGCTGCTTGGAAGGCACATCATGTCTGTTTAGCAAATCAACAGCAGAAGATTCCCCATGAAAGACTTCTTTCCACAGTGATGGCTTTTTGACCAGATTTACAGTACAAGGTGTGAATTCCCTCTTGTGCAGCAGACATCAGATCTAATCAGAAAGCCATCGACTACCCATAACAGACTGGCCACTATTAAACCAGTGGGTTCATCTTGCTTAGATGATGGTATTGAACTCAAGGTCTAAAGTTGAGTAAGACTAGTGATGACAGTCAGCCTTAGCAAGTCCCACTGCAACTCCTGGCACGATGAGGGTTAGCCAGCACGGAGGAAGCTTCTAGCCCAGTGCCGGCTTGATTTCTCTAGGCTCTCTGCTTAAAGCATTCGGTATCTTCAGCAATAGTATTTTATCACCTAGTTCTGGTGGGCAACCAAAGGCAGCGACAATTGCCTGTATTGTTTAGAGGCTTCTTGGGTCTTCTTTGACCAACAACTCATAGAGAGTTGACCAGTTATGGGTCTACAGTCACCACTTTAGCACTGAATTTTTTTTTAAAATAACCTTTGGGGGACAGTTTTATTCATTCACAAAGAGTACTTCTGTTAAAACACTTATTTGTGATTAGTTTATCAAGTATCAGATTTTCTTATGGTCTTCTCATGTACCTTTAGTTTCCAATCCTTTCCTCCATCTCCCTGTTCCCCCTCCGCCATTAAATCTTTTTCTCATTCCCAGTGTTCACCCTTCCACTTTTGAATCACATTTTCTACTTTTCTTTCTTAAATAATTCCTCTCCCATAGGTTCTTTCCTAGTTTTCCTGGGAGCTACATGTACCCACTTATACACAGATGCACATATATGAAAGTTAGAAACTAGCAGTGGCATTAGAGAGAACACATGGTGTTTGTCTTTCTGAACCTGAGTTATCTCGCTTAATATTTTCCAGTTTCATCCATCTTCCTGCAAATTTCACAATTACATTTTTCCTTATGGTGTAATAAAAATTCACTGTGTATACATATCGATTTTATTTATCTGCTAATGAACACCTAGGCTTATTCCATTTTTCTTGCTATTATGAACAGAGCGACAATAAACATGCACAAGTAAGCAACTCTATGGTAGGATATAGATTCTTTTGGGTATATGCCCAGGGACAGAATACCTGGTTCATATAAAAATTATAGTTTTAGTTTTCTGAGAAACTTTCACAGTGTTTTCCATAATGGAGCCTGGTTTCACTACATCCTATTAGATTTTGGTGTGTTGTGTATTCACTTTTATTCAGTTTTAGGAATGGTTAGTGACCAACCCATCATTTAACAAAATTTTTATTTCTAGCTTTATTCTATTGTGGTCAGATAGACAGACTCTAAGAGACTATTTCAGTTATCTTCTATTTGGTGAGACTTTGTGCCTCATTAAAATGTGTGTAAAATGTGTGATCTGTTCTACAGAAACTTCCATGGGATACTTAGAGGAATGTCTAGTCTGTGATGATTTACATAATCTATTTGATCTATATATAATATCATTTAACTCTGATGTTTAATTTCCAATAGAATAATATCTTGGTGAAAGTCACCCATTATTATTGTGTTAATAATAATTACATGTTAAAGTTAATTTGTTAACTTTGTATCTAGTATTTATGAACTTTGGTGCACATATACTTAGAATTCTTGCATCTTCATGATTGCTCCCTTAATCAGCAGTAAGTTAATTTATCTGTTCTGACTAGCTTCATTTTGAAGTCTATTCTGTTAGATGTTAGAGATGCCTATTTGTTTCCTAGTTTCATTTGTTTGGAATACTTTTTTCAATAAAACAGTTTATCTTCAGATGTGTATCTTGGAGATGCCTATTTGTTTCCTAGTTTCATTTGTTTGGAATACTTTTTTCAATAAAACAGTTTATCTTCAGATGTGTATCTTGGAGGAAGATGATTAATCACCAGAGTCACAGACAGCCCCAACCACACAAATTTGAGGAAAAGATGAAGTAGACAAGGTAAGAATACATGCAACACCACAAAGAGCAACACAACACCAGTAAAATCTAGAGACCCTACTACAGCAAGACTTGAACCACGAATATAGATGAAACAGAAGAAAATGACCTAAAAAATAACTTCAGAGAATGTTGGAAACTCTTGAAGAGAAAATGAGAAATTCCCTCAAGGAAATGGAGGAAAAGACAAACAAAAAATTGGAAGACATCAGCAAATCCCTTAAAGAAAACCAAGAAAAAGCAATCAAACATAAGAAAGAAACTGTTCAAGACTTTAAAACTGAAATAGAGACAATAAAGAAAACACAAGTCAAGGGAATTATAGAAACAGAAATCATGAGAAAATGATCAGGGACCACAAATGCAAACATAAACAGCAGAATACAAGAGATGGAAGAGAGAATCTCAAACGCTGAAGATGTAATAGAGGAAATAAACTTATCAGTCAAAGAATACATTAAATCTAACAAAAGCTAACACAAAATATCCAAGAAATATAGGATACCATGAAAAGATCAAACCTAAGAATAATAGGCAAAGAAGGAGAAGTTCAACTCAAAAGCACAGAAAAATTTATTTAACAAAATCATAGAAGAAAACTTTCCTAACCTAAGGAAAGATATGCCTATGAAGATACAAGAAGCTTACTGAACACCAAATAGACTGGATCCAAAAAAAGTCCCCTAGCCACATAATAATCAAAACACTAAACATACAGAAAAAAGAAAAAATATTAAGAGCTGCAAAGGAAAAAGGCCAAGTAACATATAAAGGTATACTTATCAGAATTACACCTGACTTCTCACTGGAGACAATGAAAGCTAGAATGTCGTGGTTAAGTATTATGCAGACATTAAGAGATCATGGATGCCAGCCCAGACTACTATACCCAGCAAAACTTTCAGTCACCATAAAAGGACAAAACAAGATATTCCATGACAAAACCAGATTTAACCAATATTTAGCCACAAATCCATCCCTACACAA
The DNA here is from genome assembly GCF_982192425.1 of Myodes glareolus. NCBI lineage: Eukaryota > Metazoa > Chordata > Mammalia > Rodentia > Cricetidae > Myodes > Myodes glareolus. The sequence continues at coordinate 21,222,812 of NC_142037.1, read as the reverse complement.
AGTACTAGAAGGAAAACTCCAACCAAAGAAGTTGACTACATCAACAACAACAAAAAAACACAGACAATTGATGATCTCACAGCAGCAAATCCCAAAGAAGGGAACAACACACAAATTTGAATTCCATTTTCATACCTTGTGCTGACTTCCTGATTTACTCAGTTGTCTTTGTGCTTTTGGAAATTCAAGAAGTATAGAACACAAGAATATAGTGTTCTCTTTAATTTCTTCAAACACATTTATCATCATTCTTTGAACTCTGTCTGGAATTTTGCCTAAATTGCCCTATTGAAGGCCATTACTCTGAGACTGGCAGATTTTGGGGAAACATGTTATCTTGACTTTTCATGTTACTTGTGTTTTCGCAGTGGGACTTGCGCATTAAGAGTTTGCTTTGTCTTTTCTTGTTTAGATACCACTTTTAAATTCTTGCATTTTAGTAAGAAAGCTACCTTTTATGGATGTTAGCAGTTTATTGACCTGATATTTGTAAATGGTCTGTTTGGGCAGGCAAAATTATGTAACGCAGTGTTTGCAACAGGAGAAAAAAAATTCTTTTTATTTACTTTTTTTTTTTAAACTGTATAATGTTTCTCAAGTTAATGGCAGTATACCTTGTGCCACTGAATTTCCAAAGTGTACCATTTTTTTTACTGTGCTTCGAATAAATAGAAAATAGTTATAATATTGATCTTCAACTTTGCCATTCATGCTTCTATGCACATTTAGGCTAGGTATTCCACTTGAAAAGCATGAGCGTGTCTAGGCCTTTGAGTGGCATATGCCACTTCTGGGAAATGTATCTGGAGGCTAAGTATTGCTTTCTGCAAATGGTGTTCTCCCCCCTTCCTTGTTTTAAAAAGAAATGCATATTAAAGTAGTTAGGATTTCTTTGGCATTATAGGAAGCAAGCCGGTGCTAAGCATTTTTAAATGGTTATTTTAGAAAAGTTGAACTGTAAATCTTAATTCAGGAACATGTATTAAGATTATGGAATGGGTATAAACTACTGGTAGTGAGAGAAAGGGGGTTTGGTTAAACGATCCCTTATGGCCCTATCTATGATCCTTTCCTTGGAAACTTTTGAAAATGGAAAGATCATCTTGTTGCATTTCCCCTACTGTTTTGTTTTAAACGAATAAATTCCCAAGCCCTACAATTGGCTTGTATTGAACTTTTGCATTTGAATTAAAGATTATTAAACATGGGAAAAAAAAGAGTTAATTGTTGATTGAATATTTTTAGGTCACCTTTCTTCTTTCTGTAAAAGTGTTTGCAGTGTTGAAGGACTAGTTTGTGGTAGGGATGACTTTTCTTTTATCTGTTAGGTTGGTATCCAGACCATCAGAACCTATCCCTAGTAGTCCCTGTGAGAAGAATACTGTCTACAACAACAGTCATTATTCAGTGGTACACTCAGTATAAAATCAAAGTAACAGCCAGCCATAAACAATCACCCCTTAAACACAATCATTTAAATTAAATAGAAACATTAAATCCTATGTGTACTAATATATTAGTTACTGTGGGTATGAGCAGAAAGAAAAGAAAAAAAGATATTTAAGACTAGTAATTAATACTGGGATGACAGAAAGTAGAGGAAGATAAATGTTCATAGGAGGAGGAACTATAGGTTTAAAAAAGTGGAAGGTGAATGAGCAAATTTGCCTAAAGGTAGACTAAAGAGGAAGAAGTAAAGATATGCTATCGGGGTGGGGGTGGGCAAGTAGAACAGCACCATCTCTAGGCTAGCACCACTTTTCAGGATGCTGAGGCAGAGATGATGCACACCAGGCCAGATGTTCTTTAGGGAGAGGAAAAAGGAAAAGAAAAGAGTGGAAGAAGAAGGCAATAGAGGCCAATAATGGAGTGGGGCCAAACTAAATGCTATCAAATAGGAATAGATCCAGGAAAAGAACACGCTGGGTGGAGATGGAGGATATGAAAACAGACAGGTGAACTGCTGGCTTTCTTTCATCTAGACTGTTTCTCGTTCCTTTTCCAGCTCTGGGAATGTTGTCTTCTCATTAGGAGCTCCTCCGCAATGGTTGGTTCTATTCTACCTTCTGAGTCTCACTTTGGAGGTTGGTTACTGATGCTGTCTTAGTCTGTGCTTCACAGGAAAGGCCTCACATCTGAGTTCTAGTTGTGAATGCAACCCCACCTTTGTGCAGGTTTTGCTAATGTTCAGCAAGCTGCTTCATTTTAAGGCAAAAGTTCTGATATATATGTTGGTTCCACCAAATTCTCAGCTTGCTGAATGTAATATAAATCTGATTCAATGCTTTTCTGCAGTTTCTCGGTATTGTTTGTCAATTTTCAGCATACAGACTCATGACATTTAGAGAGTTTTCTGAGAATATGTTTTACCAAGGTTCTCAGGCTGCTGGAGTACCACAGTAGCAGAAGTCTTTTTGAAATGGTATTTTGCTTCTGTTGTTTGTTGGCAGTATCAGGTATTTATGTTTAAAGGACAGGGTTCCCCCACAGTTTCCCCTGCCATTGCTGCTACTGTCCTGGGTATGGCCTTTTCCTCTAGCTTTTATCAGAATGCTTTTCTGATAGCTTCCATATTATTCCCTGGAGACTCTGGTCATCATGATTGTGTGTTATCAGCAATCTTTCCTAAATATATACTTTTTAAAAGAAGAAGAATTTAGATATTTTATTATTGTTGTAAAAGCATGAGAGTATGTGTGCTATGCATGGAAGTCAGAAAAACTGTCCAGAGTTGGTTCTATCCTTCCACTACAGGTTCACTGAGGGCGTAAAATTCAGGCCACAAGTGCTTTTACTTGCAGAGCTACCTTTCTAGCCCCAAATATATGCTCTTTGTAACACAAGTCCTAAAACATATACATATTTATGACTGAGATGTAGAAAGGTCTGGTTTGAAAATTCTTGAAAGCCATGAAGAAGGAGGAAACACTTCTGAACAACAAAATACAATAAGCATTAGAGGTAGAGAAGACCTCTAATAGTCCTATATTTACACAAGACAGTGCTAACCCACTGTATAAAGTAGCTTTATAGTTAATAGAAAAGATAACTTTAAAAGAAGATATGCAAAGGAGAACTGGTAAGTCACATGTATGATACATGAAAAGTCACTTCATTTCAGGGTTATCAAGTGGGGTTTTTTTGTTTTTTCTTTTCTCTCTCTCTTTTCTTTTCTTTCTTTTTTGGTTTTCTGAGACAGGGTTTCTCTGTGTAGCTTTGGAGCCTGACCTTGAACTTGCTGGCTTCGAACTCACAGAGATTTGCCTGCTCTGCTTCCCGAGCGATGGGATTAAAGGCATGTGCCACCACCCCAGCAGTTATCAAGTTTTATTGGTAGCAAATTACAATTTAACAAGGTGGTACATTTTCCCCTTATCAAACTGACAAATATTAAAATGAACGTGACAATTCAAAATGAATTTCAAAATTTGAATTTTGGAACTAGCAATTACAAGCTTGCTGACAGGTTTTTTTTTTGAAAATGGAAATGGGTTTTAGAAATTGTACAAACCTTGTATTAATTAAAATTACTTTATTACATATCCATTATTGTGGACTTTCATAAGAATGGGTAAATATTGTTAAGAGATAAGGCAGACTACAGGATGCTACTAATTGCCATTATTGTAAAAGGCAAGTATCTGGTATGGAAGAGTTGTTCTAAGTGAAGATTTTTTCCTCAAAATTTATTTTTTATCTTTTAAAAATTATTTGTATTTGTGTGTCTGTGCACGTGAGAGGAGGTACTTGTGAAGATAGGGGCATTGGATTCCCCAGGACTTGGAGTTATAGACAACTGTATTGCCCAACATGGGTGTTGGGAACTGACCTCTGCAAGAACAGTATGTGCCAATAACCACTAAGTCATCCCTCTCCAGTCCTTCTTCCAACATTCTAAGTAAAATGTGCTACCTATCTATGAATTAGTCACTTAGGTAAGAAAATGTTACGATTAATAAACCACACTATATTAAATGATATTTTAAAGCATATCATCAAAACTGAGAGCTAAAAAATCTTAATTTCTGGTTAATTGTGAAATTCTATCTCTACTTAATCTTCCTTAAGCTTACCATTTTCTAGTAAGAGGTTACTGTAACCAGAAACAGATGTGATAGAGGACATTTCTTTTAGAAAATATGAGAAGTTAAATACAACGATGCAAGATTTCAGTTAAAACTGTATAAAGAATCCTAACTTAAAATGCAGTTATTTAATAATATGTATTATTAAATAAATGCACATGTGCATATATATATGTGTATGATTGTTTTGCCCACATATGTATCTACGCACCATGTTCATACCTGGGATCTGTGGAGACCAGAAGGGGAAGTTAGATCCCCTGAAACTGGAGTTACAGATACTTGTGAGCCACCATGTGAGTGTGTGAGTGCTAGGAATTGAAGCTCAGTCTTCTGCAAGAACAGGTACTCTAAATGGCTGAGCCATTTCTCCAAGCCCTGCCACTCATCTCTCTTAAATTCTATTTGTTACTTTTGTTGCTTATAAATGAAAAAAGTGACCTTTATTAGTAGTGTACACTAAATATGCAAAGCAATGGTGTTACTGGGACGTTTCATACGTGCACATTATGTACCTTGGCCATACTCACTCATGCACCCCCCCCCCCCACACACACACAGCTGTTCCCAGCTTCCCTCTCTCTGGCCTCTTCCTTTTCCCAGAATAGTCATTTATCTACTTTTATGTCTTTTTTCTCCCCATTTGATTACAAACAAGTCAACTTTAACATGTTTCTTCTATGATTTTCATCCCAGTGATGTATATAAAAAGGCTTTCCTGTCCAATAAATGACTTAAAATTTCTTAATTTACTTTTTTTTTGAGACAGGGTTTCACTATATAGCCCTGCATATCCTGAACTCACTATACACTAGGCTGACTTTAAACTCACAAGAGGCCTGCCTCTGTCTCCAGATTGCTGGATTAAAGGCATGCATGGACCACCACAACCAACTACATCTGAAATTTTTATTTAGAGATATTTCTAATCACATGGCAGTTTAATAATATATACCAATTATCTCTTTATTTGGATGATGATTTATCTTTCTCCTTGAACTAACCTATTTTGAAAGTAGTTTAAAGGTCAAGAAAATGGCAATATTTCTAGGGTGCTATCTACATAATCCTATCACAGTACAGAATCTATCATTTTGCTGTATAAAATTATATAGTGGTTATTATCAATAACTATTACCAATCAAAAGCAGGTATGGGTAATAGGGAAAAAAAACATACAACTAGGAAAAACAAATGTAAGCCAATATTGAACTAAATTCAGAAGACCAAAATGTCAATTATAAATGGAATAGATTTTGGTTTAAATTTTAAGTAAACAGCACTTGATTTCCATGTAAAAGTATAACTATAAATTATCTGTGAATAAAAGTACTAAAAATCTCAATATTTAGAGCATAGATACCATTCCAAAGTGATAAATCACATTTCTTAAATTCAGATTGTTCACTAAATTTGGAGTAGATTCTTTTACTCTCCCTACACATTATTCCAATAAGTCTTAGGTACCAACACAAAAGGAATGGCTATCAGTTTCAGGAAGACTTCCTAGAGATCTAAATAGGGACAAACCAGCAAATCTCAAAACACTGAATATAAACCTTATCACTGCGTCTTAGGGATGGGGATACAGAGGAAAGGATGAAACAGTTCATATCCCTCCCAAAGTAACAATAAAACTGGTCCAAATGTTTCAAAGTAGATTTATCACAACCATAAAAATAAAGTCATTATTTGTAAATACATTCTAGATACTATGTTATTCAAAATCCTAAGAATAAGACACAGATTACTTGGGACAAGGGCAGAGATGGTCCCAGGTGCGTTCTTTCCTTTCCCTTCATGTACGTTTCCTCCACCACAAGACTGAATCTGTCAAAATCTACTACCATAATCATGGGAGATGAGGGACTCTGTCTTCATATAACCTCCACATCCGAAGAACTCCATGTCATGAAGATCAAAGTGTACAGGAATTTCCCACAATAAAGGGCACCACTTGTAATTCCAAAGCAGACAAGATAGCAGATATTTCTATTATAATTAAAGCATTCACAAATTATAGCTTATATAGGTGGATTGTATATAACTTGGAAGCCAATGAACCTACAATTAAATATTAAAAGGTTATTCTAATTCCTTGGAAGTTTGCAGAGTATTTTTTATATCATTCAGCGGTGATTCTTAAAAATCATGATATGAAAAAGCAGGCATTATTTCCATCTCATGAGAGCAAAAGCTCAGAAGAGGCTGACAAAACAAGAGCTCTATTTTTATCTACTCCTCCATATTAAATACTATCCTGCTGGGGAACAATGGCTATAAATCCAGTCCATGTCTCCAGTGGAATGGTAAATTTACAGAATTTTACATAGTCAGTTCTGCGGAATGTATTATAGAAACCAAACAGTGTTTGTATTTGTCCTAAATGCAAAACACTAATTTGTTCTCACTTTTGAGGGCTGGAAGATTTTAACCCTAGTTGAATTGCTATATACTTAGTATTTCTGGGGTAAATATTAACACACGGCAGTTATTTTGCTTTTCTGTCTTCTTACAGTACCATGTCTCTACAAACGACAGCTCATAAGACAAAGATGAAGAGAAGCAGAGTTCCAAGTTTGTTTGCAAGGTTTTGGCATAGAAAATGGGGAAGTATTTTTGAAAGGAATATACTACACTGATATAAATAAAAAGAGGTAAGTTTTCCACCAATGTCTCCCAAGAGTCAAAGATACATGGGTATTATCTATGACTTTAATTTACTTTCTTCATCACTTTGAAGAATGAAAAAATGAATAAAAGAGTTTTCTTCGTATTGTAATGTTTATGTCTTATGTACATGTGAACACGTCTGTGCCTGAGAGTGCACATGTATACATCACTGCATGAGTGTGGAGGTCAGAGAAGAAACTCATCAGTCTTTGACATGGGTCTGGGGGATGTGAACTCAAGTCCTCAGGCTTGCTCTGCATGTACTTTGAAGATACATCTTCCTGGCCCATGGACAGTTTTATCTTCTGTTAATGCTTCTTTATTCAGAGACTAAACATTCAAAATATAAGTTTATAGTTTCTGATTGGAAACATTTTAGTTCTCTAACATTTTTATCTATAACCAGAGGAATCATTAAATATGAAAGGTTATAAAACTTACCTCACAATCAGGGCATTTACTTGTGGTATACTCTTGAGTTACTAATAGGCAACGTTCACAAAAGGCATGTCCACACTGAAACTCATGGTGGTGGCCTAGTGATGAAATTTCATCAATTAAACATTTTACAATTTGTTCATATCTAATGGGGGAATAGCTACCCATCAGAGGGCAAATTCAAAAAGTATTCTATCATATAGGAAAAGATACCTAGTTTAGTTAGATTGATTGACTTAGTAAAATAACATTTAGAAGAAATGACCAAAGTCAAAGAGGCAGGGGAGAAAATCAGAAGCAAAATCATGCAGGGCTATATATTTGCACGAATCCAGTTTTGAACCTATACAACTAAGAATTTTCCATCCTCTTACAATCATACAGAATGTTCCGACATTTCATTCGACCTTTGTAAATATCATCTTGAACTGGCTGCAAATATTATGTCCAATCAAAAGATGGAAAAACGTATTGATAATTTGGCTAATTAAAGAGTTTATTCCAGGCTCCAACCTTGTTTCTATGTTCAATCTTCATTCTGTTTGCTAACACTACCCTTGGCTAATCTGCATTTCTATCTTATGAAAAGGTTAGGAAAGGCTGAAATGAAAACTGATAAGCATTCTCTCATAGTAACCTAAGATGTCAGCAAAGATGAAAACCAGGATAGAAGCCAGATATTACTATTTTCATACACATGACCCACATTAAGATTATTTTTGTAAACCTAACATTTGTGTAAAGTACCATAACCTCGGTTGAAAATACAGTATCAAGATGTCAAGATGTAAATGTGGACCACTGAGATAGTTCAGTAGGCAAGTCTGCTAAGCCTGATGACCTGACTTCGATCCCTAGAACCTACATAATAGGAGAATTCTTCTTCTGGCTTTCGAATGCGTGTATGAATGTGGGAGAGGGAGGGGGCGAGGGAGGGGGCGAGGAGAGAGAGAGAGAGAGAGAGAGAGAGAGAGAGAGAGAGAGAGAGAGAATATGTATTTGCTTTTTTGAGACAGGGTCTCTAACTGGCCTGGAGCATATCAAATGGGCTATGTTAGTGGCAAGTTAAGCCCCAGAGATCTGTTTCTGTTTCCCCAGATGATTTAAAACAAGCTTCCCCCACCCAAGTACCAGGCACACACAGGGTACATAGACATACATGCAGACAAAACACTCTTACACACAAAATAAAATCATTTTTCTTAATAAAGGAAATTAAAGTTAGTAATGTTTTGATAGAACACATTTATGGAACTCTTGCTGAATTATAATAATATCACCAATTTGACTTTTCACTAAAGTATTTTAATTTTTCATCGAACTGAAAGTAGGCAACAAATTTTAAAGTCATATTTATATTTCAGAGATATTACCAAAGCAATAAAAATTCTCAATTGTTTTGATAAAATTTCTGATATTGTCCAAGTTGGCCTACAGTATACTTCAGCTTACAAAGCATAGCTATTTTACCAGTTGAACATTTCCAAATCTTGTAGGACAAATGCACAGACAAACCACTGGCTTTAAAATGTTATACTTAAGAACCTTTTGTAATAATTTTCACCTTAAGATGGACATTTTCTAGGCCGGGCAGTGGTGGCGCATGCCTTTTATCCCAGCACTCGGGAAGCAGAGACAGGTGAATCTCCGTGAGTTTCAGGCCAGCCTGGTCTACCAAGTAAGTTCCAGGACAGTTTCCAAAGCTACAGAGAAACCCTGTCTCAAGGGAGGGGGGGTGGGAGGGAAGATGGACATTTTCTAACAGAAACATTGATCAAAGCTCCAAATAAGGCCAGGTCCTAGTGGTACAAGTCTGTAATCCTAACTACTTAGGAGGCTAGAGCAAGGGCACCTAGTTTGCCTAGCGTGTACAAGGATCTGGGTTCCATTCCTGGTACTGAAAAACAAATGCCTCCATAGAGATGTTACTCCCATGGAAAATGCTACCAGCTTTCTCTATAGGAGGTTCTGTCTCCTAAATGGTGTCCATTTTGAAAGAGCCCACTGATCTTTGCTTTTAAAGTATAAACAGGAAAAGAAACAAAACTTTTTAAGTCATTCCAGGAGTTTAGAGTCAACAACTTATTCCTGCTTAAGTTCTCTAAAGTACTCAAGTTACATTAAAATAACCTGAACTTAAATATTCGTTTTGTAGATTGTAAATGAGCTTAATAGAAGTATGGTGAACAAAGGCAAACACTCTGTACTGTCTCCTCAAAAAACAAAATTCGTATCACAAGATTCACAAAAGAAACTATTGTTTCTCAAGCAGTGCTTTAAGATAAACTGGGTCTTTTTATTTTACTTATTTATTTATTTATTTTTTGATCTAACTGCTTTTCAGTCTACTTGTTACTCCTACAAGAAAAACTACCCAGGAAAATCAAGTTTCATTCCTTCTTAACCACAGGATCACGCAACATTTGTTTTTGTTTGTTTGTTTTTGTTTCTCAAGACAGGGTTTCTCTGTGTAGCCCTGGCTGGCTGTCCTGGAACTCACTCTGTAGACCAGGCTGGCCTCGAACTCACAGAGATCACCCTGCCTCTGCTTCCTGAGCGCTGGGATTAAAGGCGTGTACCAACACCACCTGGCTTGTTTTTTTCCTGTTTTGTTTTGTTTTTGCTTTTTTGAAGCAAAAGGAGGAAAAAGTTTGAGGAGAGTGACTCCAGTCAATAACCACCGTACACTTCTCTGCCCTGTCTTTCATGAGTCTATCAACTGGGGGAAGTGTGAGGGAAAGTGAGACTTGGCAGTAGCCTGGGAAGGGCTAAAGGTGTCTCTGTCACTCGTTCTGGGTGTGTGGAGAGAACCTTGAGGGGCACAACTGCGCACAAGCCATGGCCCTCACTCACTCTCGCGGCCTGACCTCGCAGGCCCAGTAGTACAGCTCCCACAGACGCCAGCCCGCATACCCCACAGGGACACCCAGCAACCCCCAGGCTCCTCACCGGAGGCCACCGACACTTTTCTTCCACACCGAGTGCACTGGCACCCCGAAGCACCCTGCGCACTCTTACTCCCCACTTTGTGGCAGGAAGACGCGCTGAGCCCGGTTGTCGAGTCCTCGGCCGCCATCGCTCCTCTCTCGGTGGGGAGCAGCAGCACGTGTGAGTCCCAGCTGCCCTTGCGGCAAGGGCCAATCATAGGCGTCCGTGGCCAAGGAAGCCAATCAGGAGGAAGAGAGACTAGGTCCCTCCCCAGGTTACTTCTGCGTGGAGCTGGGCTTTCGGTTTTATCCTGGACGCCTGCGCTCTAGAAAGAGGCCTTGAGTTTACTTACCCAGGAGTCACCGTGTTACACCCTTGATTCAAATTTGGGCTTTGCGTATTATTATTTACATCGTGGGGGACCTCAAGCATCAGGTCTTTGGAACAAAGGAGGCCCCTTCTCGGTCTGATCTGTGTCAGGGCAGCAAGCTTAGACCTTGTTAGCTGCTGTAGCAGAGAAGTCAATTAGCTACCCTTGTGGGAGATCAGTTAATTCCAAACAAAGGGATGCTCATTACTAACAGTTGCTGAGACTCGTCCGTAAGGCTTTGCCTTGGAAGACATCAGGGATGCCAAGAATTTGCAAACTAATAGATGCCTGCTTGAGAGGCATCTAGTAATAAAGTATTTTAAGATAAGAAGTCAAAACGGTTTACAATAGTATAGAAAGTCTTCCAAGACATTGCAAGGTTTCCCCTAGACGCTAAACCCCCCACTAGTACTAATAGGAGTAAAACAGGAAGTACGCATTCCGGGGAGAAAGAACACAAGGAGAGATTTCAGCTGCGAAATAATTAATTTATAAATCATTCGGCGAGGGTATTAGTTTCCTTAGTGTGGGACTTTTGGAGGGGTAGGAAGACTTTTGTAGCATCCTGAATATTGGACTTCGCTCTTTAATCAGGAGAGCAGCGGAGTGGTTTTGTGAAAAAAGAATGGAAGAATCAGGCAGAAGAAGCGCCTGGAAGTGGCAGGACTGACTCAGCTGCGAAAAATAAAGCCTGTGTATTTAGCTTCTCTTTTCCTGTCTGTGTTCTGTACGTGATTGTATGTTAAAAAAAATAAAATATAAATTGTGTTCAGAGGCACACCCCTCGTAGAACAGCAACTGTCATTTTTATATTTTTTTGTAAAACAATTTTGTACCTTGAATTTTGTACATGTGTATTGAAACACTGTAAAACTGAACATGTAGTAGACCTCAGAATCTAGATGTGTGTCATCTTCTTGTAAATTATTATGAACTTGATTGCTTTTTTAGAGTGTCTTTTGAAAATAGTGACCAAATTTATGGGTATGAAAATAAGCCAACTTTTACCAATTGTGAACTTTTATAATAGACTTATTAAAAAGTTTTAATACTCCTACTGAAAAATCCTTGCGCCTTGGTACCTTTGGGAAGAATTATGGATGTTCGAATCTGTCCTAGTTTACCCATCCAGTAGTTTTTATTGACTCATTCATTCATAACGGAACTTAAGGTGCTTCCTAATATGTATCAAGCCAGTATTCTTATGTTGATTGTTCTTATGGGGTGGGAGGGAGAGGTTTGGTCTCTCTCCCAGCATCTCAAACATTCAACCCTTCCTCTCTATCAAACTGGAGTCTCTGCAGTCTTTGTAGGTTGTTGTAACCTTTGTAGGTGGCTTTGAAACTTCATGCTGACTAGCACTTGAGCACGTCTTTTTCTCTAGGTATCAGTATTAGTTTACTTTTGGATTTTGCGTCAGAGTCTGACTATGTTTCCTGGGCTGCAAACTTCTGGACTCATGTGATCTCTCATCTGAGCTTCCACAGCTGTTGGGGTTACAAGCATAAACACCACTATTCTTGTAGTATAATTTGAATAATAAGACTCTCATCGCATAGAGATTCATTTTGGTCAAAATTTCAATCTGTGATGCAGTACAGTATAGTGGTCCTTCTGAATATCAGTGTACCAGTGTTATACCAGTCAGAAATACCAGGCATGGGGCAGATAATTATGCCTTTGGAAATCTCAGAAATTGAATAATCTTGGATAAATCAGGACTAGTGAAGAATACAATGATATGCATTTAGACCCTAATAGTAGGTACTTAATATTAAAAAGAATGCACAAATAAAACAGAGTTGTCTTAATAGTTAACCTACAATGGTTAGGTCTTTTGTTTGGAACCCTTTATTGTCAATGACTGTGATAAATTTTTATGACTTTGGTGTCTGCTTTTCTTTCTAGTCTCATTTCCCCAGACACACTGGTCTCAGTTTGATAGGTAATTGTAGTCAGATCTTTGGGCCACCAGCTCACAAATAATTTCATAGAGAATTATTATTAATTATAAAACCTTGGCCTTAGCTTAGGCTTGTTCCTAACTAGTCCTTATGACTTAAATTAAGCCATATTTTAAAATCTACATTCTGTCATGTGGTGTTACCTCTCTTCCATCTTGCACCTTCTGTTTCCTCTCCATATCTGTCTGGTGACTCTGTCTTTCTTCTTCTTAGAGTTCTCTCTCTGTCTGGAAGTTCCTGCCTATACCTCCTACCTAGCTAGCTATTGGCTGTTTAGCTTTTTATTACACCAATCACAACAATACAGCTTCACACAGAGTACAAATATCACACAACAGTGGATCAGTTTCTTTCCAGTCTCAGGAACTTCTGCCTGGAACTCTCTTCCCTCTGCTATTAAAATTGTTTCTATGTTTTACCCTTAAAAATAAGGAAGTAAAGAATAAAAGTGCAAATGCCCATGTACCTTCCAACCAGTTTAAAAGACAATTTAGTTTTAGGTTGTCTGGTTTTATTATATGTTAGACTATACTGACTGTTGGTTATGTTTTCAATTCTCCCTTGTAGTCTATACCTTCCACCTAGGTAAATTTTCTTCTTCAAGGGCATCCTTAAGTGTATTTAAGTAAGAATTTGTTACTGGTGAATGGGGTCAGTTTTTATTTGCATGAAAAGGAATTTTTTTCTTATTCTCACGCTTGATGGGCTGTTTTGTGATCCCCAACATCTAGGTTATTTTCTCAAATGACTTGACTTCTTATCTTTATTGTTATTGAGAAATTGTATGTTAAATTGTCATTCCTTAAAAGCAAGTTGTATTTCTTGGGCATTCTATATAGCCATAGTAATTATTTATTATACCATTTGCTTCTGTGTAGTGGTGACCCAAATACTCGAGATTACAATTTGATTGATGAAATACTTATTTGGCTCATGGTTTCAGAGACTTTGGTCCAAAGCTTTTTGTTCTATAGATTCTGGACCCATGGTGAGGAAGAGCAGTGCCATGCTGGCAGGATGTATGGAGGAATTGTTAGCCTCATGGTAGACCAGAAGCCAAAAGAGTGGGTAGAAATTTCACCACACAGAACTTTCCAAAGCACAACCCCCAGTGATCTCTTTCTGTCAGCCACTTTCCACCTCTTAAAGTTTTCAAAACTTACCAAAACAGTGCAAGCAACTTAGAACCAAGCTCACAATGCATCCAAGCTTTTTGGGGAAAGCTTCACATTCGAGTCATAAAATTTACCCTATTTGATTGTGGTTGTTGGATTTGGGCATTTTTGTCTTACAGGTCTTGATTATTTTTGTTTGGAATTTCATTTTTCTTAATAACAAATTGGACTAATTTCTCTTTATTTCTTATAATGCCTTTCATAGTTTTTATTTTTAAATATCTTTGTGCTATCTTCTGGATAATTTTTTTTAGATCCAAATCCTAGTTAACTCACTATTCACCAACATCTATTCTGATATTTATTATGATGAGTAAATATTAACATTTCCATGACTACACTTTCTTTCCCTTAAGCTCCAAATTTGCACAATATTTTTGGGTAAAATAGTATCCCTTTCTTATGTTTTTAAATTCTACTTTTATTCTTTAATAGTTTTTTTTTAAGATTTATTAATTTTTATGAGCTTTTTGCACAGTGTGTATGCCTGGTGCCCGTGAAGGCCAGAAGAAGATATTTGACTCCCCCGGAACTAAGATACAGAAACTTGTGAGCCACTATGTAGGTGCTGGGAACCGAACCCCAGTCCTCCGCAGGATTTGTATGTGCTCTTAACTATGACTCCTTCTCTCAAGCCCCTTCTTTAATATTTTGAACATATCTTATATAGGTTTATAAATTGTTTTTTGCTGATTCTCATACATGATAACTTGCTTCTCCACCTGGTTTTTTATTTGATTACAATTTTTTGTCTGAAAGTACTTAGCTTGGAGTCTTGTGAGGCTTATGTTAAAAATATATTTCTCTAAGTTTTATTGCTTCTTTTCCTAGTTCCCCACGGTATCTTGTATTTAAGATCACTTGTTTGTTGTGTAGTAACAGCTGTTACTATCTGTCTGAAGCTGGCCTAGCACTTGCTATAGTTCTCAGACTGATCCCTACTCATGTTTCTTATACCTTCCAAGTACTGAAATCACAGGTGTATGCCACTAATCATGATGCTCTGTTAACTCTGTCTCTCTGTGTTTCTGCTTCTCTGCCTCTGTCTGTATGTATGTGCCTCTCTCTCTTCCTCTCACTCTCTCTGCCTTGTCTTTTCCTGGATTACTTGATTACTCAAAGATCACGATTTCAAATTCCAAATCCACCCAGAGACAAGTAAATATTCTAGATTACCAGAGAAGTGTTTGTCTGAACTAAAGGTCATACAAGATTGACAAATTTCTTTGCCTTTCAGTCTTCCTGCTTACTCCCACTGTAGTAGATTCTGCCATGAAAATGCTTGGGCCAGCAGCCACTTAATTTTTATATTATTTTTTTAATAAAAAGAATTCAGTGAGTGTACTATAAAGTTGCTAAGTGGAATTTGCTCGCATTTCTCTAGTGATTGGTTTAGCGGAGCGGGTACCTTCTCAAGGTTATTATTCATTTTGGCTCCCGTAGTCTCATCTCTTGGTCCCTTTTGCTTTTATAGATATGGGGCAATCTTTCTTTATTCTAGATTGCATCACTGATATACTCTTCTGGGCTGTGACTTTTCAAAATTTTTGTTTATATCTTTTATTTAGAGACACTTTAGTTTTCCGTGGTATTTTCAATAAGATTTCTGATTTGCTTTAAAAAAATTCTCTCATGATAAACACTCACCTTATTATCTTCCATAATTCATTCCACATCCCATGACATATTTATTGCATAAATATCTTGCATAATTTCCATTGCCTTCACTTTAAAATTCAATTTTATTTCTGGTGTTTTCTTAGATGAGCAGGGGGGTTGCCAGGCACCAAAACTACAGAATGTCAGTTGGTCATGGTAGTGCACACCTTTGATCCCAGCACCTAGGAAGTTGGGACAGACAGATGTCTGTAAGTTTGAGGCCAGCCTGATCTACATGGTGAGTTCTACATGGCCAGGGCTACATGTGAGATTCTGTCTTAAAAATAAGCAAAAAAAAAAAAAAAAACCAACAAAATCAAAACCAGACAAACTATATTTTAATGTATTTTAATGTATTTTTAACAGACAGGGTCAAGAATTTTGATTTATCCTTTATATATTGTTGTAATACAATCTCAAAGTACATCCATGAGCAAATGCATGTGCGCGCACACATACATACACACACAGAGAGGTGTGGGGAGAGGGAGGGAAGGGAGGAAGAGATGGAGGAAGGAGAAATTAATTTCATAATAGCATTTCACCTTTGATTTTGGTTTTATCTTTAATATAACTTTGTGTTTGCCAGTTTTACTAAGATAGCTGGTAGTAAGTAACATTATCATAAACATGCAGCCTGCATCTAGTGCCAGTTTAATGCTGTTGTTATACTTACATGCTGTGTTTCTATGCGCCACCAGATGATAGGCAGTAGGGAGAACATACCAACGAGCATGCCATGGTCTCGAAATGCACAGATGGCACTAGACTCATAACATTTGCACTTGCTACTTTGTCTCTGGAGGGGCGTGATATGAAAAACATGAAATTCTCAAAGTAATAATAATAATAATAATAAAAAGTACAGGCTATTTTTCATATACATCCCAGAAAAGGTAGAATACTCAACTCTTTCCAGAAATGATTGGCTTTTCTTTCTTAAAAATTAAAAGGTGGTGGGATGGGAAGAAGCTTTGGAAGGCCCTCTCCTGGTCATCTGTTTGTTCAGAGTGGTGAAGCCAAGGCTAAGAACTACTCTGACTTTTCTGGGCTGAGCAAGAACCCTAGGTCTTTCCAAACTGTGCAATCACTTTTCCTTCTTCCTTTTTAATTTTTATTTTATTTATACGTTTTTTATTTTCAGAAGACTCCATTTAGGGAATGAAAACAGATGAAATATGGGGTCAGTGAACAGATAACATAGCAGCCTTGGGGAAGAGTTGGGAGGCTTTTCTTGCACGCTCTTGCTTTTAAGATGTGTTAGTGAAGAGAACCAGGGTTGTATTGCCTCTCCTTAAGACACTGGTCCTTAGATTGAGCTCAGAGGAGATCTAACAAAAACCTGGGGAAACGACCCTACAAGGCCCAAGGACATCCCTGTGAGCCGTTCTGGCGGGGGCAGCAAAGTCTTGGGGTCCACTAGGCTCTTTCTCATATCTCTGCAGAACTCTAACATGGTGGTCACGCTTGTCCCCTCTGCAGCTCTTTCTTTGGGGGAAAACCTCTGTTTGTCACAATCAGGGTAAATGGGTGTAAACAATAAGTAGAAAATGCAAGAACACTTCGAGCTTGAACTTGGCCAGCAGAGAATGACTCCTCTTTCTAGACGTTAGTGTGCTTAAGAATCCATGTTACCCATGCTTGCACCCCTGAGGTTCTGCCTCTATGCCTGGGAGCAAAGCTCCAGTGTGTACACTTGAATAGCTGTTCTGGTGGTAGTTACCGTTGCCCTGTGTCCTGCACTGAAAAGCCTTGCCTTACAGAGTGGAGATTTTATCTCTTTACCCTTCTGTAGCCCCTCCATTTCAAAGCATCCAACTACTGCTGACTGCCTCAGCTTTTCTGGGTGACTGGGCTTATTTACACTGAGTTAACATTAATTATCTCAAAAGGGTGGAGTCTATCCAAGCCCAGGCCATGAGCCTTCTCTGTTATGATGCGAGTGAAGAAAGGGGTGTTTGGGGTTGGTCTTCTCCCCCTATTGTTTAAAAAAATTTAAATTTATTTTTATCAATAAAGAAGAAATAAAAGTTGTACATATTAAAAATATGGACTGCTTCACGAATCTGCCTGTCACCCTGTTCTTGTCTGTATTGTTCTAGTTTTAGTGTGTGTGCTGCTGAAGAAAGCGCGAGAGTAGACTTTCAATAGAAGATAGCCTACTGTCTGAAACTTTTCTCCAGAATGCTTTCGTACTGTCCTTCTTGGTTGCACACCTCTTGAGTGCCGGGCATTCCTACCGGAGGGTGTGTCTCTGATTGTAAGCACCCACACCTGCAGAGGCCGTGTACACCTGCAGCTTCTCTGTGGAGGGAAGACTTCATCATCACGAAAGAATAAAAACTCACCGCCCTGTTCTCATACTGTCTCCTGGTATCGGTGGCTGCGAGTTCTGTTGCAAAGGCCATCCTGATCTTCCAAGCTCTAGTCAGATGTCATTGAATTTGTCTCACCGATCCTGGCTACCATTCTGGTAGAGCTGGCACCAACTGTGATTGTAGCTTCAAAGAGAAGATGAAGGCATGATAGACTCCTTCAGACTTGCAGGAGAAGATCTTACAGAAACATGATGAGTTAGTCAGGGTGACGTGGACATGTTACAACACGATCAGGCTCACTACCTGTTTTCACCAGGCAAATGGGATTGTGTGTGTGTGTGTGCGCATGCATGTGCGTGTGCATCTATGTGTGCTGCCAGCATTGAACCTAATCCCTCTAGCATGCTGGAAAATGGAATTTTTAGCATTTTTCTCCCTTTTCCTTCTCGGGAGGTTTTCTTATCTCCTCCCACTCTCTCACTTTCATCTTAAAGGCAAATAAAACTGATACCTGAATTGACAAGACTACTCTAAACAGTCATTCCTGCATTCACTGGTCTATCTCATCTTCATTAAAACACATCCTACTAGCCCATTTCAACCCTGTACTCTTGACTGACAGCTGTCCTCGCATCTCCAGCTCTCCCCGCCACTTTCTCTTCAGTCATCTCTGCCATTGTCTGCATGCTTCATTTCAGCACTTCCGAGGCTCTCTCTTCCATCTGTCTTGGTTTCATGTGGGTTGACAGTTTTTTTTTTTAATGTACCCAAAGAAGGCTTTTATATTATGTCAACCCATATGCTTCCCATATGCTGTGGTCTGAATGTAAAATGTCCCTTCAGGCTTATGTGTTTGAATATTAGGTCCCCAGCTGGTGGCACTGTTTTGGTATGCTATGAATTAAGACCTGGCTGGAGGAAGTAGGTCACTGGGGTTGGACTTACGGGTTAGAGCCTGCACGTGGCTCTGGCCTGAGCCTCTCTCTGTTTTCTGCCCTGCTGAGATGTGAACAGGAAGTTACTGTTTGCTCCCCCACTGCCGTGTCTGTCCCGTCATGATGAACTGTGTTCTACTTAAATTGTGAACCAAAATAAAACTTTCCTTATCCTGCCTCTTCCCAAGTATTTGCTCACAGCTATGAGAAAAGTAACTAAGACTGGAAAGTGATACAGAAGCTAGAGTCTTTGCTGTGGCAAACCTGATTATAGGGGTCACTGGTCTCCGGAACTAGTGTGTGGAGGAAGTGCGGCAGAGTTTGCGACTGTGAGCTATAGAAACCCTAGAACACTATCAGCAGAGCTTAGTGGGCCATGCTGATGGGTTTGAAGAAGACCAGAATGTGAATCGAAACATGGAGAATAAAACCTTATGGGTTTCAGAGGAGAGTAGACCTTGATCAGGAACTGGACTAGAGGCCACTCATGCTTAATGTGATGAAGAAACTAGCCACATCTTCCTGATATCCTGAAAATCTGAGCGAGGCCAAATTCAAAAGTAATGGACTAATCGCGTTAGTGGAAGAAATTTCAAGACAGCACGCTACTGAAACTGTGAAACAGTCATTGCTCAGAGCGTTTACATAGGTTTATAGTGAGAGAGAAGGGGGGCAGAAAAGATATGAAAAATTGCAGCTGGCAAGGGAAAGAGCTTTAGTTCAGTCTAAACTATATCCCAAACCTCTTTTCTCTTTTTCAAGAGATTAGTTTAATTTTATATGTATGAGGGTTTTGCCCACGTGTGTATGTCTCTGCAGTGTGCCATGTGTGTGCCTGGTGCCCAGGGAGATCAGAAGAGGTTGTTGGATCATTTAGAACCAGAGATATGGATGACTGTGACCCACCATGTAGGTGCTTTGAATTGAGGCTGGGTCCTCTGCAAGAGCAACCGTGCTCTTAACCGCTGAACCATCTCCCAACCCCTTGGTTTTACTTTTTGAGATAGGGTCTTACAAAGTTGTCTGAATGGGTCTTATTCTGTAGCTCAGTCAGTCCTTGAATTTGTGATCCTGCTTCAGCTTTCCAAAGAGCTAGAATTATAGACTTGCATCAACAGGCTATTTTTATGTATTTTAATCCTTTTTGTCTTAACTACATATGTAAGCCAGTACAGCAATATTTCATAAGTCACCTTATAATTCACTTACAAAAATTTCTTTCAATAAGGTAATAAGTATAGTAATGCATTTCCTCTCCCAATCTTAGCTATACACTGCCTGCTTCGGAGTCCTCAGATGATCTAGGATGGCTGCTGCTGAATGCACTTGGGGGCATTCCTCTCCTAATGACCACACTTGGTTCTCTTCAAGTGTGTCTTATCCTTATACTTAACACATTCTTCAGCAACTGTACTTTGATAGTTTCCTGCTGAAAGACTACATTTCCCAGCTTCCCTTGTGGACTATGGGAGTAAATTCTGCCCCTAAGAGAAACTGCCCCTCATTTTCCTCTGTGGGCATTTTGGCCATCTACACACATGGGTAACAAAGATGTCCCCCTCGCTGTGGATAACCACGGTCAAGCCTCTCTTTCTGCCTGTCTTTGACAGTTGGTTTTATATTTGTAGAGTCAACAAACGATTCTCTTAAGTCAATGGTTTTCAACCTGTGGGTCGTGACCCCTATGGAGTCGCATATCAGATATCCTGCAAGTTAGATATTTACAATTCATAACAATGGAAAAATTTTACAGTTATGGAGTAGCAATGAAATAAATTCATGGTTGGGGATCACCACAGCATGAGGAACGGCATTAAAGGGTTGTGGCATTAGGAAGGTTGAGAACCACTGTATTAAGTGATATCCCAAGCCCTCGGATTCTTCCGAAGGAGATGACTTAGATGAAGAAGAGTTTTTCACCCAGGCTCACCTGTGGTGTTTGGAGACTATGATTTAGTCTCTACACAGACAGAAGGCTCCAAGCCTGAGCTCTCACCTTGAAGCCTCAAGAAGGCTCAGCAGTGATGCTTGCGGGTGTTTTCTAAGAAATCCCCAAAGCCAATGATTGATAACGCTCATTTAATTTGGTTATATTGCTTTACAAATTATGCCTCTAGACAAGCAATCTATGTTTGTTTGTTTGTTTTTTGAGATAGGGTTTCTCTGTAGCTTTGGAGCTTGTCCTGGAATTTCCTCTGTAAACCAGGCTGGCCGCAAACTCATAGCGACCAGGCTGGCCTTGAACTCACAGTGCTCTGCCTGGGCTCTGTCTCCTGAGTGCGAGTGCTGGGCTTAAAAGCTGTGCGCCACCACTGCCTGGCCAATCGATCTATTTTTAAACAGAACAATGTTAAGAAATACGCTTACTGCTGTCTGTGTGCAGTGACCCAGAGATTTGTCCATTGGCAGGAGCAAAGAGTTGCCTTTAGCCTTGTTTGCTATTTCAGTCTATGATGTAAATATTTATTACAGATTTGACATGGCTGACTACTTTCATCTTTCATCTGTTGGCTGAGTATGGAATGAGAAGGTAGAGATTTTTAAAAGATTCTGTGAGTAGGGTTAATTTTAGAGAACTTTGTGAAGTGAATCATTTACTCTTGACAAGGCCGATGCTGTCACTGAAAGTATGCCTTTTGAACTGAAAATTAAAACTCATTCATTTTTTTGGAAATACAACTTGAGATTAAATGGTCTCTTGGATTATAGGTATAAAAATTTGATGTAAACAAAAGTATATATTGTCATGTTTCAAATACTAGATATGGTTGCTTAAGGTAATTATGCCAATTTTTAAATATTTTCCCTTATAAAATTGTTTCTAACCAAAAATTTCGTTCTATTTAACATACTTTTTGTTTTGTTTGTTTGGTTTTGTTTTTATGAGACAGGGTTTCTCTGTGTAGCCCTCGCTGTCCTGGAATAAGCTCTGTAGGCCAGGCTGGCTTCAAACTCACAGAAATCCACCTGCCTCTGCCTCTTGAGGGCTGGGATTAAAGGCTGTACCACCACCGCCTGGCCAAGATACTGTTTTTATTCGTTAAATAACAGCTGATACTGTTACTATTTAGAGCAATTATAGAAAGTTCATCATATGTGGAAGCAGGAATATCACTCAGACACTGTTCTCTTCAGGTTCATTCCTTAGACTTTGACTTCTTTTACAAGGCTTCCGGGTCCTTGTCCCTTATGCAGGAGGCTGACGCAGCAAACAGCTAATTAGCTACCTTATCCTGCTACAGAACTCTGGTTCACGGTCCAGCCAGTTGCATTTAACTCAAGTTTATTTTGATGTCAAGTTTTCGTTCTCTTAATGTTCCCCACCAAGTTGTAGAGTTATTTCCTCCTGACATGTCCTGGACCTTTGCCAATGGTTAAGCTTTATCATGGCCCCTTGGATGGCCCTCTTCTCAGGCACTCTAACTGCTGCTCCTCTGGTCACCCTTCTGTCAGCTTTGAAGCAGTTGACTCAAACTACTAAAAAACAGTCTGGGTGACCTCTACAAGGGGACTAACGGGCCATGGACCACCCAGATCATCCCTCTTGCCACTCTGGGCATTGTTTTTAAGACTCAGAACTAAAGCAAATCCTAGCTTGTTTGAAATGAGTCCTATAGACAGGGACCAGAAAAAATTTAACCACAAGCCTCTTTCTGTGTATGGGCTTCTGTTTCTTCCCCTTGGTCACTCTCTCCTCCTTATTATCCATATATTTATGGTTGTGCCCTGTCCTTTAAATGTTTTACTTGCTGGAATTCAACCTATACTCAAACAGAATGGTCCTCAAAGCTCTCCCCAGTAGGTGTCACCTTACAACAGCTCCATTTCTTCTGTTTGTTCCTGATATATCTACAGAAAGCATCTTTGAGATGCTATGGAGAAACTCTAGCTAAAAGGGACCTTCACTCCTTCACCACACTCCAGGCAGAATTCTTTATATTACTCTCCTGTTTTCTCCCATTCTCTTTCTTTGATGCTCTGTAGCTTCCTGTTACTTCTGCCAGCTCATTTTGGTGCACCAGTCCTGGCAATGGGACCAGTCCCTGTCGTCCTGAATCAACTCCACGCTCACTCTCTCCCTCCTACATTCTTCCCTATCCTTCAACCTCCCAGGGAAATCTCTCAGTTTTACTCTGGAAGCAAATCATCTGCTTCCAGCCCTTCATAATTATTTCCCAAGTCTCTTCAGGAATACAGGACAGCAATCACCCGATCCATCACAGCTGATCAAGTTAAGACTCTCCCCCTGCTACATGACCAGAGGACCCCCTCTTCAGTTGACTCAGATCAACCCCTTCTGAGCAAGACACCAGCAGAAAACAGCAATAACACCTCGGCCCTACATTTTTATATCCTCTCAACACGAGTGACAAAGATGCCCCCTTACCATGAATAAACATGGTCCTGCCTAAGGTGTGACCAAACCTTTCTTTCTACCTTCTATTTGTCTCTCTGCAGCTGCCTTTCAATCATCTAACAGACCTCACTATGACTCATCCTGGGATTCCTTTCCAAAGTGCAAGTCCAAGTCCCAGCTGAGTAGATCCAGCTCAGGCTCTGAGGTACAGCTGGCAACAACAAGTCGTATTCCCTCCTGACTGGGCACAGTGGAGGGTGCCAACAGTATCAGGTAGCGAGATCAAGCCCATCTACCTCATAAGGCTTCTAGGGACAAGCCCTGGGGCCTGTCCTTTAAAAATCATTGCTTCTATTTTTATTCCTCTCTTATTATCTTAGAATTTTAGTTAGCTAGCAGGTCACAAATGTCCTTCTGGGGTTCCCTGTGGACTGCTTCCATTGGTCTTCCCTCTGTCACCCAGTCCTCGACCTCATCTTCCTGTACTACTCCCTGTGCTCCCTCCTTTCCTAGGAGTCACCTCCACACTTTCATGTCGCTGTGTTCTAGTACCTGTCCTTAAAGCGTGATGGTCTCCTTTCTTGTTTCATTTCCCCACTCATTCTCACATAAACACGCACACACACGACACTTCTCTCTCTAGCATATATATACGTGTGTGTGTGTGTGTGTGTGTGTGTGTGTGTGTGTGTGTATACATGAGAGAGAAAGGACATGTGGTGTTGGTCTTCCTGAGCCTAGGTTGTTATCACACTAAACAATATTTTCCAATTCTATCTATCTTCCCACAAATGTTTATTTTTTAAGGTTAAATAGAATTCTGTTGAGTGTATGTACCACATTTGTGCTCTCTGGTCATCTCTTGATGGCCACCTAGGCCGATTCCACTGCCTTGCTATTACGAAGAAGGCAGCAAGAAACGTGGCGAGCGCTGTAGCAGGATCTAGGCCCGCCCCTTCTCGTTGTGTCTGTTGCTAGCAGCCCCTTTCTGACAGTCTTTCACTCACCTCTTCTTATGGGAGGTGACTTTCTGTACATCTTTGCTATGGTCCTTGATGTGTTGATGAGAATTTTCTTATTGCAGGGCCTTTATTTCTGTCTCTGTTGGGCTTAGTGAGCAGATGCTGTACCCTCCCCAGTAACAACCAGGTGGTTTGCTGGGCTCAGGCCATGAGTTTCTGCCTAAGGACACTTTCCCTTGAACTCTACTGTGGCCTTTGACCTTTCAGCTTGCCCCTGAAACACTACCTCTTTGTGCCTGACAGGAAGTCTCCCTGATCACTCAGGAGACATTGTATCTCTTGCTGCCTGCACCACATCCTGTCCTTGATTGATAGCTTCCTGGTAAATATGGCGTTTCTTTCCAAAGCATCATTTCGCCTCTGGAGTGGACAGCACCCTGGCAAGCATGGAGCCCTATGCCTCGGCAGGCACTTGCTTTGTTTAAAGGATGAAATTGAGACAAGAAACTGTTATCATTCATAAAAGGGGGTAACCCGAAGCCGGTACCACGAGGGGCAGCGTTGGGCCACCTGAGGCCCTTGGCAGGTGGGAGACTGCTGCCGGTGAGAGACAGACAGATAACGCCATGCAAAGAGAGCTGGGGTATAGAGTTTATTTAGTTAAGTTATGAAGCAGAAGGGGAAGAGGAGGAGGGGGAAAGGGGAGAAGGGGGAAGAGAGGGGGGGGCTGGAGAACAGTTTGCCGCTGGAAGGGGAGGGGGAGGGGAGATTGGGAGTGGGCGGGGCTTGTCTCTTAAAGGGACAGGGTACCCAGGTGGCAGATGAGGCCAGCAGATTCCAACAGAAACTCCATTTTGTAAATACAAAATATAAACAGCCACCACACAAAGAAACCCCAGTAAATTCTAGAGCTGAGATGCTGTGCTTCACAATAACTCTTTATCTTCACAATGACCAGTGTGTGTGGGAAGGTTATAGTCATTTAAAACAAGTAGGCTTTCCCCTTACATTTCTATTAGAATCTCTGCACTAAGAAGTGTCAGTGGGACATATATGTCAGTGTGATGATTAGCAAGCAGGAATGGGGCCCTGAGAGGAAGGAGCCTGCTGAGAGATCTGGTCTGAAGTAGGAAAAGTAAGTACATCTAAGAAACAACAAAGTCAAAACAGAAAACAAACTGCAGAACAGGTCAAGCCCAGCTGGCAGCAGTTCTGCAGAGCGGTTCAGAGAAAACAAGGGGCAGCTTGCTCTCCCTTTTCACTGTAAAGGGATAATTTTTTTTTAAAGGGTGAGATCATATAAAGTAAACAAGTGTTAAAGGCTTTATTTAAGCTTGTGATTTGTGGAGGGAACTAGGCAGTTATAGTTCTCCTAACTGGTTCACAGGAGCCTGGAAGCTCAAGCTTATCTGGAACCCAGGAAAGTCACCTGATCAAGCAGAGGAGGCAGAACTGGCTTTTCCAGGGAGGGGAGTCTTTCCCAAGGACTGGGTCACTGCAGATCTACACAGATCTACAGACAAAAAACTGCTTCACAAGGCTATTCTTCTTACACTCTGTTGTAAAGCAGAACCCTTTTGTAGCCCCATCCCCAAGTTTCATTCACTGAGCCACTGACCTCTAGAGCTCAGTTTCCTTGATGTGAGGCCAGTTTGATGAGGTTGATGGGGCCTATTGTAGCCATTAGATAGTTAATAACAAATATTGCCAGGTGGTCGTGGTGCACACCTTTAATCCCAGCACTCAGGAGGCAGAGGCAGACAGATCTCTGAGTTTGAGGCCACTCTGGTTCCCAGAGCGCGTTCCAGGACATCCAGGGCTACACAGAGAAACCGTCTTGAAAAGCACAACAAAAATTATTGATTTCAGTCATTGTCCTTTATTTGTTGTTGGTGGTGTTTCTTATTATATTTATTATATTTTGCAGTGTTGGGCAATGGAAACCAGGGCTTTAAACATGATAGTGTAATGTTCTACCACAGAACTATATCCCTGAGCATTTTTTAAAATAGTGAAAAAATTAGAGAAGGAAGGGATACATTGCTTACATCGATCCTACATTGGTTGTAGGTAAAGGGTAGGGTGAGGCACAAAACACAGTGGACAGAAGGGCCGCAAGGAGATGTCACCCTTGCTTCTGGATTGACTGTGTTTGTAAATGGGGTACAGAAGCACCAAGAAAAGGAATTGAGTTAAGATTTTAACAAGTATTATAGACTATGAATCGGTGTTTTGACAGCAGCCTGTAGTTTGGCAACAGACTGACCTCCCATTTCTCATCCACTCTAGCCTCAGGATCTTGTAATTACATTTAGGACATCTTAGAAATATTATCATTGGCATCCCCTGGGGATGGATCCTACACATTCTGTGGATAAAGGGAGACTACTATACTTGCCTCTGTGTCTTCCTTTCCCTTCATCTTTATTATAATGTGGTCAGTTAGGATGATTGGTAGCCTTTTGCGGGCTGAGTTGAAACATCTACAGGTGATCTCTGTCATAAAATCCTTATTGGAATCTATCTGATCAACTGTAGCCCTGCCCCCACCAGGTGCCTCCCATGTTGGCCCCGCATCTTTCACAGCCAGCCTAGGCTGAGCCAGAGCTATCTTAACTGAGACACTCACTGAGTCCTAGTTCATCAAGATCCAGAGGTTGTAATACATCACCTGGATTGGGACCCACCTTTATGAGTCAGCTTCATTAGCCTGTTTTTATGGAAGTCCAACCCATCACACTATCTTAGAGACCTTAGGCTAAGATGCTTCCTGGTCCTCTAGCTCAGATAGTCTGTTTTCTTTTCTCCCAGGGCTTTGCTCATCTGTCCTTACCCAGAATTCTCTCTGCTCCTGACAAGTGACTACTCATTTTCCTCTTTAGGAACACCCACCCCATCCAATACAGTCTGTAATAATTGCTACTGTAACTAGAAATTAAAAACAACGAGGAAGGCAACATTGTTGTAGCTTGATGCACAATACATAATGGACATTTCAATCTATTTATATAAACCTCAGTGGTGAGCCCTGTTACTCAAATTCCTTTCCAGGGAGGGATACATAGCAACTTCTACCCCTCTTCTGAAGGTTACAGTGGCAAACTTAAGTATGATTCCACCCAAGTTCACTCTGAGGAACCGATGGCTTCCTTATAGGTCACAGATGGGGGATTAGCTACAGGAGTGTGGCTGCACTAGAAAGTCATTACTCAGCAGGAGTGATGTCTGGCCCACAGTCACATAGAAATCCATAGTCTTCCATGGCCCATATTCTCTAGTCCCTCCCTGAACCCACAAGCCTCCATGCAATTGGGGTAGAGTTGCAGGTGCGGGTGGTAGGGAACAGCTGGGTACTCTGGGGA
This sequence comes from Myodes glareolus, assembly GCF_982192425.1. Lineage (NCBI taxonomy): Eukaryota > Metazoa > Chordata > Mammalia > Rodentia > Cricetidae > Myodes > Myodes glareolus. Next base: position 21,195,586 of record NC_142037.1, on the reverse strand, counting down.
GGGTCCTGTGACCCTCCCTGCCCCTCTGTGAGGGGTCCTAAACAGTTGACAAGCCCAGCTGGCATGATCTTAACCTGCACATCTGAACTCCTGAAGACAGCTAGGATGATCTTAACCTGCACCTCTGAACTCCTGAAGAATGGGCTGTTGGGCTCAGAGGACAGTCACAAACAGCAGCCCTCACTTCTTTCAAGTTCCTAAGTGTGTCCCCTAAGCACACATGGCCCTAGGTTTCCTATTGCCTTTTCCAGTTGTGGCCCACAACCAGCAGCAAGAGCAGCAGATGCCGCACTCCACCGGAAAGGCAGCAGAGCAGGGAGGACCGTGGTATGGTATTGAAACAGTTTAAGCGAGTGCCATCAGTTCCATCAAATCAGCATACGAAAGAAAGGTTAGTTAACCAGCTCTCTCTAACGTGCTGCTGCCAAAGGAATCCTGACAGAGGTACGGTGATGAAGGAGTTCAAAAGGAAAGCTCCACCCTCATGGACTGTCCATGGGCAAATGAGAGCAAGAACAAAACCACTGTGAGAGCCAAAGTTACATCTTAAGTTTTAATTACTATACCTAAGAGAGCCATGAAACAAAAAAATGCCTCTGATCTGTTAGCCCCTTGCCCAAGGCTGTTGTTTATGGGAGATGACAAGACACATGTTTTCACTCCCTAAACAAGCTTGTTTGACCCATCTGTACCAGATGTGCTTAATCATGTGGGCCGGAGATTCACAGGCAGGAAACACACCAGGAAATGCTTGCCCCTGATAGGACCTGATGGGAAATAATCAATCCACTGCAAAACTTGACTCAGGGCCATTTTTTTCCCCTGGGAAACCAGAGATGGACCTGGCCAGAGTCAATCTACCCGGCCAGTATTTAATTAAAGTTTGCTTCAAATTTGACTTTAAACTATGGTAGTGGTTTTAGGGGTTAACACCGCCCACCCAACCCAACAAATGCAACCAACAACAAATCCAAAATCAAAATGTAAATCACATTTCATCTTCATGTGTCCTGCATTCTGGAAACACCCTCGAATTATAATACCACAATGACACTTTGCTTTATAAAATATCTTTTACTTAGAAACAAGGTATCACTGGGTCTGTCCACATAATTATACATGTCACACATAAACACGACTTAACGGTTACAACACAAAAACATGACTAACATAAAATGATCACTGGCGAGTGCTTGGCAATATTTTACTAGAAATAAATATCACTATTTAAGTCACAGGTACCCTCTGCTGATTTTAAATTCCAGCAAGCAAAAAGTTTGTTGGGTATATTTGGAGGGTTTGTTAGGACTCTATGAGGGTAAGAAAGTAAGGCCTAAGAAAGTGGTGGTGGCGCACGCCTTTAATTCCAACACTCAGGAGGCAGAGGCAGGTGGCTCTCTGAGTTCAAAACCAGCCTGGTCTAGATAGTGAGTTCCAGGACAACCAGGGCTACACAGAGAAACCCTGTCTCAAAAAATGAAAAACAAAAAGAAAGACAAGAAAGTGAGACTTGAGGAATCATATCCTAGCTTAAGGCAGATCCAGCACACACCTTGACTATACAAAGTTATTTAACACAGTGATTTTATATACATATAAATACATTCTTCCCTGTGCTGCTATCTGAATTTCACATAATTTAAAATAAGGAGGCAGGCATAGAGACAAAAATTCTATATAAACAGTTAAATCTCCGCTTTAAAATACAAAACATAATGTATGCTTCATACAGTTTTCTGTAGTAAAGTCCCTCTTGTAGGGGATTTGATAGCGTTCACATTGTGCAGAAGTCTCCTAGGGAGTAGCCAGACATGAAGAAGAACATCTCCGACATGCCTCTGGGAGACCTGTGAGCGACATGGTCTCAATAATACATGTTCTTATCCCACCAGCCTGTGGAAGAAGAGAAGGGTAAATCAGAAATAGCCTGTGGGAGGTGGTGTGCAAGCATCAGCAGTCACATTGCTGGACCAGGGGTGCACTTCATTGACCAGGCGCTTGCCCTGTACAGCTGATCTGGTTTCCAGCTCAGCAAAACAAAACCGTAATTCATTGATCTCAATACTCACTTCCGGGGTAGAGCCTGATGAAGAGTTTTCGCATCTCATCATACACCCAAATCAAAATGGCATGCGGCACAGCCTCAAACCAGTACTGAGCCCTGGAAACAAAAGGAGGAAAGTGAGCCCTGGCTTGTCCAAGGAGATAACCCAGCCCCTGGTCAGTAGCAGAGGCAGGGGTGGGGGTTTTCTCTTAATTTTCCTTGCCTCACTAGAAATAGCAACTATGTTACATCACACAAGACAGGCCTTACTTAACCCAAGATGGGACTGCTAAAAGCAGCATTGGCCTTTGAGGATGGGAGTGGCGATGGTCCAGTTAGGCCTGGAAAATGCCTTTTTTTTTTTTTCGCCTTTGGGAAATAGGAAGGTCAAGGGATGGGTTCCCATAGCTTGGGGGTCCATTTAATCTCTTTGGGAAGATTGGAGGAAGAGCCCATGGGAACCCTTGCGTTTATTCAGATTGTGATAGCTAAGAGTAGAAGCTGGTGTCCTACGTAATCCCCCTAAAGGTCAACTTACCTGAGCATGGTGAAACTCAGGGCTGTGACACTCCCGAGACCAAAGGACAGGATCAGTGCCACAATGATCTGCGAGGCAATCCCCACCCAGATGACTTTATTTCTGGAAAACACACGGAAGCAAACAGATGTGGAATTTCCATGTATATATGGTCATGCACGCAGAAGACCGCGCCACAATCCAAGTCAGCACCTCATAAATTACAGATGTGGGCTGTTAGAGGGTCCTGAGAATCCCCACATGACAGATTCATTACCCTGAGGTCAGACATGGAGGTACCTGAAGAGCCCCTGCTGGAAGATGGAATTCCTCCGGGTTTTCCTGATGATCAGATCTGCAATTTGTTGGACCATGATGGCAACAAAGAAAGCCGTATAACCTGTGTATTCTAGGTATTTTCTCTGATACCTTGTCTGTGAAGAGGTAGAGATGGATGAGACCATGAGAACCCTCCCAGAGGAAAACTGAAATCTGACCCTCTTTCCCCACTTCACCCAGATTCAGCATAGACTGTCTTCTTGGGTTCAGAGAGACATTCTCTTTAAATAGACGGTAAGGGAAAGACACTAGCTTATGTTACCCCGTTGTGGGGGTTGGCTTGGTCACACTTCCACACCAACTACCGAACTAATGCAAAGTGAGTTTGAGAGACGAGGAGTCTTCCCAAAGACCCCATTCTCACCAGAGGTCTTCCAGACTTATTAACCGAGTAGCATCCAAAGCTGTCTCATCAAGGCTATTCAGGGGAGTGGGGGTTCAATGACAGGATGGGTGGGCAGTGAGGAGAGAGGAGGGCCAGGTGGTGGAAGGACTCTTGACTCACCCATTCCTGCCCGTAGCTATCTTCCAAGTCATTTATATCATCCGTTTCCCATGCTACCCTCAGGTTGATGAGAGAGGTGGGCAAAAAGCCCTGCTGTGCATAGACAGTGAAATAGACGAGGAAACCGCCCAGGGCTTGCATGAGACCTGAAAAAGATCTAGATGTGAGTGCTGTGTTGGGCCCGGAGGTCCGCCTTGTTCTTGTGCGCTTCTGAGCTGTCCTCCTTCCCTGCCTAGGACTGGCATATGTTATTTAGGAAGGCTCTTGCAGAATGAGCCATGGGTAGGGGGTTGGCCAACGATGATGCACCCTCCTCATACCAATGTGCAGATAAGAGTAGATAGCAAGCTGCTTGTTCACCAATCTGTCTCTCTTCTTGTGGCGAGGTTTCCTATTCATGATGTCACTTTCAGCTTTTTCGTAGGCCAAGGCAATGGAGGGAATCTAGAGAAGGAAAGACCCCCATGAAATGGAACTCTGGAAGGAGGGTGATAGCAAGCAAGGGTGGGCCAGAGGTGGGAGGAAATGGGTGGCAGAGATGGGGAATGGGGGTGCATCCAGGGTGCAAATAACAAGAGTGCATTGCCTACATGGGATTTACAAGCCTCCATCTTTGAAAATCAGTCTGTGTTTTTGGGCTGAGGGTGTGGTCAGTGGCACCACAATGCTAACTAGAAGCATAAACAAGGCCCTGGGCTAAAAAAGAAAAGTCTATCTGCTTTTTAAAACCACCTGGCAATTCTAAATAGAGCCCGTTAGATAACATAAAACATTGTCCTTTCCCTTTGGCGTGTGTCCAGACCACAAAGCAATGTGGCACGATAGTGGTGCTCTCACGGGTCCTACCACTGAGAAATCCCTTAAAAGACAGACTATCCCCACATCCAGATGTCCCCATGCAGAGGTATGGGCTTGGCTAGAGAATTTGTGTTTCAAACCTGGCCCACACTTGGAGAACCACTGCAGGCTGAGAAAATGTGCAAATGTAGAAAGGCTTGGGATGTTGGAATATGGATGCACTCTCTTTTAGGAAGGGTATCTCAATTCTCCCCTCAAAGAAAAAAAAATCTTTTATTTTCGTCATAAAGCAGGGATCAGATCTAGGTACTGTGTAGACGTAGGGAGCGAGGCCATGGCCAGGGCCGCCTTGGACTGTGACTTTGAATGGCTCTCTGTTGCTTTTCTATTTCTCCTTGGCCTGGGTAAAGCCAGAGCCATATGGGAGCTTTCGTAGAGCTTTTAAAAAATGGATACAGGCTGTAAGAGGGGAGTCTTAGATGAATGGCTGTTGGAAATAACAACAAAACTCTGAAAATGCCAGATAAAGAGACTCAATATATCCCTGCAAGAGCTCCAACCAAACAACAGCAAAAACCAAGTCCACTATTTCATTGTGTGTTTAGTGAGGCCCTTTCAGTTCACTGTACTCTAACTTAGCATAGGGTGGCTGTGGGCTGTCACCTCAAGGTACTTCCTCTTCCCCAGAGTATTATTGTGTGATTGCTTCTCCAAACCATAGGAGTTGGAGCAGATGAAGGCATATTCTTTGAGAGAGCCCAAAAAATGTCTTTAAAAGAAGAAAAAATCAGTACTGGAGATCAAGTCCACTGAGCTATATCCCTAGCCCTGATTCTTGTCTTAAAAGTTTTATTATGGAGTGAAATAATTTTCATTTCCAAACACTTGACAGATATCTCTAGTCTATTGCTGGGAAGCATGACCTGTGGATCCACAGAGTAAGTGTCACGTGGAAGCTCACTAAAGATGGAAAAATGGCCCCATGGTACAGACATATGAGAAGCATTGATTTTGTCCATCATGTGGCTCTTGGAGGCAACAGGTATGATCTTTATATCCCTGGGGTTATTACCAGATCTTTTAGTACCACTTACAATGTCTGTGCCCAGGTCGATGAATAGGATTGTAATGGTACCAATGGGCAGAGGAATCCCAGCCACGATGTAGATCAAAAAGGGGCAAAGCTCAGCGATGTTCTTGGTCAGGGTATAGGCAATGGTTTTCTTCAGGTTGTCAAAGATCAGGCGACCTAGGGAAGAAGTGTCTCTTTATAGGACTTGCTGCTAGTCCCCCCAGGAAACCTGGCTATCAGGATGGCACCCTGAGACCTTACTCACCTTCCTCCACCCCTGTGACTATAGACGCAAAGTTGTCATCTAGCAAGACCATGTCTGCTGCATTTTTAGCAGCGTCAGAACCTGCTATGCCCATAGCAATCCCGATATCTGCCTTCTTGAGGGCTGGAGAGTCATTCACGCCATCACCTGTCACAGCTACAACGGCATCCTGTGGGGACCCAGTGAGAAAACAGGATTGAGGCAAGTGAGGAGACCACAAGTCCACAAGGAAACACCCCCTACGCCTCTTGCCTTGAGGTTGGAGAACTACTGGAGCCAAAATGAAAGTCTTTTGGGGAAGGAAAGATAAAGATGGACAATCTTAGAAGCTCTGACACAGACTATGCAAACGAAAAAATTAAAACAAAATCTCCAGGGCACATTCCCAAGCAAAAAGAGGTGTTTCAAAGGGTCAGCCTTACATATTGATGGGTTCTGAATGCACAGATCCAACCATTCAAATTTAGAAAAATTTTGGAAAACAAAACCAAACCGACTATGGTGGCATATGCTTACAGTGCATGAAAAGTCAAGGCAGGAAGATTGTGAGTTTGAAGCCAGCCTGAGATACACAGGGAAACCTTGACTAAGTAAACAAAAGGAGAGAGAGAGTCCGACAGACAGAGACAAAAAAGGGGAAATATTGGAAAAAGAAAATTGCCTGTATAGTGAACATGCACAGATTTTCTTGACATTATTTCCTCCAAGCAATCTGGACTATCTGGTGTTTATGCAGCACTGACATTATACTAGGTACTATGAATCATCTGAAGATGATTTAAAACACATGGAATGTGAGTACACTCTATACAAATATTAGTTAATTTTATAAATACAACTTGAGCGATGGTGTGTTTTGTACTTGTGGGGGTTCCAGAAACTACTCCCCCATAGTTACGAAGGAATGACCATTTCTTACGTCTCACTTCCTTTGTTACATATATTTACATTTAGAAAATCTCTCTATATCTGTATTCCACCACAGTGGCAAGTGCTTGAGTGGCTTCTCGATCAGAGCCCCATGTTCTTGTGATATAGCAAAGACAGAGACTGCATGGCTATGGGATGATCTCAGAGGCGAAAAGAACGCCAAGCCTCCCAACATCTGCTCCACACTTCCCAGTGGGTAGCCAGGCCTTTCCAATCATCAGGAGCTGCTGCTGTCGCACCTGCCTCTGACAGCCCTCCACGATGATCAGCTTCTGCTGGGGCGATGTCCGGGCGAATACGATTTCCTGGTAGTTGGTTAAAAGGTCATCCAGTTGTTCTGGGGTCATGTCCTTCAGTTCCATGCCCGTCACCACAGCGGCTTTCGCTTCTCTAGAAAGGCCAGAAGAGACAGGGTGAAGTCAAAGGCCAGCTCTTGTGTTGAAACCCAGTTCTGTGCATGATTCCTGTTTTTCAAGGTATTAGTAAAGGCTAAAACAGGAGACCATTTCCTATCATTCTATAATAATGGGAATAAAATGTCAACTAGCCTTTTCCTTCTAGAAATGGGTGAAAAATGTTGAATCCCTGGGGCAATGCTTTACTACACAAGGAAGAGCAGAAAATTGCCTCTTTGGGATGAGGGCAGAGCTCAGAGATAAAAGCTTGCTCAAGTATTCACTAAGCCCTGGGTCTGGTCACCAGCAACACAGAACAAACACACACACACAAGCCCTGTTCTTATGTTCTGGTGTCTAGACTCCCCTTTTGTCTATTCGCATGGATAAGATGCCCTTTTGTCGCTTTGGGTTTATAGAAGCCCACTGTATACAGTGTGCTAAGTTGGGAGAAGAGTTTACTGAAGTCTTGGAGCACAACCATTACCCACTAACTATAAAAATAAGGCTCTTGGGCCATGGTTCTCAATCTTGCTAATGCTGCAACCCTTTAATACAATTCCTCATATTATGGTGACCACCCGCCCCAGCTATAAAATTATTTATGTTGCTACTTCATAACTCTAATTTTGCTACTGCTATAAATGATAATGTAAATATCTGTGTTTTCTGATGGCCTTAGATGACCCCTGTGAAAGGGTTGTTCAAACCCCACCCTCAGCTTGAGAACTGTTGCTCTGGGGACTCTTGATTATGCAGATATAAATTGCTACTCCTCTGATGAACTCTTCATCAGAGTCCTAGATAGTCCCTGAGCAGACCCCAGGATCCCTTATTGGCTTGCCAATAAGGCCAAGTACAGCCTTGAAGGTCAAATGTGGCAAAAAAGGTCAGATACAGTTTGAACTGTTGACCTTCCTAGCGTCTTGGGTTCTCCTCTCCCACCCACTGAACTCCTTGGGTTCTGAGGTGCTGCTGCTTCCACTACCTTAAGGCCTCTATGCTTGTCTCCCTTTCCAGGAATGGACGTTTCTCACTCGAGCGCCCCTTAACTAATACTTCATGTTTTAGCCTTCAAATCTCAGCTTACGTAGGTAGAAACAAAACATTGCATGCCTTATTCTTTATGTCTTGTAAGTTTGCAGTTTTTCACATTTGTTTTTCTTGTTGATACCAAATACTAGAATTCTAGCTCTTTGGTAGCACAAATTAAACTCAACATTAAAGGAGTTGAAAGAGGATGCGGAGTGGATCTGGAGTTAGGGGAGAAGGGGAAGCAAATATGCTCAAAATACATTGTATGCACATATAAAATTCTCAAAGAACTAATGAAAATGTATTTTCAAAAAGTATATCAAGTCAAGATAAGAAGGAAAAGTATTTCCTTCCTTCTTACAGCTCCTCGAATGTGTGGCTATGGAGCCAGAGCTGAGGAAGTGGATAAATAAAAATATTGACAAAAAGTGTGCACTTTGTGCTGGGGATGTCATGTGACTTTGTGACAGAGCACTAGTCTAGGTTTGATGAAGTAAACAAACAAACCAAATAAATAAATAGTCCATTTCCCCCCTGGTCAGTGTGGTGACTGCTATAAAAATGTCAGCCTCTTACTGACTGTTCTAAACAAACAGGTCCCATCCCAGTTTTGGCAGAGAGCTGTTTATTTATACAAAGGAGTGATGGTGAGTCTTGGTTTTGGGCAATTGTTGCTGTGCCCAGAGGCTGTCACTATTGTACCCTACCCAGTAATTATTATCACCTGGCAGCTGTGTGTTCCTACCAGGCCTAAGTGCCTAGGTAATCTAGGTCATCGTTCTTTCCTTTCTCCCTGGATACATGAAAGATGGTCCAACTGGTGACATTCTATTTGACCCATCACTCTGAAGTCTTTGAATCATTATGCCATTCCAGGTCTCGGCAGCTCCTTCCCTGTGTATCTCCTCATTAAACTATTCTCCACACCCCCCTTTATCTCCATCTCCTTGGCTAGATGGAAAGTTTTTCACTGGTAGGGACAGTGTCTGTTCCAGTGTCTGGCATAAGGTCTGGCATATAGCTTGAAGGCAACAACTAAGTGTTGAAAGAATTCGTAGATAAGTGAATAAGTGAATGGACGAGTAGAAGACAGACATGGTTGGCAGAATAAAGTTTCCATTTTGGCAAGTAGAAAAGCAGAGTATGTTTTTATGACTACATGTTATGAAGTATATGCAAATAAATAACTAAGATGCATGAAACCAGGATTCTCAATATCCTTAATCCTACTGCTGGATCGATAGTAAGTGATTTCATCTGCTCTTTGTTTTTCTCTTCTAAGCTTTGCATGAAGTTTGCAGATCTCTGTCCTGTGCTGTGCAATATTTTTAGTCAATGATGCAGGACCTATAAGATCATCTTGCCTAGTGATGCTATCCTAATTTCTTTGGACACACTCTTGGATATTCAGCAACAATAAAATTACATTTTATATAGGCATAACCTATTGTTAAGCTACACCCAACTTTACTTCACTGAATTTTGAAATATCAGACAAGGATAGCAATGCAGTGCTTGTCATGAACCAGATACTCAAAAAAAAATTTCAATCAATAAATGAATGCAAATTATAAATCAAGCCAACATAGCTCTACCCTGAGAGGGTGTTAGTCAAAAGGATAATTTTATCCCACTAGCAAAACTCTTTAGAGTCAGCAGGGCCCAGTGGGTAAGAACTTGACTCTCTGCTCTGTTGGTTCTGTGGTTACCTTTTGTTGACTTGCTCCACAGCAATACCGCGGCGTTTTGCGATGTCTTCCACTGTCTCATTGTTGGCTGATATGATTCCTACGCTCTTGGCAATGGCTTTGGCTGTGATAGGATGATCACCTGTAACCATAATAACCTAGGACACAGAACATAGAAACTCATGGGTAATGGCTTTGCTGGCGAAGTAGGGGTTATAGGTCAATATTTATTAAGATACTGCCTACTCTCAAAGTACCTAGAGAGTCCTGTGGTTTTGCTCATGGGCAATTCTGGAATTCAGACACCACTGTTTCTGAAGAAACATTGGTGCCTGAAGAAGGCATTGGTCCTGTCTGGACTCCCTTTTGCCCAGGCTTCTTCCATATCCCCCCTGATGCCAGAAGAAGCCTTTCCCTTTGTTATAATTTCCTTTGCAAAAGGGTCTATAGACGTCTCCTAGAGACAGTCTCGTGCTGCCTTAACAGTCTTTCTTAATGCTAACACAGTAATAAAATTCATATTTAACTTCCACATCATGAAGACAAATGGATTATTAATAAAATTCATGTTTAACTTCCACATCATGAAGACAAATGGATTATTAATAAAACTCATGTTTAACTTCTATATCATGAAGACAAATGGATTATGGAAAATAAAGTACTAAAACCCTTTATTATCTATCATAGTCCAGGACAATATAAGGTCTAATTCACGGCACTGGCAAGTTCTTCTCACTGTAGGTACTGCATTGGTTCATCCCACACAGACACCGTCTTGCTTTTTGAGGACGGTTACCAAGACCTTAGCAGAGTGAAGGAAGAGGTCCAAGCTGAGAATTATGATGTTCACTTGAAGAGAACTAAAGACTCCCATGGTGATTTTCTTAGAAAGGGATATAATATATAGATAGAGAGGAAAAGGACACTCACCTTGATCCCTGCACTCCGACACTTGCTGACTGCATCCGGGACAGTGGACCGAGGGGGATCGATCATGGACAGAAGCCCCACAAAGCAGAGGTTGGAGGTGGGAAAGTTTATGGTGTCTACATCAAATGGGTAGCTTTGGGGAAACTCATCTGCTGGCAGGTAGAGGTGGCAGAAACCTGGAAGGGGCAATCACGTTGGAGTTAGCGAAACCAGGATTAAGTATGTCAGAGGATGAAGAGTTGCGGGGGGTTGTTGTGTAGTTTGGAGGTGGAGGACATGTTTAGCGTGTGTGAGCAGCTAGGTCTGAGCCGAAAGCAGGAAGGAGATGACATGGTAAGACACACTCAGTCCTTTACTATTTTACCAATATACAGTGTGTACCAACAGTTGCTTAATCCCTTCAATTCCATAATGCATGTTTTTAAAGACAGACCTACTTCTTCCAATTCCATCCAAAAGCAATGTCCTGTGTGCCTGTCAGGTGTTCTATGCTATGCTCTAGAGATGTAACAACCAAGTAAGTCCAGTGAGACATGCTTTATGTTTGAAGATGTCTCCGGTTAGTGGTGAGACTAACCTCTGAAGGCATTGAACATGGCATGAACCGTAGCATAGAGCTGCATGTCAGAACAGCATGGATGCTTTCTAGGAAAGGAAGGCTGGCGTGAGGAGACCATTTCAGAAACATAAACAAGCACACGGAAAGAACCAACCCTGGGTCTTTGGGGGAGTGGTAGAAAATTCAGCCCTAATTAAGCTAAGACTAGGAGTAACCGGGTAGAACCATTCTTTTCTCTGGGGCAGAGGTCAAAAGCATTTCTGTGTCTGACAGAACTCCCAGATCAAGTGACTTGCATCAGTTTTTACAGCAAATAGTCATCACCATGGCTCACTGCTTCCTACATCTCACTAACCAGGCCTAGAGGTCAAACAGGAGGTTCCTAGAGCAACTGGTCAGTCCGGGCCAGTCTTTCTTTGAAGAGATTGCTCGGTGCTGTGGGTTATGTGGGGTGTGTTTACATCATTAGCATCTCATCTACACATTTTATCTACTGTACAAACTCAAATATCCTGTGGAAACACACATTCTACAGATTCCGAGGCAAGTGGCAAGTACTTTTATGGTGTTTAACGAACCTTATCATCAACCCTGGGCTGTGAATTCATGGTTCTGCAGTTCTCAATAGGTGCCATTCAGTCAACCCGTGCTTCTGATGGTGGAACACACTGCCCTATCACACCCCTTCAGTGGTGGAATTGCTAAAGTTCCTTCCACCTCCAACATTCCCCGGCTCAGTTCCTTCGTTACCTTTCCCCTACTCATAAACTGAGCTAAGTAAACATTCCTGAAGTCAGCATTCCCTTCTAAGGACTTGCTGGGTCTTATCTGCTGTCTTACAAAGCACCATCACCTGACCCTTCTTCATGTTCCCACCACCTCGCTTGTGTCAAATACCTACCACTCCCTTGTTCTGTGAAATGAAAGCAGCCACCTCTTAAGGAGCCCAGTGTCTCTCCTCTCGCTGCCTCCAGCAAGGATGGCCCACAACCAACCCTGGCTGTGATTGACCAGCTCACCATTGTGGCAAAACTTTCAGTACTCCCCCTAACCGTCAGACAAAACTCCAGGTCCTCGGCACATATTTAAGAACTCTATGTGAACTCTACGTGATGGCCTCAATCTCTCTCCCTAATTCTGTTTCCTGCACCTCCTCCCTCTCATCCATCCTGCAGCACTGCGTGGGCCACTGGCTTCACTGTGTGCATAAAGATATCCCTTTCTTCCTCCTCTTAGCCTTTGCAGTTGTCTCACGTGGATTCTTTCCTCCCCTTCCACCCAAATACTGCAACTCAAGACCCAATTTAAAATGTGACTTCTCTAAAGTCCCTGATTATGTCTGGAATGAACCCCATTCCTCCCAGCGATTTCTTACAGCAATCCTTTACATGCTTCTCTCTTGTTTATGTGTTTTTCTTTTTTCTCACTGCTGAGGATTGAACCCAGGACCTCACACATGTTAGGCAAATGCAGGACCACTGAACTACACTCCAACCCCGCATATTTTTTATATGATCCCTGTGTTGCCGTGGCTACTTTGCTGGTTAATGGGACTTCTTTATGACTCTCAGGAGATGAACACAGATGTTCTACCACGCTCACCCAACACACGCTCGCCCAGGCCTCCCAGCTCCATGTAGGCTGTGTGGAAGGCTTCGGCAGAGCTCTTGTCCAGTGGCTGCTCCTGGCCATTGATCATGATGGTGCTGCACTTCTCTAAGATCCTCTCAGGGGCTCCCTTCATCACCATGAGGAAGCGCTTGTCGTTAGGGTCCTCTGTCTCATGTATGGAGAGCTGGGAGGGCACGGATTGGGCCAGTTAGATAGGGCATCTTTGCCGTGGCTCTTCCAGTTAGCAATAGGACAGGCAGGGAAAACATTTTCATTCTTTCAATTTGCCCTCAGAGGGTGAAAGAAGAGGAAGAATCACGGCACCCCCAGCATGGCCATCCTTTGGCATTTGTAACTAATTAAAAGGCTAACACCTAGATTTGGGTGACTCAGAGGGGCATGCTGAGCTGGAACCCACACTTGGTGCAGCTTGCATTTCAAACAGACACTGGCCCTTTAAGGCCCTTTGAGGAGGCTGGATACACACCTTGGCCAAACAACCTATGGACAGAGGTATTGTGAGAGTTCTTGTCTCACCTCTCCCTGCTAGTGGTGAGCAGCCATCTTTTGTATGTGCACACACATATGTGTATGTCTGGGTGCCTTCGTGTGTTCAGGTGTACATACCTATGTGTGTATGACAGTCATGTGTGAGCACACGTGTGTGTGTGTGTGTGTGTGTATAAAAGCTAGAGAACAAACTTGGGTCTTGTTCCTTGGTGCCACCCACTGTGTTTTTTGAGGGTCTCTCACTGACTTGGAGTTCTCCCATTGGCCAGACTGGTTGGCCAGTAAATTCCAGAGATTATCTGTCTCTGCCTCCCCAATCCAGCTTTAGCTCATGAGTTCTGTAGATCAAACTCAGGTCCTTGTGTTTTCCAGGTAAGTGTTTTGCTCACTGAGACATCTCCCCAGCCTTGAGCAGCCACTTGCAGATGCTGAGCTGCCAAGGCCAGGAGGAATTCCTGTGCCTCTCTGTCTCAGGATGGATCTAGCTTCACTCTCTGGACATAAGGGAAAATGGTGGAAATTCGAAGGAGGAGGAGGAGGAGGAGAAGGAGAAGAAGAAGGAGGAGGAGGAGGAGGAGGAGGAGGAGGAGAAACACCTTATATTTTAATATTCCTGAGCAGTGGGCAGAAAGGAGGTCCCTAACAATAGCATATAGAGTGGGAATAAAACCGTAAATAAAATAAAACATTTGACTGATCCTCAGAAGGGCTTGTCTTCTTCCAGGGCAGTCTCAGGCAAGCTTGCTTCATGTGGCATATTTGACATTTCTGAATCTGTGCAGTAGACTCTGAAGATTCTAGAGACTGTCAAAACTGGCCGGTGCCACTTAAACACTGTGAGACTGTGATCTCAACACATTCTAAGTGTTCTATTCCTACTCCATAAATCAGATTCACTGGTCCTACCTTATAGATCAGTTATAAGGGTTAAATTAGATAAAGTAAATAAAGTGTTTGATTTATTTAGTTGGTTCTTAGGTCCTTAGGAGATTGGCTCCAGTGCCCAAGAATATTAAAATATAAGGTGTTCCTCATACCCAATATATTACAAGACATAGTGTTTACACAGGACGTAAGCACACTTTCCCACAATCCTTAAAGAATCTCTAGACGACTTATACTTCTAATATGATTTCAGCGCTATGTATTCAGAGAGTGTTCCGAGCCTCTCGCTCCCTCTTTCTGTGTGAGCTTGCATGTAGGATACACGGACTGTTCTTAGGAGCAGCAGATCCTAAGAAGCTCTTTGCCTTTGTTTCTCTATTCTACTTCAAATTTGGCTCTATATCTTTTCTTGGTTGTTAAAAGAAGAGGAAGAGGAGGAGAAAAACAACAACGACAATGACAACACTGGCAAACCTGACCTGAGTTGACCGGATGCTCTCACACCTTGCACCCCGCTAAGGTCTTTCGAACCCAGGGAAGGTGGTCTGGAATACAATGGACTGTGTTGTTCTTGTGACAAACAAATATTGCCCGTTGGGAAGGAAAACTCACCTGAAATTTGTTGGTAGAATTAAAGGGAATTTCGGCTACTTTGTGGTTCCTTTTTCTAATTTCCATCACGTCACCCAAAACAACCTCTGAGAACTTTAGAAGAGCAGTTTCAGAGGCATCTCCGACCACAATTCTCTGGGGATCAAAAGAGAAAAATGTTTACAGCTCATCACCTAGATCTTTTGAGATATGCATTTTTCTCTACTCCCCTCTCTGCCTCTCCCCTCCCCTCCAACCCTCTCCCATGGTCTTCATTGCTTCCAATTTATTCAGATCTTGTCTTTTACTACTTCCCATGTAGATCAGATTCATGTATGTCTCTCTTAGGGTCCTCATTGTTGTCTAAATTCTTTGGGATTGTGGTTTGTAGGCTGATTTTCCTTACTTTATGTTTAAAAAGCACTTATGAGTGAGTACATGTGATAATTGTCTTTCTGGGTCTGGGTTACCTCACTCAATATGTTGTTTTCTAGCTCCGTCCATTTGCTTGCTAATTTTAAGATGTCATTATTTTTCTCTGTTGTACAGTATTCTATTGTGTAAATGTACCACATTTTCCTTATCCATTCTTTGGTCAAAGAGCATTTAGATTGTTTCCAGGTTCTGGCTATGACAAATAAAGCTGCTACGAACATAGTTGAGCACATGACCTTGTGGTATGATTGAATATCCTTTGGATATATACACAAAAGTGGTATTGCTGGGTCTTGAGGAAGGTTGTTTCCTAATTTTCTGAGAAATTGCCACACTGACATCCAAAGTGGCTGTACCAGCTTGTACTCCCATCAGCAATACAGAAGTGTTCCCTTTACCCCACAACCTCTCCAGCATAAGTTGTCATCAGTGGTTTTGATCTTGGCTATTCTTACAGGTGTAAGATGGACTCTCAGAGTTGTTTTGATTTGCATTTTTGAGACTGTTTTGGATGAACCAACAGGCTTTGACCAGTAGAAGAGACAAGGTCACAGGACTCTCAGTGACTGAGCCAGGACCATGGTAAGAACACAGATCAACGGTGCCACCTACAGGCACTAGGGAAGTCTGAGCTAGTGGGAGCTCTGTGGGGAATGGGGGCTTCCTGAGTTATGGCCTAGGTGAATAGGAGACAGATAGATGATAGGGGAGAAAAGGCCTTCTAGAAATCAGATTGCCAGAAGTAGAAGTACAGGTGTGTATGGTAAGATATGGGGGTTCCTGAAAAGTGTCTGTGGTCAAGATTCAAGTAGCAGAAAACAGGGACTCACAGAGAAAAGCTGAGCAAAGCTAGGTGATCAATCAGTGTTTAAGGAAAATTGATGGCAAATGAAAAATATAGAGGGGAAGGATAAAAGGAGGCCAGTGAGGAGTGACTTAGCAATTGAGATGTGAGGTACTGATGATCATAGAAGCACGAAGGTGTGTGTATTTCAAACCAATGTGGCTCATTAGTTAGAAGAAAAATCAAGATTATTTCCTAAACCTTTGGCCCAAAGACAAGTAGAATGACTATGTCAACGGAACCATTTTGACAGCCTATTGACTGGAAGCCAGGCTTGGACACAGTGGAGAGTGACAAAAGTATCCTTATAATGAATGGCGATAGCTTTACCTTCATGATGGGGACACTTTCCTGGCCTGGCCTGAACTCTGCTCGGTTACACAGTGTTATTATTTTGGACAAAGAAGCCCAGGTCCCAGAACTTTGGTCAAAGACTTGTTCTAGAACAGAAAAAGAACAGTGGTTAATGTGGGTGCTGGGCCTGCCCTGGCCGAGTCATACCCTTCGTTTAAGACCAGAGACTCAGCCAGCCCTTTGGTTCGGTCCCTGTCTTTGGGCTAGAAGGCCCCACAAAACTCACTTGTTTGGTTTTCGCTTGTATCTGCCACAAAGATCTGATTGTCAAACCACAAATGAGCCACAGTCATTCTGTTCTGGGTCAGGGTCCCCGTCTTGTCTGAACAGATGATGGAAGTGGAGCCAAGGGTCTCCACTGCCTCCAGGTTCTTTACCAGGCAGTTCTTCTTAGCCATTCGCTTTGCTGTCAGTGACAGGGTGACCTGCAAGACGGGGAGAAAGATACCTTGAAGTTTGAACTCCGGTACCTGGGACTGACTTTTGGGAGAGAGCCGGATACAGTTAGACCAGAGGCGATATTACAATGACAAGAAGTCTGGATTAGTGAGTTGAAAGCCACCCCAAAGCCCTATTAACCATAATCTGAAAAAAGATCCGCTATAGAACACTTCATCTCTTCTTTGAAGAAAGTACTCCAGAAGTCCACAGGCAGCTAAGACAGGTTGTGGAGCTATGGCTGAAATTCATGCAACTCAAAAGAGAGCTCAGATAGCTGGAGTGTGGTAAATTACTTGCCTAGCAGTCACAAGGTGTTGGGTTCAATCTTCAAAACCACAAAACAAAGCAAAACCAAACCAAACCAGGGAGTGAGACCTGGAACTCAACAGCATTCTTCTCCTGTCTTTGGCCTGGACAGTGCTCTGCCATCACTTGTGTCGTTACATGACTAGCATGTGAGCCCTTTGCTCTACCCCATGGCCTGCACAGCAGCTTAGGGAGTAGGGAGCTTTTGTCTAGGACTGAATTAGATGGACCTGGGTAAAAGAAGGCAGGAGAGCCATGGCTAAGTTTGAGGCTGGGTAAAGAAGGTGTTAATTCCTTCACTGAAAGAAGGCGTGGGGAGAGGGGTTTTAGAAAATAAACCAGAGGAATACATTGCTTCCAGAAATTCTATAAACGGGGATTGAAAGCTTATCTTCTCTAGAGGTTAAGGGGGTGAAACAACCTATGTGAATCAAGCTAGATCTGAAAATTTAGTTTCAAGGACGACGTGTCCAGATATTAGAAACATTACAACTCTTTCACGAAACCGTCGATTCAGAATGTCCCATGGTAGTCTCTGGTGTGTGTGGGGGTGCGGCTCTGTAGATGGGAGAAGGAGTGGCTCTGCAGCCACAGTGGTAGGTGCCGAGAGTGCGGGGGGTGGGGTGGGGGGGTGGTGACGGAGCCGGCTACCTAGCAGCCTAAACTCACAGTGACGGTGGCCAGGAGGCCCTCGGGTACATTGGCCACAATGATGCCGATGAGGAAGATGATAGCGTCAAGGACATAGTACTTCATGCACACGGCGATGATGAAGAAAATGACGCCAATGGACACAGCCACCCCTGCCACGATATGGACAAAGTGCTCGATCTCGATGGCAATGGGTGTCTTCTCACTTCCAACGCCCGAAGCCAAGGAGGCTATGCGACCAATGATGGTGCGGTCGCCCGTGTTGATGACAATGCCAGTTGCCGTGCCTACAGGGAAAGACAACATTTGACTCCGGGCTTTCTGCTCACAGCCCTCTCTGGTGGCCTGCACAGTGAGCCAGCACATGACAACACAAAGGCTGCCGTTGGATCTCTGGTCCCCTCAATTCTGAATTTCTTCTGGGACAAGCTTTACAGCAAGGGACTGGAGAGACGAAAACCTTGGGCCCCAGAGAGAGAGAGAGTTGATGCAAGTGAGACATGCATCCTGAGAGCCAACTGGCCTTACCTTCCAGGCACGTTGTGGAATAGAAGCCTATGTTCTTTGTTTCCAAGGGATTTTCATGGGTAAACTCAGTTGAACGAGCCTGGGGCTCAGATTCCCCAGTGAGAGAGGAATTATCTACCTGAAAGAAAGTTTGAAAGTAATTCAAAATCAGCTATGTGAACCCCTACTTTTTCCTTATTGGGGAGAGAGAGCCTGCTACCTCCCAACAGGCTCCTTGAGAAAGATGCTCCTGGATACTCACTTTGCATCCTTGGGAAAACACTAGTCTGATGTCTGCAGGGATCTGGTCTCCTCCTTTAATCTCCACTACGTCCCCCACCACCAGCTGCTCTGCCGGAATGATCTTCTTTTCTGAGTCTCGGATGACAAGAGCTTGCTGTGGAAGAAAGTCATGGCAGACGCCTAAGGTCTTGGGGAGCACGCTTGCCTTTCCACTGTCTGCACCTACAAGACCCCAGAGTGGGGGGCCTCGGGTCCCCTGGCTGTCAGAGTGGTGAGGCTAAAACTGAAGACTGTTTCACACAGGGTGTCAAGAACTAATTTTCTTTGAGGGCTGTACTTGAAACCAGAAAAGTCTACCATTGCCTGGCATATATGATCAAGGGAGATGATGATGATGATGATGATGAGTCTCCCTGCCAGGCAGCTGACAACCAGCCAAAGAGCTGGACTCCTGTGAGCTGGGAAAATTGTTTATTTATTTAATATTTATTGGTGTCGGGTCCCCTGGACCTGGAGTTACAGACAGTTGTGAACTGCCATGTGGGTGCTGGGAATTGAGCCTGGATCCTCTGAAGAGTGGTCAGTGCTCTGAACCACTGAGGCATAACTCTAGTCCCCTGAGATGGGAGAACTTTAGTGAGGGAGTACCCTGCTTCTTTCTTGGTGCTACAGGAAGCATCTCTTGTACCCAGAATCTTCTCTTCTATCTGGTGGTTCTGTCATCTGGGGCCAAGGAGGTTTCCGAGCTATAGACACAGCTAATATATGCTATAATATAATATAATGATTCCTGGGAGGAGAAAGGGACACTTGGTCTCCATGGAAACATGTAGGGCAACAAGCTCTGAAAGCGAAAAACAGTCACACATAGAGTAGATTGGATGGATCTCCTTGACTGCCAGTGAGAAATATTCTAGAACCATCTGAGTGACTGTGCAAAGTGGTTCAGAACACACTGTGCAATGACTGATGTTCTGTCCGGCTTTTCCCTAGACGGAGCATTTCCCTCGATCTCACTTTAGCCCTGTGGCCCCCTCAACCCCCTCAACTAGGATTCAGAGACATTATTCAGGAGTAATTTGCCCATGATATGCCAGACAGCAAGAAGTGGGGTCAGGGCTGCCTCCTTACCCGGAATTCAGGGAGAGACCAGAGCTGGGAGGCTCCTACTCACCTGGGGGATCATCTTACTAAAGCTGGCCATGATGTTGGTGCTTTTGGCTTCTTGATAGTAAGCAAAAATTCCCGTTAAAATGACAACGAGGACAAGTATGACACCCAGATAGACCTGGGTGGGGAGGAGAGGAGCAGTCAGAGAAACAGATGGGGGTAGCAACCTCTAACCCAATAACCCCTACGCTGAAACAGTCTAGTCTGACTACCAGTGTGACAGCAAAGTGGAAATTTTCTGCCTGATCTCATGTGACCAGTCACAAATACAGAGATGCTAAAAGAAGTGCCAAGAATTACCTGCAGGCAATAAAGATGGGGCCTGTCTATGAAGGACACAAATTTTGTACTAATATTAAGGAATCTTATTTTATGCAGACATACATCCAAGCCCCTACCCCAATCTGAGATCTAGAACACATCTTATCACTCACGTTCCTTGGCAATCGATCACTCTTTGCTCCTGTACCCAGCCTGGGGACCATGGCCATGCCCTCCAAAGCTGAGCCTATCTGGTGTTTAACATCAATGACCTCCTACAACACCTAGCTTTTGGCAGCTGATTTCTTTCTCTTAGCAAGGTATCAGTCAGTTCGATTCTGTGGTATGAGCCAGTATAACTGCCCTCCATGGGAAAAGGAGAGAGATTAGCTTTAAGGAAAGAGAGTTACAAAAATACTTCATTATTCCTCCCTCCATTATAGACTAGGTGTCTTGTCTGTATTCTAAAATTCACACTTATATCATCAGAAAATGAAACATCATTTGTTTCACAGCTGCGAGAATTCCTGATTTCCCTATGTTCACCACAGCCGGATGGGTTGTAGACCAGCTTTAGCCTAGCACTGTGCTCATTGAGAGCCTTGCTTAATGACAGCTTCTCCTTGTAACCAAGTGAAGCCCAGAATGGTTGCTTACATTGTCAAGGTTTGCAGAATCACTGACATACTCGATCACATATGCGATCCAGCACAAGATGGCACCTATCCACAGAAGGATGGAGAAGCCCCCCACCATCTGCTTGAGGAACTTGATAATCTCTGGAGTTTGCTTGGGTGGTGTAAGGGCATTGGGCCCATCCCGAGCCAGGATTTCTGTAGCTTTGACGCTGGAAAGACCCTGAAAAATCCAAGAAAAACACACAGAGAAACAAACAGTTGGTCTTCTTGTTTTGTCAACTGCCCAGGGCCCTGGGAAAGTGAATGATGCCTCGTTCTCCCAATTCCTACTTTTTTTAAAAAAATTTTTTTTTGGACAAAGATTACTTT
This sequence comes from Myodes glareolus, assembly GCF_982192425.1. Lineage (NCBI taxonomy): Eukaryota > Metazoa > Chordata > Mammalia > Rodentia > Cricetidae > Myodes > Myodes glareolus. The sequence continues at coordinate 21,174,690 of NC_142037.1, read as the reverse complement.
TGTTTTTATTAGTGGGGTACCATGTGTTATTTAATGTGTATACGAATTACAAAATGTTTAAATCAGGTTAAACATCTGTCTCCAATAAATATTTCATATTTTGGAAGCTGTGCCAGGGCTTATACTCAGATCTTGGAAAGTCTTCTACGTCTTAGCCAACCCTCTTTTTACTTTTTATTTTGTGACACTGACCTATAACCCCTACTGACCTTGAACTTGCAATCCTTCTGCCTCAGCCTCCCAAGTGCTTTGAAACACCCATGTGCCGTTGCTCCCGGCACAAACTGTCTATCATAGACAATATCATGTGCATATCTTTTCTTCCTAATTATATGTAAGCCAGAGGCAATCTCTCTTTTTTGTTCATTTTGGAGTCTGCTCTAGGATCTAATGCTTTCACTAGGTAGTGACTTAACTATTTGTTTGCGAAGCTGGATTCTGAGCTACTAACTCATCATTGCCTTTCACCTTGCCTCTTTTTTCCAGGACCCCTTTTCTCAGTAACTGTTGAAAACTTACAAGGCAATTCTAGAGATATTTCTAATAGTACAGCCAGCCTTCTGCTATCACAGATTCTGCCAATGATAGAATTACCTACCTATTCTCACTGCCAGTCCAGTGTGAACCACATAGTAAGGTTTTTTTTTTTCTTGTTTTCATTTGAACAAATGAATATTCATTTTCTGTCAAGGGGTTCAAACTTGGGCCAGAGAGATAGTTCAGTGATTATAATCACTTGTGGCTCTTTCAGAGGACCTGGATTAGCACCCCTGTGGTGATACACAACCATCTCTAACAGGTCCAGGGGTCCTAATGCCCTCCTCTGGCCTCTGCAGGTACTGCATGTATGTGGTGTTCACATGGAATCAAAACACTCATAAAATACAAATAATAAATAAATAAATAAATGCTTTTTAAAAAGAGGCTTAAACTTTTGAACTCGAACTTGAATTTGAATTCATCGAAGGAAGCAATAATGTGTAGTGAGGAATTTGTAAAGTCCCGTGGGCGTGCAGTGTGCTCTGGTACCTTAGGCTCTGAGATGGAGGCTCTGGGTTCTTTCTTTCTAGCAACAGTCTCCCAGGCCACCAATAAAAAATGTTCCATGCATCATTTTACTTAATAAAGAAGCTTCTGTCTGTAACATTGAGGAAGGTATGTGTTGTTCTGGGGGAAGCACAGCTTCTTTGCTTCTCTGCCTGAGTGTCTAGCTCAGTGAAAGGACCTGCTTGCGGCCTTGGGTCGGACACACCGGCTCCAGCAGCCTGAGTGGCTTATCTCAGGATCCAGAAAATGGACAGTTTCACAGGTGTGGCTCTACGTCACCCACAGCCTACGCAAGCCAGCATTCTTCCTCATACGGTCAGGAGGCTTCTCCCCCAGACACTCGGTCCCCTGATGACTTACCTGAATGATGTTTGTACCGTATTTCTGCTCCAGTTCTGCGTTACTGAGTCTGTGGTCATCCTGGAATTCACATAAGGAAAGGGAGTAAATGGCCTCATTCCAAAAGACTCCACCCCAACTTTGACCCACTTTGAAAGCGCTGGAAGTAGCACAGATAGAAGGGCCAGGGAGGTTGGTGAGGAGCGGAGAAGGCTGTGCAGGGAGTGGAGGTTCTGGTGTAGGAGGCCCTTGTCTTGAATCCTTGTCCTCCACTCCTGGGAGCACATACTGCACTTGCCATTGATACCCAGACCCTGTCCTTGGTTTCTATGAGTAATACAATGCCTACTGGCCATACTCTGACCTCATGCAAGCCCTGGCATCCTCATCTTGTAGCTATGAGATAGTTAGGTGCTTCACTCAGAGCTGGACGCTAAGACTGGCTGAAGGTGATTGGCAGGCCCAAAGTACCCATGGGATAAGATCAGGAAGGAAGGGAGAGTAGAGTCAGGCTGTGGTTGTGGGTGCTCTCAGGGCTTCTAAGAACTGGGGTAGCACAGGCTCTTCATTCAGAAGGATTAGTTCCAAGGCTCTAGTTTGCCGCAGAGATCAAGGTTCAAGGGCATCCAAGCATCCTGTCACAAGCTGCAGGACTTTTGTGAGAAGCTTGGGAAAGTGGAGGGAGGACAAGAGGCTCCTTTCTTACAGCAAAGCAGGAAAATGTGCTAATACTGTGGGAATTTCTCCATATAGTATTGAAAGTACTCCAAGAAAAAAATTCTCATCATAATTATAGGGAGAGCTGAGCGTTATGTCTGAGGCCTGAAATCTCAGGACTTAGGAGGCCCGCACAAGAGTATTGCAAACTCAAGGCCGGCTGGGCCACATATCAAGTACCAGGTCAATCTGAACCTCACAGCAAGATCCTGTCTCCAAAGATAATATAAATAGTTAGATATAGATAAAATTTTAAAATTAGCAGGCTTATGAGAGAATAGGGGTATAGTCAAGCAGCAGCCTTAAGGTAAAACAGGTATGTCTTAAATGCTAGAAACACACAGGACATAGTAATTCTTTTTGTGTGTTATCTAGCACTGCTCTTGGCCCTGACCTATCTCACTTAATCCTCTCCACAACCCGAACAGATAGGCATTACCCCCACCCTGACCCCTTTAATCAGGTCTCAGAATGTAGCCCTGTCTGGCCTCGAGTTCACGGTCTCCTCACCTTAGCCTTCTAAGTGCTAGGGTTAAAGGTGGGTGGAAATAGGAGAATGAATATCAGTCACACTGAGACTTAGGCCAGTCCAACTTCTGAGCTATCTATCAGGCTACATGCACATGACAGCCTAACAGCATGCTACCCAGGAAAGTTAAACAGCTCTGCTTTATAGGATTTGTAGATTACTCATGAGGCTCTCACTATGCCAAGTTTCTAAGTAGGGAACAATTGGCAGCCTAGCCTGAGTAAGCTAGTTGCATCAGTCCAACAGTAGCCCAGCAAGCACTGGACTTTGAGGTTTGCCTACAGACTGCAGGGTTAAACTGCTGAATCTCAGGCTCCCTTTAGCCTTCCTGAAAGGGTATCTTAACCTTCACATCCAGGGCAGCTTGTAAGAGGTCAGATTTAATAACCCAAAGTCCTTCCTTCAGAGAGACTTACTTAAAATACATAGCTCATTTCCCCCTCACAGACCTTGCAAACCAGTTCCCATTTTCTATAGGGAGAATGGGGACAGGGGTAGTTCCCATGGAGCTAGCTTGTTTGTGCCCAGGTACGGTCTCAGTCCTAGAAAGGACTTAGACTGAACCTGGTCAGGTCCAGTATTTCTACCCCTGGGGCTGTTTTTCCAGGAACACATAAAGCCTCACAAGGCCCATGGCTTTGGCTTTTCATCTTTGGAGGCTGTAGCTCAAATACTTTTACTTGCCCATGGAAGATTGTCACACAATTATTTATATCTCAAGAAAGCAGCTGCGAAGGAGAGGGATGGTTTCTGCCTCTTGGGCTTACAACGGGGGCTTTAACTCGCTGTCCTGTCTGGGACTGCCTCCAACCAGAGCTCAGGCATTTGGCAGCAAGGATGGGTGGCGACAGGAGGACACAGGACAGGACAGAATGAGGAAAGATATTATCACAGCCTTGACAACAAACAAACACGGAAGTTGGAAGCCTTCCAGGGTATCCCAAGCTATGGAGGCCAGTTTTTCTTTACCAGAGGGAGGGAGGTTATCAAGACAGGTTCTCAGCGGCAGGGGGCAGCGGGCCCTTTGGCCCTCAGGGGACTGACCAGATCAAGTTCTTTCTTAAGCTCTTCTTTCTCATGACCCTTACTGGGTTCTGAGTCCTTGTTCTTCAGCTCCTTGAACGTCTTGTCATCTCCCTGGTCTGTCTGATTGACATCTTTAGTTCCATTGAGCTCCACAGAATAAATTTCTAACGTTTTCTGGAAGAGAAGCAGAGGTGCAATGTTAGCCCCAGATAGGTTTTCTTGAGTAGGTGCCGAGGTGCTCCCAGAGGGTGAGGAGATGCCCAGATGGAAGAGGAATGCTGGCTCCACTCCTCCCCGACTTGGAGAAGAAGTGGAGGATCCTGGAAAGTCTCCCTCCCCACCCCTTCCAAAAATATTTCCCTTCCTCTTTGCGGAGACAGGAGGCTTGGTTGGCACAGCGCTGGCAGTATCTTTTCAACGATCCTTTCTCTGGGATGGGACAGATGGAAAAGTTAGCCAGCTTCCCTAGCACCTTGCTGGGTCATTCCCAGATGGGTTGCACCAGACGGGTCATCTCTTTTTCTTAAGGAAGGGGTGTAGTTCCAAACAGACTCACTGGAAGCATGGCTTTTCAGAGCACCTTGCATCCAACAGAATCCTAGCGTCATCTCCAAACCGGGACTTTCAGAGCAGGTGCTGTGTGGCTGGCTTGACAGCCCTGGGGACTCTTCCTACACATCTACACTAACTTCTATACACTGCCAGCACTAATTGCCATATATATTCTTGATGGCTGGGAGTGAGTTCAGTGTTAAGATTGCCCACCCCCTACTGTTCTGAGACCCAGCATTTCTTTTTCTTTCCCCAGCACTTCCCGATGATCTCCTAAGATCTCCACTAGACGTGAAGGCTGCACGCACCCGGCGCATTCTGTGGCTGGTAGTCCAATCCGCTGGCAGATGGATATGAGGGCACGGGATGCGGGCGTGCTCCGGTGAGCCGCGCTGGGATGAAGACGCGCGTTGCCTTAGTGGTACTCTAGGCAGTGATGCACAGAGACAGTCCCGATCTGGCGGTGGCGGGGGTCCGCGGCGGCGTCACAGGTCCTGGTTCCTGAGAGGCGACGGTGACGAAGTTGGCGTTACAGAGGCAGGCGCGGACCTGGACCCGGACCTTGCATGCGCCTCCGCGGCCAATAGCCAGCTGTGGCGTGCGCCTTAAATGTAGCGCGCTCCGCCCACGTACCTGGGTCGACTCAGCTCATTCGGCTGGGGACGCCCCTGGGAATGAAACCCTAGGACGCACAGGCCTGGGTGGGGTGGGGTTGGTGGCCAGAGATCTGAGGATCTTAAGGTGGGAACCCCTCTTGATACCTGGTTGGGGAACACCGGGTCTTCCTTAGGGCGGGTCTGGCAACAGGGCTCAGTCCCTGGCTCAAGAGCAGTGGCACGCGTCAGGTGCGTGCTGCCACCGTGTGCACCACGAGCTCTTGTCTATCCGACCCCGGGCTCCTGGAATCCCAGGGGCACACCCACGCCCTGTGGAGCTTTTGTGAAAATCTACACCCACTTTCTTTTACAAATGCTGTTCCCTTACCAATAAAGGAATTTATAAAAGTGTGTAAACGGGGGAGGGGTTGGGGGTTGCAGTTCCTAGCAACAATTGTGACCTGGCAATAAATACCGATTCTAGAGAGGATTTACATATAGATAGGTAAGTGAAACTCTGGAGCAGCCTGGGCTAACTGCCAAAGATTTTAAGGAGTAGCTGAATTGCTTTATAAAGATCCAGAAAACAAAAATGTGCAGTTTTGAAACAATATTGGAAGAGAGAGGATAAGGAGGGCTGGGATAGTTGCAGGGGCTTTAGGAAGGTTACATCAGAACTCCTGGGGAGGAGCAGACTGCTGTGTGCAGAACCCCGGTTTTGGGTGCGACTTTGGTGACATTGGAGGATAGCTCTGTTTTTCACAGCGCGCCTCACAAGTGCTTCTCTCTTGGCCCCCTCCTGTTTGCCCTCCCTTCTTCCTGTAGTCCAAAAGGGCAAAATTTGAAACCTATGGTTTTCCTATTGTAGACCAGGAAGACAACTGCGAGTCCCAATTCTTCAGGATTGGGAAGACTCGCTGTGTAGACACACTCCACAGATTCTTTAGTGTTGCGGGGGATTTTATGTTCTAATCCAGACTGGAGCAACAGTGGGCTTCCGGAGAGTCTTCCGATATCGTCTCCCCTGATTTCCTCCAGTGGAGAATGCTATTCTGAAGAAGGAATTTTGCAGATAAGAAGGAGACACAAAATCTATGCAAAGCTTAGTTCTACCATTTGCTTGGGTTCTGGAATCTGTTTCCTGCTGTCCTTCACCCCCAACTCCGGGCCCAGGCGGGGCTCCTCCCCAGCTGTTCTTTAAGTCTGGAACCAGCCTAGGCTAGAGAAGTGAGATCCTAGAGAGCTGTTTCTAGCTCAAGGCCAGTATGCAGTTTCAAGAGAAAACAGACTTCAGATTGGAGAATGGTGTGTGTGTGTGTGTGTGTGTGTGTGTGTGTGTGTGTGTGTGTCTGTCTGGTGTGGTGGAGGTGGGGGGAGGCTCAGAGAAAATGACATGATGGCAGGGGTTCAAAAGTAGTATTTAGAGTACTTAGAAGGTGGCTGGTTGAGTGTCTGTGTCAAGAGTGGGGTGGAATGGCATCAAATTGAACAACAGTTTCCGCTGTCAGGCCCTTTGGGACCTCCTGGGATTTGCAGAGTTGAAGTCCCGCTCAGTCACTGGTTCCTGCACAGTCCCTGGCTTCTGCCAGGGACAGTCTTAGCTCCTGCCCCTGCCTTGGCCCTTGTGGCAGTTGCTGGTGTGAGGTAATATCTGAAAGTTGAGATTTCTACCAAAGAAGAAAAAAAAGTGGGGCCATAATCTTTGCTGCTTCTAGTCTCCTGGGCAGCTGTTGTGAGCACCTGGAGAGATAGATCTTCACCTATGGACCCGAGGACTGGATTTCTCCTCTTAGGCACAAATGCCTCTTCATTTCGCTGGAGACTCTGCCCCATGGTATTCTGGGAAAGGGCTCTGAGAAACCTAGATCTGAGGGCCTTTTGCAGAAGGGCTGGTTTTGGAAAAGGGCACACTCAGGGACACCTTCTAACAGAACTGCTGCTTGAGGCTGTAATTCCTGTCTTTCAGAAGAATCCCACCTATGCTGAGGGCCTGTTCCATTAGCTAATGGGGTAGCTTGCTACGAGACGTGGAAATAGTCCTAGCTTGCTCCTCTGTGCTCACTCCTTCAGTATCTTACAAGGCGTGGGGTGACACACAGAAACTGTGTCAGTTCTCTGCCCTCTAGAGAGATTGTGATTGAGTCCCTGAGGTAAAATCAATGAGGAAAAAATAATGACTGACCTAGGAAAAAAATGATTTAGAACTAAATGGTGTGTATCTAAAACCATTAAGAGTTAAAAGAAAACCATTGAGAGTTAAAAGAAAAGAAATATCCGTGGACGGTAGTATGTTTTAAATGTCCTCCTCAAAGTTCACACTGAAATTTAATCCCCCTTGGAAAGTCTAGCTGAAGAGATGGGATCAGGGCTAGGGATGTAGTCCAGTGGTACGTTGTTACTCCCTTGTATAGGCAAATAAGCAAGCAGATAAAGAAAACACAGAAGTGGGGCCAGACATTGACTTTAAGAAGTGATTGAGTCATAAGGGCCTTCTCCACAAGTGGATTCGCCAAGTCAAGAGTTGATGAGCAATTGAATGTGGAAAATGGATCCTGCCATGCATTTGGCTTTGTCTCTTCAATGTGCCCCTCTTGCCACAGGATACATTGTACTTCTTGGTTCTCTGCAGAGAGTCCACCACCATCACCAGGTGTAGCCTTCAGAATAATGAACCCAGCTGAGCCCCTTATCTTGATAAATCATCCACCCTCAGGTATACTGTCATCACAATAAAACAGACCAAGGTAGGGGGATGGCATGACTTTTTATTGCTTGGCCTCCTTGGCTTTTCTTTTCTTCTTTTGGTTTTTAGAGACAGGGTTTCTCTGTAGCTTTGGGGCCTGTCCTGGAACTAGCTCTTGTAGACCAGGCTGGCCTCAAACTCACAGAGATCCACCAGTCTCTGCCTCCTGAGTGCTGGGATTAAAGGTGCGCCGCCACCGCCCAGCTGGCTTTTCTTTTTCTTTCTTTCCCTGTGATTTATAGTTCTTCTAGGTGCCTGGAATTCCCCCTCTCCCTCCCCACCACCTCTGGGCTGCAAGGTCTGGTGTTGAGGGCTGTTCACCATCTGGCCATGAGGTGTGACTGAAGATCCAAATGAACAGGGAAGAAGGCCCAGGTGACAACTGGAAGAGGAGGCTTTGCCTCCTGTTTCACATCCGGACAGGCTGGTGCCTCTCCTGCCCACTCGCCTTCTCCTTGTCTCTGGATGCCTCTCCTACACAGTGGACTGTCCCCACCCAAAACCCTCCTCACACACCTGCACCTCCTCACTGTGCCGGGCTATGACTGGGCAAGCCTTTCTCTGCTGACCAGCACTGCCTGGCGTTGAACCGAGAGTGGAAAAACAAAAGCAAAACAAAGCTGCAACCTAACACACCTCTATTTGTTTCCTCATTTCTTCATTATGGGAAATGCCAAGATTGGGATATGAACATCCTGGCAGGAAAGAAATTGACTCGTAAACTTCTGTACAAATCCTGCTCAGGACTGCTAAAGACTGAGGCCAGAGCAAACAGTGGCATTAGCCAGAGAGGGCTGTCAGGGGTTCAGCAGAGCCAACGGGTTTGCCACACTCTCCCCTCCCTTGTGGATAGCTTCCCTGAAAAGCAGTGCTCCTGAGACCCAGTGATCATTCTCTGCCATTTGGCTTCAGTAATAAGATGCCTTAAAATAAGTGTGTGTGTGTGTCTGTTATTATTTTCTTTGAAACAAGATCAGCAAGTTCCTGTATCTTAGACTGGCCCTGAACTCACCAGGTAGTCTAGGATGGCCTTTAACTTGCCGTGATCTTTCTGTCTCAGGTTTCAACGGGTTGGGGTTATAGGCATCAGTCATTATGTCTACCTTAAAATAAATCTTATTTAAAGTGATGTTTTGATATAGGTAGCAAGATTTACTGGTTTCCAACTGGTTAATACATCTACCTTCTCACATCATTTTCTTTCTTTCTTCCTTCCTTCCTTCCTTTCTTTCTTCTTTCCTTTCTTCCTTCCTTCCTTTCTTTCTTTCTTTCTTTCTTTCTTTCTTTCTTTCTTTCTTTCTTTCTTTCTTTTTCTTTTGGTAGTAAGAGTCCAAAGTTACCTACCCTCTTAGCAGACTTTCAGCACTCAGTATAACTGTAGTCCTTGTCATTTGCTTAGCTCCCTGGAAGTATTTTACTACTTGCCTTCTCCATTATAGCTCTCAACATTCCCCCCTTTTAATCTCTTTCAGAAAATAAAAAAAAAACACCTTTTTCCTTTTGAGACAAGGTCTCACTATGTTGCACAGGCTGCCTTTGAACTCTGGGACTGAAGCAATCCTTCCATCTCAGCCCCCTAAGTGCTAGGACCAGAGAAATGTGTCACTACTCTTGGCTTAACTTCTTTTTAGACGCAGTTAGAAAACAATAACAACAACAACAAAACGATTGTAATCTGAACCTAGTGTAGAAAACCCCTCACAGGCATATTCAGAGATTCCTTTCCCTGTGATCATATCAAGTTGACAATCCAGATTAACCACATAACTCCCTTCCTTACCAATTTGATACTCAAACCTACCACTTTTAAGCCACAACCTTCCATCTCTTGTACCTGTAGGTTGACAGCCATCTTATAATAGTAAAATATAATCAATTAAAATTAAATTGAAATTATACTTCCTCCAACAAAGTCACACCTCCTAATAGTGCCACTCCTTATGGACCTCTGTGGGCCATTTTCATCCAAACCACCACAGCAGGTTTGGTTACGCATTGGTGTGAGTGTTATGTGCAAGTCAGAAGACAACTTGTAGGAGTTGGTTCTCGCCAATAATGTGTGTTCCGGAGACTGCACTCAAGTCCTCATGCTTGGCATCAGGCATCTGAGCCATCACCTGCCATTTTCTTTTATAAGGTGCTGGAGACTGAACCCAGGGCTTCCTGCATGGTAAGCAAGAACCTTTATCTATCTAAGTTACATGGCTGCTCTGCCACAGGCACACAACAGTGACTTGGAGGAGAAGGGGCTTATTTTGCCTCACAGTTTAGGGGTACAGTCCGCGATGATAGGAGTCTGAGGCAGCTGGCCACATTGTATCCTCAGTCAGAAAACAAAAAGTAGTACTAGTGCCCAGCTTACCTTCCCTTTTTTGATTCACCCTGGGAGCCCAGCCCATAGAGTACAGGGTTTCCCACCTCAGTGAATGTTGTCTAGAAAATCCAGTAAGGCCACTCTCAGAGGCTCATTTCCCCGGTGATCTCAAATCCTATCAAGCTGAAAATCAAGATTAACCATCACTACTCCACCCCATGTCAACCTGACACACAAAATTACCACTTTTTTAAAAAAATATTTATTTATTATGTATACAGTATTCTATCTTTGTGGATGCCTGCAGGCCAGAAAAGGGCACCAGACCTCATTACAGATGGTTGCAAGTCACCATGTGGTTGCTGGGAATTGAACTCAGGAACTTTGGAAGAGCAGGCAATGCTCCTAACCACTGAGCCATCTCTCCAGCCCCCAAAATTACCACTTTTAAGCACAACCTTCCATCTCTTGTCCCCGTAGGTTCACAACCATTGAATAATACTAAAATCTATTTAATCCAAATTAAAAAATACCCATAGTCTTTAGTAGTTTCAACATTGTTTAAAAGTTCAAAGTCTGAGTCTCCTCTGAGACTCAAGGAAATCTCTTAACTGTGCTCTTATAAAATAAAAACAAGTTACTTACTTTCACTCTCATTCCTTGCTAAGCCTGTTCCAAAAGGGAAGAGTGAGGGTCAAAGTGAAACAGAAACCCAGTAGGGAAAACACGAAATCCTACAGCTCCACATCAGGCATCTAGGGGCTATGATGGATGAATCTGTACTCCTAAAGGTTTGGGTAGCCTTGTGCTCCAGCGCTGAAGTTCACAGGACACACAGCCGCTCTCTGCATTCCACTCCATGTGGAAAACTTCCTCCATCGCCCTCCCCTACACGGTGTTGGTGTCACCAATATCCTGGGCTATTCACCTTCACAGCTTCGTAGAGTGGCCTCTCAGGGCCTCCTCGTATGAATTCCAACTCTGCCTCACATCACCTGGTCTTAGACGCTTTCTGGAACTCTGAGGCAAGGTTCTGTGACACTCCCCATCCCAGTCTTGTCTCTTTCATGCTTACAAAAGCAATACCATGTGGAGGGTGCTGCCAAGTTCTGCTGCTAGCTCCAGATGGACGAGTACCCCCTTACATTATCGTGTGGCATTAGCTGCTGTGTGTCTTCCAGACTGGAGAACCATTTCCTTAGGGAGTTGTATTAGAGCAGGGTAGTTTGGACCTCTTTCACAGTTGAGGTGTTTTTCTCCTCTCAAATAATTTCACATTTTCCTAAGTTGGAGCCCTTCATGGTAGTTTTATCCTCAAGGTACCTTTCTTATTGCCCCAGTGCAGAGTGAGTGGCTTCCCTTAAACAGTGACAGCCTCTTAGTACCTGCCTTGGCTGTCACTGGAATCTTGCTTGTACTCTTTCCTTGCCATTCTATAGATTTATACAAAACAAAACCTTTCTGCTTAATTCTTGGCTGTTTTTTTTTTGTACTGCAAATGTGGATAAATGCACACACAAAACTCTAATACTCCTTCCTCAGCCCGAACACTCTTCCGCTGACATTTTACCCCTCAAACAAATCAATCCATTATCCTTAAGTGCAACTTCACATCCTCAGGTCCTGAGCAGGATCCTTTGCTAGAACAGCATGTGAATGACATGTAGCCCAGCTCCTCATGGAGCCCTTGCTCTCCTGAGACCTCATGACCTGGGGCTCTACTGTCTTCATTTATCTCAGCATTCTGATCTTCAAAGTTGCCGCAGAATATCTCATCTCTCTCTGCTCTCTGCTTATAGTGTCCCAGGGCTTTTCCAGCCCAAAGTTCCGAATCCTTCCCTATGTCTCGTGCAAAGCAATTCCAAAGGCCTTGGAACCACATGACCAGCTTTATCCAACCATACTTCTGATATACACTCATTTTCTGCATTAGCTGCTTTTTTTTTTTGTAGCTCTGATAAAAATACCAGACAAAAGCAACTTAAGGGAGAAAGTGCTTGGTTTGGATTATGGTTTGGGGGTAGCAATTTGAACATGAGGATCTGGACCATTTGTCAAACACTGACTCCAAAATTAGGAGGCAGAGCATGATGAACACCTGTGCTGAGCTCATTTCCTCATTTTTATTCAGCCTGGAACCCTAGCTTGTGAAATAGTGTAACCACATCTAGGTTAGGTCTTTCCACCTCAGTAAATCTAGGAAATCCCTCACAGACACACTCGGAGACTTATTACCATGGTAATTATAAATCCCATTAAGTTGACAATCCAAATTAACCAATGCAAGCATACCTGAGCTTGTTGGTTAATTTTTGCCAACTCGATAGAATTTAGAATTACCATGGGAGCAAATTTCTGGTGGTGTCTTTGAAAGATTATCCAGATCAGGTTAACTGAACTGGGAAGACCTGTCTTAAATATGCCCATTCTATGGGCTGAGGTCCAGGACTCAGAAAAGGCGAAGACTAGCTGAGAACACACATTCATCACTGCCTCCTGGCTATGGATAAAATGTGGCCAGTTGCCCCAAATTCCCGCTACCCTGATTTTCTTGTTACGATATCTTGGAACTGGAAAACAAAATAAACACTTTGTCCTTAGAATGCCTTTGTCAGGCATTGTGTTGCAGCAACAAGGTAAGTAAGTAATACAGCGAGAACACAGTAGGTCTAATTTGCTTTTTCAAGAATCTTTGAAGCTAGGTGTGGTGGCACATACTGATAATCCCAGCATCCCACAGGTTGAGTGAGGCAGGAGGATTATGAGTTTCCAAACAGCCCAAGTTACAGAGTGAGATCCTGTCCCATGAAACTAAAGCAAAGCGAGCTTAGAAATGAAACCAGGAAAAAGGCCAACGATATTCAGCCAGCCTGTTGGAAAAGCTGAGATGACTCCTTCCCTTCCATGCCCACAATAAATGTATATTTATGCACTATTTATTCTCAAGGTGAGCAGAGCTGTTTTAAGAGCCATGGTAGGGAATATGATAAGAGACAGGGTTCCTCTTGAGTACATATTGCTAGTTCATCTACTAGCATCAGAGAGGTCAATTTTAAGTGATGATTCAAAAGAATTAAATAAAACAAGCTTTCAGAATGCTGCCCCTTTTCCAGTGATACAAATAAAGCATGCCCGTTCTTCACATTTTCCTGCTTGAGATGATGACGGGAGACTAGGTTTTGGGGTGCATTAGAAGAATGACCTTGACCTTCTACAGTCAGGGTTGCAACAAGCTAGGCATACATAGTGATTAAGATTACTTAGCTATCTTGGCCATCTCTTTTTCCTTGATGTGCTTTGAATAATTGTCCATGGTTACTCAACAACTAGAGCCAGCATGAAGTCAGTTGGTTTGGCTCTGTGACTGTGGCTGAAACCAGAACTTTGAGATAACAAAAGCTTACTCTTGAATGTGGCACAGAAGAGGAGGAATACAGCAGGTAGCCCTGGGGCCATCCATCCGATCCCAAGCTTTGGCTCAGTTCTTACAGATCTAGAGAGTGTCTCACCACTCGAGGAGAGGAGGAGTAAAACCTTGTAGAGGGCGCAAAGTCCTTGTGCTCACAGGTAAGCACTGGGAAAACCAGGAATGTAAAAACCCACAGGCTTATCTTTTCCACAAAAGGGATGCTTTCCACCTAGAAGGCTGGGAATGGATGTAGTAAATAGCCCGGTGGTCTGCACTATGTGTAGGGCCAGGCCACCTGAATCTCGGAGACTTTACGTTTATCCTAGACACTTCCTCGTTCGGCCTTTATCTGGGGCATTGTTTCTCAGTCAACCGAACCCATCTTTATGAAAGAGGTCACATGTACTTTGTAAAGAGTTTCAATGTAAACATTTCTTAAATTTTATTGTACACAAGGAATTGAGTTCATTTTCCTCAATATACTTTCCCCCCAAAGTTGTTCAGTGCTTAAATATGCCTAAAATAAACTTCCCGGTAGTGTTAGACTCTAGAAGTTTAAATCAATACCGGCTACAGAGTCGTGTTGAACCAGATTTCCTTCTTGCCTCATTCAGATCATTACTCTGCCTGTCCTGGTGTTTGTAGAGATGCCCCACAACTGGTGCTCAATGGGAGGGGTTCAGCCCTCAAAGAAAGTAAGAAAACTTTTCCTTAAATAGGAATAAGGGGTACAATTTCTTGTCCTCTCAACCAAGGGGTCACAACTGTAAGCGAGAAGGGAAGAACATAAGAAGAGGACTGGGTTCTCAGTCCTCTGTTACAAAGCATGTTACACAGTTATTGAGAGGTTTGTTCAGATCTAAGGAACAAATACCCAGAGCAACAGCTCCGCAACTTTGTACAAGCAACTGTAAAATTTAATCCTTGGTTTCCTACACAAACAACCACAGATGTTGAAAAGTGGAAGCATATAGGAGTCATCAGAAAAACAGCCCGTGAGAAAGGAGAGAGAAATCCCTGTCAATTATTTTGCAATCTGGACGGCAGTAATTTACTGCTTGGATCCCCTCCTGGAGAACTATGGAACGAAAGACCCTCTGGGCACATCTCAGCAGAAGGCTGCTGCTCCCACGTTTAAGGAGAGTGATTTAGATAAGCTGCCCCCTTTCAAATACTCCAAATTTATATCTATGTACAAGGAATATTCCTTCTCATCAATCTGACTCAGAAATTCAGTCACTTTGCTTCACTTTCAAAGACTACTTAGGGAAGACGAGGACTGTAACCAACAGGAAAATGATTGAACTAAACCTCTGATCATGTCAGCCCTTGCAATGCCTGTGATTCGAAATCCTCAAGCCCCCAAAGTGTGTCAATATCACCCTTTTACTTTCGAAATTCTTAAAGAATTTCAGAAGATCTGTTGCTGCCATTGGCATGCATGTTGCATTTACTAATACAAGGTGTGAAAATGTAAGCGGGGATGTTATTATTCCTTGGGACTATGAGCAAATATGCAAAGCTTCATTAGCCCCAGGACAATACTTGATGTGGAAAGCAAAATATTATGATGAAGGCGATGAACAGGAAGAAAGAAACCGTAACAATAACGTCCCTATTAATTCAGGCATGCTTCAGGAAGTAGAACAATATAGTGACGCATTAGTACAGATGAAAGGTTCCGCCCAGTATTTTGACCAAGTATGCCTTTGTGCACAACTACGGATCATGGAGAAACTGTGGATTCTCTGGACCACTCTAAAACTGAAGGTGATTGATCCTTGGCCTGAGTTTCTTGCTCATGTTAAGAGAACAGTGATCACAACAAAAGGTAATTCATGGAGAAGTCACAGATATCCTGATCAGGCAGCTCACATTTGTTGGAGCAACCAAAGAATGTAGACCTGCTTTAGCAGCAGAAAAGCATGGCGACTTTTCTAATTGCGTGACAGCCACTCAAGATATTAGCAGCTCCTCTCACGTCGCAGTGGCCGTGAATATATCTGGAACCACAACTTCAAAATAATAAAACTTCCTTTTGAAAATGGGACAAAATAGAAGGAATACAGCAGAAACTCTTGAGCCATTCACTCCAGACTGAGGCTCACTCAGTTCTTGCTGATCTAGAAGTATGTTGAGAGAGTGTCACACCACCAGGGAGAGGAGGATTAAAGCCTCATGTTGGAACTTCAGGTATTTTGTGTACAAACATGAGGACATGAAAAACAAGGAAAGGAAGTGAGAGAGTATGCTAGTAAGAGATAATTGGGAGCTGCCTGCTTCCGTATGTTATTGGAAGGTCCACCTGAGAAAGGGCGGTGGCAGAAGCCCCATTCATGGAGCCAGGAGACACCGGTCCAGCTCTCCAATTGTTTCCTGATTCTAGAGAGGTAGGAAATAGGAAGGGCCCTGTTCAGCCATAGGACACTCTGTTCAGGTTCACGCAGGAGAAAACACTTGGGGCTTTTATGGGTGATCTTATTGTAGGTGATCTTACTGTATCCTCTTGAGAAATGAAGCCATTGGCTACTCAAACACTGTGTGTGTTAACTAACTGCAGCCAGTGTAATTGCAGACCAGAAAACAACAGACAGAAGAGCAGGCCCAGGCCTAGGCCCAATTTAATTTACAGAAAGCAAGGCCTTAGTTATGAGTCCTTATACAACAATAAGAGAAGTGGCATTTAAACACAAAGAATTCAAAGCCCAGAAACACATGTTACAGTTCTTCCGAAACAAGAGTTTTCAAGTTGGAAGGATTTAAATAAGTCCTGCAAAGATGACCAGAATCTGGTTCAGCCAGAAGAACCCTTACCAAGGCAAACTCATCCTAGGTCTGTCTCGGAGGGGCTACTTGTCATCCCAGGTCTAGCGACTCAGTGGCCACCCCTTCTAGGCACCAGATTCTCACCCGAAAGCCTTCCTAGCTTTTGACTCGGCATTTCTGCTCATGCTCCTCTACCATTTCTCTCTGTTTTAATTGCCAGATAAAACAGAGTGCCCCGTTGGAGTTACCTGTCACCAAAACAAGGGGCACACTCCTCCTCCTCCTTCTTTTTTTAAAATTGAAACTAAATGTTTTCCCATGTTATTCTGATTATTGATTCCCCTCCTTCTACTTCTCCCAGATCCCCCACCCAAGTTCACACTCTTTCTTTCTCTTATTGTCTATTTCTTATTAGAAAACAGATAACTGAAAAAAACCTGAAAAAGAGGAAACAAACAGGAAAAAAGATATTTAAAGAAAAAAGATAGCCAAAAGAAACACATACAGACATAGAGACTCACACTAGCACACATTGAAACCCATAAAAACATTGGAATAATAATATATAAAAGCAAAAGACTTGTAAATCAAAAAAAAGAAAAGAAAAAAAAAACCAGGTAGAACATTAAGAGATGACAAAAATAAACAAGCAAAACTCCCAAATCCCTGATGAGTTTGTTATGTGTATAACCAGTGAGACTCCATTGGAGAAAACTAATTTTTCCTTTATCAGTTCCTTTATCAAAATTCTTTTATCAATGGAGATAGCGTCTGGGTTAGGGACAGGGACTTGAACGAACACCTTTATTCTTTAAAAAAAAAATTATTCATTGCTTAACTTAAATGCATATTTAACTGGGCGTTCGGTATTTTTATTTGCTGACTCTAGCTGACCTCCTCCCTGTAGAAGCCGTAGATATGAGTCCTTTACCACTTGACTGTCCACATCTGGGAACATTCATTGCTGAAGCGCCACTGGTCCGCTTGTAGCCAGGCCAACTGAAAACATAAACACTTCCAGGTTTTCTCTTTTCCTCAAGCCTTGCCCATACAGGAGCTCACAGGTCCTAGATTATCACCGTGAGTGAGCGCAGGAGTCAAGTTTTTAAATTCGTTAGCAGCTATCAGTTTAGACAGAATGGAACATCTTTGCCACCCAAGCAGAGACTCCTGGGTCTCTTGAATCGGAGAATTAAACTGTGGGAATCCAGTGCGATCCCCGAACCGGGATTCAGTTCTCAAAGGCAAACGGTAGGGGGCGCACGTCCTGGGACCCTCTCTGATGAAAGATGAGATCATAGTCGAGCAGGCCACCTGGAATCACTCAGGCTAGTGAACGTACAGATCGCCCCCAGATCCACACAGCCACGTGCCAATACTTCTTTCTGTCCTAACAAAGGGCAATCTTTTCTGTCCTAACAAAAGACAAGTCTTAAGCAAGCAAGACAGCAAAGAACAATAAAAGAATCAAGAGAAACACTTTCAACAATTAACATAAAAATAGTAGCTACCAGATCAAGAAGAAACCCGCAGCGACTGTTTCCTCGCTTCTAGGCCTACACGCTCTTTGGAAACACGTTAGTCCTAATGACGCGGGTCCCTCACTATCTGTCTTTTATCAGAGGTCGGCCCTTTAGGTCCTTGACTCCTTTGACCTCTTAAATCCGTTGTCTCCTTGGGGTGTGTGCACCTGGAACACAAAAATGATGCATTCTGTCTTCTTTCTTTTCTTTGCATCTTCCTCTTCCTCCCTCTCCTTTCCTTTTCAGTGATTCAATCTTCTGCATTGTATACACGCATGTGCGCATACTCAGGTGCGCACACACAACTGTACACACATGCATCAACAAAAAATCCTACAGGAAACAAACGTTCTAGCTTTAACACTTGCTGGTTTAAAAGCTCTCTGGTTACTTTGTCTTTCTGGGTGCCTTCGCAGTGATTTTACTGCATCTATTGCAAGAGGCTGCTTTGCTGTTGTGGCTCTAATTAATTAAGAAGATTAAGTGGATTGAGGTGTCTCATAACTGCCTCTTGATGTGATAGAAGGTCCTCCTTTGCTCACAGGAAAACAGGCAGTGGATTTGTGGGTTGCTACAGTCAGTTTCATCGCCAAAGAAGCAAGGCGCACGTTTCACCAACAGTGACAATTATCCCGGTCTGTGCTTCCTGACTTCTGTGAGAGTATCCCTGTCACGCGTGGAAAGCATTTTATAAATACAGATACATATGAATTCTACAGTAACGTCATTAGGATGGCCTCAAAGTAATGCTAGTTTCTATTATTTCTGCACTTTTAGATATAATTTCTATTTCTGTGTTATAACAAGGCGAGAGAACACACTGCTGTTGTGCATGCCTTCCAGTTGGAGCCCAGATTGTGTGTTGCACTGACATTTAGAGCTAACTGGGCACACCTGGTTAACTGCAGCAACGTGGTCAATGCAGGCACCTCCTTGCCCAGGGAAAACCTTAGTCACTGTAGTTACAGTTACAGGGCAACATGCTGTCATGCTACATTTGCTGCATCATCTTGTGGCTAGGCGTGTGTTGATAGAAGGAGGGCAGTGATAGTAAAAGCTCCAGTGACAAATATCTCTCTGTACCGGGGACTTTGGAGCCAGTGGGCTCTGAGCATCTTTAGTAGTGGTGTTTGGTAGGAGCCTGAGGTGTTCAGGGAATACCTGCAGCAAGTGGTGGTGGTTAACCCTGGTGTCCGATAGGCCAGAGTGAGTTATATAGGGAACAGAGAAGAGGGAAAGAGATTGGGTCTTTCCTGACATTTGGAGATGGGTGAGGGGCTGTAAGTGTCAGTATTCTAGATTAGCAGAGAACAAAGTCGACAGGACATCTGTGCTCTCAGTTTCTGAACCCGGCTCTGTTAGCGGCTCTCTAATTCTGTAGGTTTGAACTGCTGGCCTGATGTCACAGGGTTGCGGAAGCTGGCTTGGCTGCAGGGAGGTGGCTTTGGTTCTGAAAGGTACGAAGGAGGGGATCAGATGTCTGTCCAGATGGCCCAGGTGGCTCAGTGTTCCAGCACCACGTGCCAGATCCTAAGAAGAGCATTCCTCTCAGCATTTAAATGGCTGGGACTTGGAGTCATCTTCACATCTTGACTCAGACTCTCAGGGCTAGAACCACCCACTTCCTAATAAGAAGCTGTGCCCAGCAGTAGCTGGGAACTGGGTCTTCTGGCAAGAGCATCAGCATGCTCTGCCTCAGTCTGCACGTGATGGAGGACTCGCTGGACAGAAGTGAAAATGCTTCCCCAGGCCACCCTCCCTTGGTGCAGCCTTCCAGATCTCTGAAATAGGAACAAACCTTAGGAGGATTGATTTCTGTGCTCACTCGGCTAGCCGATGTGTAGCTTATGCTGGACACGGGTCTGGATGTTTCTGTGATGATAGTTTTAAAAGAATTTTATGAACAAGATAAACATTAAGACACAGATGTTGAGTAACACAGACAAGCTTTTCTTAAACTGCCAGGCCTTCTCCAGTAGGGTGAAGGCCATAGGGAGTTTTACGCACGAACTGCTAATAACAGCCCAGATAGTATCTCAGGACTACTCTGTGGCACAGGGTAGAAAGGAAGAAAGAAGTAAAGAAAGGAAGGGGAGAAGGAAGGAAGAGATAAAGAGAGAAAAGAAAAGAAAGAACCTCAAAGAGGCCCAGGTACTTTGTCAAATGAATTTTTGCATCAGTTATAAGCACTTTTCAAATATACTCCAGACTTTTCCTAAACATAAAGTAAGCAGGACACTCTGTCTGCTGCTCACAGATCGCTTGTATTTGGAGGTTGGCGGGCTGGAAAGATCCAATCAGGTCTCTAAAGACTGCTATTTTTGCCTATCTGCCCAGGGCATAGGGAATCAGGTTTCTCAGCTATGATTATTCGGGCAGGCATAATTCAGGAGGATTTTCTTATAAGCAGCTCCCCAAAATGTTCCATAGAATCCTCATCCAGGAATATGGTCATAAGGATGAATATATCCACTGGGGTTTCTTACGGCAGCCTCTTCTTCCTCCGGGATAAGATGACACACTGCCTATTGAATAGCAAAACAGTTGCTATGGAAAAACAATACAGTCTCCCTGCCCCAAAGCGAAAGAGTAGAGCCTATGAGTCAAAACCCCACTGTTATAGTCAACGGATGTGAACTCAGCATCTTGAAATGACTCTTACCAGACAAGCAGTTCAGTGGTCCAGGGCTTGCTTAATATGTTCCATCCCCAGCACAGAGCACTGTAGTCACAACAGTCAAAAGATGGAATTATCCTAAGTATCCACCAACTGATGATTAGAGAAAGAAAATGAGATGCACACACCCATATGAATGGGATACTATCCAGCAATAAAAAGAACAAAACATTCTTTTGTGGCAACATGCGTTGTCATGAAGATAATAATACTAAATGAAGTAAGCCAGGCATGGAAAGGCAAGCATGATATTATACACGGAATTGAAAGAGCCAGGCTTTCAGAGGCAGAGAGTAGATGGTGGCTTAGCCAGGCAGGGGAGGGTGAGATATTGGTCAACGGGTACAAAGTCACACCTAGGAAGGAAGAAGACTGTGGCGTGCTATTTCATAGAAGAATGATTATAATTAACAGTATCACATTATATAAATAAGAATAGCAAGAAGAGAGGATTTTAAATGTCCTAATGGTAAATAAATGAGAAATATTTGAAGCCATTGTTAACTTATTCAGAATTGATCATGACAATGTATATAAGAAAATATTATGTTTTACTGCATAAATATGTATGATTACAATCTGTCATATTAAAATTTAATTAACCATAAAATAACTCAAAGAATCTTAATGGCACCAGAGCCCCATTTTGCTTTCTCAGAAGGGAATTTTCTAGAAGAGAACACTTGCGTACTGCATTTTTGTTTTGAGAATTCAGGCTCGATTTTTATGAGTTAACATTAAATCAGAAACAAGATGGCTGGGAATGTAGATCAGTGGTAGAAAGCTTGCCTAGGATGTAGGGTCCCTGAGTTCAATACTCATCACTGAAAAAAAACCAACAGAGAAAAAGATGAATTCTCCCAAGGATATGTAACAGCATTAGTTGGCCAGGAGCTATGCCATAGGTTATGATAATGTATCCTCTCTTTCTAAGCCTGCACATTAGGTCACACGTTCAGTTTGCTCCAGGAACTCTTTGGGAAACTTGATGTTTCAAAGATATCTGTATGTGGAAGGGAGGTAAATCCCCTCCCACTAGTGCTGGAGAGGACAGGCTTGTCCTGCAGTAGCAGAACGCTTTAGAGGCTATGAAGCCGGAGAACGTTGGCTTTGACAGTTTTGTTGTTGCTGTTGTTGATTGTTGTTGTGGTACTAAGGACCAAACATGCACGCCAGACAAATGCTCTTCCACCAAGCTCCACTCCCAGCCCACAACAATGTTTTTTGTTTTCCAGTAGCCTTTTCATCTAGCTAAAGAGAGCGAGTTAGCGGGGTGCCATGAGAGAGCCTGTGCTGTGGATGGGTCACACAGTACTGAGAAAGGATAGCACACTATTAATCAGAGACAGTGTCTTCTAAGATAAGCACGTGCATACTTAATACAACTTGGGGGAAAGCCAACTGAGGCTACAGGATACTATCTGCATTTTCTAGATGCAGCATGAACAGCCCTATCCCTCTGTACAGCCGCCTAGCTCACTGTAATTGTAGTGACCTGCTTCTTCACGCCTTTTGGCCCACCAGTTCCCTAGGTGAAATGAAATCTTCTTTAGCAGGGATGCTCAAAATTTTAAAGTTGTTTGTGTAAATATGTGCCTGATAGAGCTTTTTAAATTGCAAACCATTGGCAGGGCTGAAGAGATGGCTCAGCAGTTAAGAGCACGGACTGCTCTTCCAGAGGACTTCAGTTCAATTCCAAGTACCCGTGTGACCACTCACAACCATCTGTAACTCCGGTCCTAGGGATTCAATGCCTTCTTTAGGCCTCCATGAGTACCAGGCATTCATGAGATGCACAGAGACACATGCAGGCAAAACACTCTTACATATAAAAACAAAAATACATAAATAAATAAAAAGTAAATTACAAATAGTTGGAACTAGAGAATGAGCCACAGCTTATACTACAGTATGGTCATTTGGATGAACAGCATAAATTAACTGGGGATAGTGACAAATATGTAGAAAATATCAATATTAAGAAAATATCAATTTAAGAATTGCCTAAATGACACAAAGTTAAGTAAAAATAGCAGAAAACATCCTCCTACTGATTACAACTATGTAGAAATATATGTGTGTATCAGATTATTTAAATAGGTTTAACAGTTTAGACACCAAGATTTATTTGACTTTTTTCTTTTAAAAATATTTAGATTTGTTTTCTTTCATGGGTATAAATATTTTCCTGCATGTATGTATGTATGTGCACTATGTACATGCCTGCAATCTGTGAAGGTCAGAAGGAGGCATTTGATCCCCCGGACTGGAGTTATGCGTGGTAGTGAACCACCACGTGGACCCTGAAAGGGCTTTTAACTGCTCTGCTATCGCTCTAGGTTTCTTCTTTCTTTCTTTCTTTTTCTTTCTTTCTTTCTTTCTTTCTTTCTTTCTTTCTTTCTTTCTTTCTTTCTTTCTTTCCTTCCTTCCTTCTGTCCTTTCTTTCTTCATTTCTTCCTTCCTTCTTTCCTTTCTTTTTTTAATTTAAGAACTTGTAGATGGCTCGATGTGCACCAGGATTTGTGGAAGCTTAAGGACCCGAGTTTCAGTTCCTTGTATCCATGTAAAAAGTGGGACACGGTTTTGCTTTCCTGTAGCAAACACTGGCAGCATGGGACAGTGGAGGAGAACGGCTGGAGCTTGCTGGCTGACCTGCCTAGCTCCAGGTTCAGTGAAAGAACCTGCTTCAAGGGAATAAAACCAGGGTGATAGAGTAGGACACGGATGTCCTCCTGTGGCCCCCTCATGAGTCTGCACACACATGTGTGCATGTGCCATATCCATATAGTCCACACTCACACAAACATACTGAAAAATGTGTATTAATGCATGGTAACTGTATGAAGTGTCTTCATTGCTATATTTCCATGTGTGACATAGTGTGCTTTGATCATATTTATCTTCTTACTACTCTTTCTATTTTAAAACATTATTATTATTTATTATAATTATTACTATTATTATTTTGAGACAGGGTCTCTCTTGTGTAGCCCTGACTGTTCTGGAATTCACTCTGTAGACCAGGCTGGCCTAGAACTTACAGAGATCTGCCCGCCTCTGCCTCCCAAATGCTGGGATTAGAGGCATGCGCCACCATCGCCCGGCTTTGGCTTGATTTTCATTTTAAACTGTGTGCCTGTGTGTTGGTGTGTGCTCTTGAGTACAGTGCCCATGGAAGCTATCAGTGCCAGACATCATGGAGCTGTAGCTCCAGGCATTTGTGAGCCAACCAACATAACTGCTAGGAATCAAACATCAATCTTTGTCTTCACCAGATCGTTTCCTTAACATGATAAACTCCTGTTCTAGCCATGTTCCTTCAAGTGACATAATTTCATTCTTCTTTGTGGTTGAGTAAAATGCTATTCTGGGCACACACCACCGTTCTCTATTCATCTGCGGATAGGCACCTTAGGCTAATTCCATAATTTTCCTACTGTAACTGCTGTAGCAATAAACATGGGTGTGCAAGCCTCTCTCTAGTCACATGGATGTGCAAATCTCTCTCTAGTCAGTAACATGGCTGTGCAAACCTCTTTTTTAGTAACATGGGCGTGCAAACCTCTCTCTCTCTCCTAAAGTGGGTGTGCAAACCTCTCTCAAGTAAGCTGGCTTTGATCCTGTCTGATGCATACTCAGGAGTCACTCATAAGTTCTTTTTATCGAATTTCATTGATTCCTTCAGGTGGGGGAAGTGGAAATTACTCATTTTATTTTGTCGTGGCTTGGCAGCAATAAACACTGCTGTGAATGCCAGCATGGCGTGTTTGTTTGCCAAGGTAGCAGTCACGCGTCACTGCAGCCCTCACTGAGATCGCTCTGAAATAACGTGAAGATTGAAGTTGATCATGATCAGTTGACTTTAGGCAAGAACCATTCATTGTTCTAGGTCTAGATGGGCTCCTCTAAATAAGGGGAATACTTTAAAAGAAGAGTTAGCCTGTCCCAACTGAGAATTCCTTTAGTCCCAGAACTCCAGGAGGCTAAGGCAGGAAACTCACTCCTGAAAGACATAGACAAACCCTATGCTAGATAGTTTTATGTCAACTTGACACAAGCTAAAGTCACCTAATAGGAGGGAACCTCAATTAAGAAAATACCTCCATAAGATCAGCTGTACTCAAGCATGTAGGGCATTTTCTTACTTAGTGATTGATCGGGGAGGGCCCAGCCCACTATGAGTAGTGCCACCCCTGGGTTGGTGGTCCTGGGTTCTGTAAGAAAGCATGAGAATCAAGCCATGAGGAACAAACTAATAAGCAGCACCCCTCCGTGGCCTCTGCAGCTCCTGCCTCCAGATTCCTGTTCTGTTTGAGTTCCTGTCCTGACTTCCTTTGGTGAAGAATGGTGATGTAGAAGTGTAATCTAAATACCCCGCCCCCCACCAACTTGATGTTTGGTCATGGTGTTCAATTGCAGCAATAGAAACCCATAGATGACCGTGACAAAAGAAAAACATAAAAAACAGGGCAGAGCTGAGGCTTCCATCAGGAAAAAGAAATTCTACCTGTGACAGTGGCCTTAGGTTCTATCCCTGAGTAGCCCTTTCTGATGCCTTCCTAGTCCCCACAATGGCATCAGCCAGTTCTCTGGCCGTCACCCCATTGCTTTCAGCAGGACTCTCACTGCTAACACTTGCTACAAGTTCCCTTCCGGGTGGGCAGATGGAAAGTCAGTGGAGCTAAATGGCTGTCACAGAATGCTGGAGTGGGTGATCCAGGCCTGCAAAGGGCAGATATTTCTGGAACGCAGTCCGTGCCTTACTCTACTGTCTCTGGGCATAAAGGAGGGGACGGTTGGTTGAAAGATCTCTATTAAAGTTCCACAAAAAGGTTTTATAGAAGCTGATGGAAACAAGCTTTTCTTGGAAACATTAGGCAACTCTTTGCTTCATCCTTTCCTTTCAAAGGCTAAGAATAGCAGCAGAGGGTCTTTAAAGCTTCCCCGGAGACAGAATCACGTCGTTGCTACACAGGTGAAGCTAGTGCCAACGGGCTGAGACGAGGGCAAATATGGATGCTGGGCAGGTGACGGAGCAAGTGAGCTTTATTCCCATCTAAATCGTACAGGGTAGCTTATTCCCAGTCCACTTCCCCCTACAGTTATGCAGAGCATTGAACCCTACTGCCTAAGTATGTGGTAGGGTAAAGAGAGGCAGAAGACAGACCTTTCCCATGGGTAATAGCCAACATTCTCTTCTTAGAAACTAGAGAATCTTCTTCAGTTAATTAATTATAGAAGCAGGAAGAGAGACTAGAAGATCTTGGAAAGTTTCTTCCTTTAAAAAAAAATTTTTGAAGTTATGAGATATGAGCTGATTGTTGCAGGTCAGAGGCACGGCTCCTCCCAAACCAGATAAATCTCTTAGGTGTAAGGAAGGACAACATGTTCCCCAAATATATTTACTTACAATTAGACTTTGTATTTTCCTTATGAGCTAATCATATTCTTAAAATAGAATTTTAATCTGTGTTCTCATAAAGTTTGTGTAAATACGGATTCCAACCTGCTGGAGAGTGGCATCAGCAAGGTCAGATGGGCAGTGTGTGAACTGTGCACAAAATCCAGTGTTCTTGGCAGACCCAGAAATGATAGGCTGCCCTGCTTTTTAATACGTTAAAATGTGAAAAGTTAAGTAAGATTGCACCGTGCGAAGGAAACATGACATCTCATGGGCCTCTCTGTCCTTGTCCTTAGGTTGTCCCTGCAGCTTGCTGGGGCAGGCTGTCTAAGCCGAAATGTTTGGGGCTTGGGTTAATACTCATGGCCCATTAATCATTACTGAGTACCAATATGGTCTCACAGTGGGGGTGAAACATAGCACCTAAGCTTGCACACACAAGAAAGAGAAATTTTTGGGGGGGTGAGTTTTATTTAAATTTTGAAACCCACTTGCCAGAGGGCAGAAAAGTACATGTTGGTATATTAGTGTCTCCCCAACTTCCTCTAGTGTTGAATCTGTCAGTTCTGAGGGACTCGTCGTGGGTAAAGTATTTAGGGGGAGACCCACCTGGAGTATTTTGTTTCCTGGGCGGATGAAGCTTTTGTTGGTTCAAAAGGAGAAGAGGAACACTCCGCTCAGTTCAGGGAGGGGTACAGGGCCAACCAGCCCCTCCACAACTGGCTCATCTAGAATCAGATTTCATGAAGTTTGATTTGGCTGGATGACACAAACCTTCATTTTAGTTCTTTCTTTCAAAGTACTAAGCCAGTTCAGGCTCCAGGGATGCTTCGGTTCAGAGCTGACAAATTCCCTAGTTTCTTTTCTCATCTTACTGTGAGGAGTTGACAGTGATCCTGTGAGAAGGAGGAAGAACAGCTGCAGGAAAGAGGGTTGGAGGGTTGGAAGGAACTTGAATAACAGACCCCTGATTGAAAGTCCCTGGCCTGGGAGTTGCCCCAGTCTGGACTCCAACTCCCAGACTGCCATGTGCTGACTGTTGTGCCCAGATCATGACCCCCAAAGAGAGACCACCAGAGAGGCCCAGACTGTAAAAAGCAAGGTTTAATCAGCAGAATACAAACATGTTTGGAACTCATCTCCATCCCCGGTACAACAAGGTAGAGAGGAGTTGTATCTCCTCTGTGGGATAAGCTTTTAAAGGCATAACTACAAAGAGAATCTTTGAAGATGCTTTGGCATGGACAAGGGCTTTTGCTCCCTCATATTTTGTTAAGTAAGCTATTTTTTTCCCTTGTTTTTAGAGAGGCCACTGTTCTTGAGTTAGACCATCTTTATCAGCCTGTACCAGGTGGCTGGCTGGGTTGAGCTAAGTGACCTTGTGCTCAGAATATCCTGGGTGGGAGAGGGGAAGGCCACTATCTTCCTGGGAAAACATTCTGCTAGGAAATTTCTTCTTGCCCCTTTGAGAATAAGGGGTGAGGGAGGGTCCCACACTGATCCCTCCCCAGGAGTCAGGACCTCTTCCACAGACTATTTAGACTTGCACTGAAAAAAGGAACACATCACATGGTTTCTGGTTTGCATGGGCTCCTCTTCCGGCCATGCTGTCTTGGTCCACCCAAGTGCCACATTTCTTAAACACGGGAATTTTAATTTGGTCTAATCTGGTTTGATTGATGTTTCTTGCATTGGCAGGGAAGTTTTTCTTAAGATTAAACCAAATAGATGGAGGTTCCCACAGAAAAGGGTCTGTTTTTTCCCACAGGCCCAAGGGCTGCTCGCTGGAAAATGCCCTTCCCACGTATCCTCCACCAGGCAAGATCAGCTTAACTCAGGGAGTTCTCCTTTTAACTGCATTGCCCTTAGGGTACTGGGGTGACCCATTCACTTTTTGGGTTTTCCACTGAAGTCACTGCCTGCCTGGAAGCCTGATCCACATGGTGAAAACC
Source organism: Myodes glareolus (assembly GCF_982192425.1). Lineage (NCBI taxonomy): Eukaryota > Metazoa > Chordata > Mammalia > Rodentia > Cricetidae > Myodes > Myodes glareolus. The sequence goes on along the minus strand of NC_142037.1, from coordinate 21,147,099 downwards.
AGGGCTTTTGCCGAGGTAGGACTTGAGAGAGACATCCCTCACTCATTTCTCATGCACCTCCGCTTTGACTCAAGGGCTCTGTTCTGTGGACGCATTGCAACAGGCTTGAGTCACATAGGCATCCACTTTTAAAACATGCTTCTTGCGATTCCAAGCTGATTCTTAAACACCCTTTGGCTGCCTTTTTATGAAAAAATCCTTTTTAATTGGGGTTATCTAACATAAATTAACAATGCTCCAAAAGCCAGTGGTTTCTAAATTTCTAACGGCGCGTTCTCGTCCTGCCCCCAACCCCCCCCCCATTCATGGGCAGTACTCTCATCCCACCTGCCACATGCTTCCACTCCGCTTCCCTGCTTCCCGCCCCCCTCCCTGCTCTCTAGCACAGGCTTCCAAAAGTGCTTTATTTTTGTCTGTCTGTTGAAATGATGTGGCCACGCTATGTCTGTGTGAATGTGTAAATGTGTTTTTGGAAGGTGCTCAGTCTGTGTAAATGTGTTTTTGTGATGTGCTCAAAATACTCCTTTTAATCTTCTTGTACCTACGAGCATTGCTAATTGCTGTAGCTAATTGGATAAAATACACACCTAAATTTAGCTTATATGCCCAGTTTAAATAACAGGTAGTGGTACCTAGTTCTCAAGTGCCTTTACAGATCTGAGGACATGCATTTTAATAACAAGAGCTTCTAACATAGACTTGCAGCTTCCGCAGCACCCTTTAGCTCCTCCAAAAAGACAGAAGACCTTTCGTCTCCAGGCCTTGCCTCTGGGTTTGGCAAAGCAACCCACACAACAGAAAGTGACCTTCCACCTCTTCAGCTTCCTGGATGCCTTTTAGGGAATCGATCTTCTCATCCTGCCAAGACAGGTAGACTAATCTTCCCCCCACAGGAAAAATCTTTGGGTCTCTTGTACTCAACAGCTAATGGCAAGCACTGGTTCTAAGACTGGGGTTCTCCAAGGACTAAGGAGAGGATTTGGGACTGCCTGCATAGCTAAAAAAAATCTGTCTCAATTTTACTCATTTATTCCTCCCAGATCTGTCTAGTGGCATTTGACAACTTAAGGTACTGTTAGCTTATTACTTCATCCATGACATTTAATGAAGTTTCCTGCTAACACACAGACAGGTATGCCTCTTTAACAGGCTTCATAGTCCAGGATTAACAGGTTTCAGGTGTGTCTTCAGAGGTTCAGCGTTTCCAATTTAAAGTTCTACTTCACTGACCCCAGTCAGTTTCAAGTATATTTTACAGGTCACTCCTGCTGCCTGGACCAAAACCAACTCATAATGTGCTCTCCAGATAACTGGATGCTGCTCCAGCCACTCCTCTCGCTGAGTGTGAACACACCGACTCTCAGCTCTCCCATCTCCCATGTCGCCCTATGCCCGCGGGAAGTAGCCAGACTTGAGCCAATGCCTCTTTATCCAAAGACAGACTAAAATGTTGGTCATAAATATCACCTCAGCTCGTTGTCACACCCCTATATCCAAAGCGTCTGGAATGTAATATTAAGTTGGGGGCATCACCCCAGCCCTCTAACACCCCTACATCCAAGAAGTCTGGGATGATTGGAAGTGCCTGGCCTGGGAGTTACCCTGCTCTGGACTCCAAGTCCCAGCCTGCCAAATGCTGACCCCTCCCCCGAGGAGGGTCAGGATCACTCCCATGGGCTATTTAGGCTTGCACCCGAGAAAGGAACATGCAGTTTTGGGTTTGTGTGGGCTCTTCTTCCTACCATGCTGTCTTGGTCCACCTGAGAGTGCTGCATTTATTAAACACAGGCATTTTAATTTGGTCTAATCTGGCTTGATTGGAGTTTCTTGCATTGGTGGAGAGGCCTTTGAAGCCCTGCCTCTGGCTCTAAGGCCAACTGAGGCCAGAGGCAGGCAGCAGAGCCAGCACACGCACAGGCCCAACCTGTTGTGGTGTGGCTTTGTCTGCATAAACAAGATGATCATTTGAAGATAATGAATGTTTACCCCGTTTTTCCTCAATCCTAACATCTTTTTTTTTTGTTGTTGTTAGTGTATATTCCTTGTGCATAGTGCTGGGTTTTATAAAGACAATTTCTTTGAAGTTACTGTGTCCCTTGATCATATTACCCTGCCCACATTCTCTCCTTTGACCCCCCTTCCCCGCTTCTATTAATCTCTTTCTTTCTTGTCTCCTTTTGACTTTCACGTCATATCTTTACAAAATGTTTTTATGTACTCATGCCAAATAGAGGATTCACAAAGTAAAGAAAACCTGGCGTTACTTCCCGAGTTTTGCTTATTTCACTTAATAATGATGCTATTCACTTGCACAGCTTCCCCTCAAATGACATAATTTCATTCTTCTTCATGGCTGGGTTAAACTATGCTCTTTATTTGTACCGTCTTCTTTACTTTTTTTTTATTTGTTGCATGCCCACTGATTTTTATTGCTTAGCTGTTGTGAACAGAACAGTGAGAAACACAGACACACAAGTATCTCTGTGCTGCAGTGACTGGGCTCTTTGGTTGTGTGCTCAGGGGTGGTATAGCTGGGCAGTATTGGAGTTCTATTTTCAGTCTTTTGAGGAAACTCTACACTGATTTCCACAGCGACCAGATCTGTTAGTGTTATGCCCAGATCACAGCATTCCCCAAGAACTAACTAGGAGACGAGTCCCGTATGTAAAAGCAAAGGGCCTTTATTCTTATTCAAGTTCAAACTTGGACTCTCTGTGTGTTCAACATATTGGTGTGATCAGGGAGCACCATCTCAGTTGGGTGAGATTTTTATAATAGCAGAGGTTGGAGTGAGGGATTTTTAAGGCTCAGGACCCCTGATTGGCTGACATTTGTCTAGGGATGTCCTGGTGCAAAGGGATGGGTGCCTGCCAGCAGGTGATCCTATCTACCAATGGTTGGAATTTCCTATGGATGGTCTGTTCCTGGGTGGTGCCTGGGTGGTCTCAGTTTGTAGTTTTTCTTGAAACCAGGTATTGCCTTAGGATAAACTACTGAGACTCCAAGGCTGGGTCTTACATTAGCATTGCCACAACAACTTACACTGGCTTATTTACCCAATCCTTATCAGCATTTGTGGCTGTTGATTTTCTTTACAAAACCCATTCTGACCAGTATGAGATAGAATCTCAATGTGACTTTATTTTCAGTTCCTTAATAACTGAAGACGTAATTATTCAGCCACAAATAAGGCTGCACTTCGGGGTTCTAGAGCCATGCATGTGTAGGCAAGCCCTGGGGCAATTGTCTGAATGTTAAAGGGCCCCGAATGACCTACAGGCACGCATGCATGGTTCCATCCACATATGACTCAGCTAAACCCTTGTGCACACGTGTGAGCCTGTCATCTGTGTCATTAGCGTATGACTTAGTCACACCAACCCCCATGTGCATGAGCTAGGCAGCTTTTAAAAAGCTGGACGCGCCATCTTCCTCTCTCTCTCTGCACACCAATTCCCCAGGCCTGTACGCACCCCCTCTAATAAACCCCTAAGCGGATTTGTTGCATGTTCTGTGCTTCCTTCCCACTTGTGCCAGGTAATTTAAAAAAATATTGGGAATTTTTCATGTTTATTGACTATTTGTATTTTAATTTTTAAGAACTTTTCCTATCTTTAGTTTCTTTATAGATTTTCTTTTAGTTTTCATGGTTTTTTTTTTTACATATGCTAGATGTATTGACAGAGTATAGCTAGCAAAGGTCCTCTACTGCTTTCTCCAGAGAAGCTGCCTCTTTGTTTCATTGCTTCTCTCGTTGCAAGGAAGTCTTTCAATTTCATCTAAACAATTTTCTGAACTATTTGAGTTCCTTTCAGAAAGTCTTTGCCTAGGCCTATATCTTGAATTGTTTCCCCTCTATTCCGAGCAGTGTCAGAGTTTCAGGTCTTCTGGTAAGTGAGGCCTTTGACTCATTTTGAGTGGATTTCTGTTCCAGTGTGAGAGAGAGCTGCCTGTTTTCATCCTTCTAAATGTGTATGTCCACTTTCCCCAGCACCATTTCTCAAAGGATTGCCCTTCTTTTCAGTGTATGCCTTTGAAAACTTTGTCAAAATTCAGCAGCTATAGTGCACTGATTTATCTGAAGATTACACACACACACACACACACACCCCACATGGAAGCACCATTGCCAATGCCATGCTGTTTTTGTTACTACATTTCTGTAGTCACTACAGAGTAGTGCTTATGTTACAGTCGTGTATTTTGGGATTAGGTGATACCTTCAGTTTTGTTCTATTTCTTGGGATTGGATGAACTATCCAGGAACTTTTGTGCTTGTTTATAAATTTTAGGATTGTTTTTCTGTTTCTGCAAAGACTGTCATTGGAACTTTGATGGTGATTACATTCAATCTATAGATCACTTTTGACAATATAGTTATTTTCACTGTAAAAAATTGCAACCATCAATGAGTACGGAGATCTATCTACCTTCAAGTTTCTTCTTCAATTTCTTTCTTCAGTGTTTTAAAATTTCCATTGTAGATTTCTTCTACTTCCTCTATTAGGATTATTCCTAGGTAGTAAAGCATATTAATATAATCCCATATAATCCCAATTGCACATGAAATTGCTTTCCTTATTTCCTTCACAGCATGCCTATTGTTGGTATAGAAAGGCAACTGTTGTAGATGGTCTTGCATCCTGCTATCCTGTGAAAAGTATTTATCAATTCTAAGAGTTTTCTACCAGAGCATTTGGGTTTCTTATATACAGGAATCACATCAGCCCAATAATAATGGGTGACATCAATACTCCATTCTCACTAACGGACAAGTCATCCACACAAAAATGCAACTGAAAAATACGAGAGTTAAATGATATTATAGATCACATGGATTTGATAGACATCACAGGGTATTTTAAACTCTGCAGGATAGCATTCTTCCTATCGGTTATAGAGAGTTCTTTAAAATAAACCACATTCTGTAAATATAAAATAAGTCTTAATAAATACCAATAAATTAAAATAATTCCTGATATTGTATCTGATGAGAATGAAATAAGACTAGAAGCGATTGTAATAGAAATGATAGAATATACAAAAATTAATAGAGAATAAATAAAATGTTATTAAATGATGGGTTGCTGAGGAAATCAGGAAAGAAATTTACAAATTTCTAGAATCAGCTGAAAATGGAACACAACCTACAGACCTGTGTGGTAGAATGAAGTCAGTCCTAAGACTGAAGCCTATAGCTATAATTTCTTGTGTGTGCAAGCTTGGGTCCTGCGTTTCACCCCCACAGTGTGGCCATATTGGTGTTCAGTAATGATTAATGGGTTATGACTGTTAACCCAAGCCACAGACATTTCGGCTTAGACAGCCTGCCCCAGCAAGCTGCAGTGATGACCTTAGGACAAGGACAGAGAGGCCCATGAGATGTCATGTTTCCTTTGTGTAGGGCTAATGACCACATAATGTAGTTTGGGAAGGATCTAGAAGTTTCTTACATCTATCTTGTATGGTGGGGGGCCTGGAGTCTTAGCATTATAGTTACCTGTTGAGGATCTCAAAGGTTTTTTGATTTCTAAGAGGTTCAGCTAAAACAGGCCTTTACTTTACAGTTTGTCAGACGCTGATCTTGGACTCAATTTAGATCAGGTAAGTTTGATCCAGCCCTACTCTGGGTCATTAATACAGTCAGTGTGATTCCACCTGGCCTCTCAATGTCTTTTGCCATGGTCTGAGTGCCAGCATGAGGGTTGGTTGGATATCTGCCTTCAAGTTCCCTAGATGGGTGCTGGTTTACGGTCTGTTTGATGGCAGACAACACTGGCTTTTGGGGGTGATAGCCCCAACACTCTTCAGTTTCTGCTAACCTTGGTAGGACTTGGCTCTGGATTAAGCAGGCTGCAAAACTAGTTTCAAGTTGCAGTTCCAGGTAGTTAAATTGCACACCCAGGTATATGCATGGCAGGGAAAGTGGGTGAAAGGTCTTGGGACATTCATTAGCTCAGCAGCGGTAAACAATCAGACTACTAGTGCACCCAGAACAGAAATGGCTTCAGGCTCCACCAGCTGGGACGTCCATCTTTCCGTCATTTCGTGGTTTTTCCTTGTTTCTTTTTTTCTCCTCCTTCCTTTCTTCATCTCTCCCTTCCTCCCATTGCCCTCTCCCTGTGTCCTACCATCTTTCACTTCCTTCCTCTTTCCTCTCCCCTCTGTTCCTCTTTGCAACGCTGTGACTCAAACCCAGATCCTGGTATGCTAGGCAAGTACTCTCCCAATGATCTACACCCCCCCCCCCCCGTGGCCTCTCATTGTTTCTTTATGTTAAAATAAAGAACATATTTATTTTATGTCCCCCCCTCACTCCTCCAATTTACTTCGTGTTTTTTTTTTTTTTTTTTTCCTGATGAGTCGGGTATTTGCTCACCCAGTGTGTTCTAAGGAATGGCTGTCTGCATTTTTTGGATAAGTCTGAACTTTAGACAAGAAAACGTTGTTCAGATCTGTTCAGCAGTGTGTGCTTGCACCAAAACTTGGGAAGACACCAGTTACAATTAAGCTACAGTGACATGATGTTCCCTTAGGCCGTCTAGATTTGGAAAATAACATAAGCACTTTCTCTATTAACCCTCATTGTGCTTAGAGACCTGTATGGTCTTGTCTCTCCGCAGATGGAGTGAGGAAATGGAAAACTCCATCGTTTGTCACATGATTCCCAGCAAGGCTGGCAATGGGCTTCAAGCTAGCAAGACCTCATGGTAAGTAGCACTGAAACATTTGCAGCTTAAAATAGGAGATCCCAAAGGAGTAAGTTCACTGAGCACGTGGGTGTCCAGTCAGGCAATGGGAAATCACCAAGGAAGAAATGTCTGTTGAAGGTCTACTACAGATGCTCAGCCCACAGTGAAATATAAGCAGCAGCTGGCTATTGTAACAAGACAGTTAAATCAAGTAGGAACAGATCCCAAATGTATGCAGACCGAGGCAGGAGGGAGAAGGCTTTTCTTACCACTGGAAGTGAAGACAGCACATGGGTGTGGCCCCTCCTCCCACCCTACAGGAATAGCAGCATTTTGTAGACAGGGTGCTTCTCCCTTTAATATGTGGCTTCCAAGACCACCCTGAGATCATCTTCAGCCCAGCTAGACAAGGGGAAGTGCTTCAGAACTTTAGCATGAAGTACAGGTGTGGAAGGTCCTTATGACCTGGGTCACAACAGATGTGTATCCAAACTCACTGGTTAGAATTCAAAATGTGAGCCAGGCAGTGGTGGCACACGCCTTTAATCCCAGTACTTGCGGGGCAGAGGTAGGAGTTCGAGGCTTACCTGGTCTACAAGAGCTAGTTCCAGGACAGGCTCCAAAGCTATGAAGAAACCCTGTCTTGAAAATAAAAAAAAAATGTGGCCAACTACTAGACAATGAAAAATCTTGATTTTGCCTCAAATCCAATCAGCCAACCAGCTAACCTAGGGTCTTATTTAAGTAGCGTAGGCTTGGTTACCAACTACATTCCCCCCCTTTGAGGGCTTTCGTGTTCAATGGCACATGTTGTGGAGGTCGGAAGACACTCGTGGGATTTGATTCTTTCCTTCTGCCATACGGGTCCTGGGGGTTGAACTCAGGTTTTCAGGTGTGGTGATTTCCTTGCAGGCTTTACAGCAGTCGGGGGGAAAAATGATCAGGGTGAGGTAAGTATGAAACTTGGCTCAGCCTGATTTTATTGTAACTCGTGCTGGGCAACAGCTTCTAGAATCTGACCCATATCATTTTACTTCAGCCATATTTGAGCACATCACAAATTTGGGAAAAAAAAAGCATTCTGATAACAACTCAGTGTTGTAGGGAGGCTGCTTGTTTGTCCTGGCTGCTTAGAACTGAAATAACCACACAGATACTGTATAAATCACTGCTTGGCCCATTAGCTCTAGCTTCCTACTGGCTAACTCTTACATCTTAATCTAATCCATCTTCATTAATCTGTGCATTACCATGAGGTCGTGGCCTACCAGCAAATTTTCAGCGCGTCTGTCTCTGGTGGGACTACATGGCTTCTCCTAACTTCTTTCTCCCAGTATTCAGTTTAGTTTTCCCCACCTACCTAAGTTCTGCCCTATCAATAGGCCAAGGCAGTTTCTTTATTCACCAATGGTATTCACAGCATACATAGGGGAATCCCACATCAATTCAATCCCAAGTACATAACAATTTTAAGACATTGAAATATATATGGCTTCATCCATAGGATGGGTTCTTGTTGGCTTAGAAACAATGCTCAGGGTAATGGTCTAGGGAGACTGAGGGAAACACAATGCCTGTGGGTGTTGGGATTGGCCTGGCACTAAGGTGACCGAGAAGTCACTTAGGCTGTTAGAAAGCACAAGTGACATCATTCCTAACAGTGGGTTTGTGGTCTAAAAGCAATGCACAAGATTTAGGGGGAAAGGATCTCGGATAAGTAAAAGCATAAATCATGGGAGATAAGGGCAGAGCCTGTCTCATCAGCCAGCAGAGATCACCAGATTGTAAACGGCATCATTCCCGGCGTTCCAGGAAGAGCAGTTACACACCTCATTCCACTGAAGAGGTAAACCTGTGTTTACCTTTCCTGGCTTCTCCAGTGCTTATCTGTGTGCACAGTGGCCTCCTACAGTCAGGCTTGGCAACTGGCATCTTTCCCTGCTGAGCTTTCTTGTTAGTCTTTGTATCCGTTTCTTAAAGCCACAAGTTCATGACAGCAGCTCTACTGCAGAAATCACAAAATCACAGTACCATTATTATTTTTTTTTTTTTTTGATTTTCAAGGCAGGGTTTCTCTGGAGTCTGGAGTCTGTCCTAGAAACTAGCTCTTGTAGACCAGACTGGCCTTGAACCCACAGAGATCCACCTACCTCTGCCTCCCAAGTGCTGGGATTAAAGGCCTGTGCCACCACTGCCCAGCTTAGAAATCACAGTATTTTCCAAGTACTGGGTGTGAGCCTGCACTTTTGAGGCTCTTTCCCAGGTACACTGTTTGGCAAAGAGCCAAACAGTTTGTGGGTCACTTCTAGGTAGCGGCAGTAAATGTGTAACTTGGAAATGCACTTTCTCTGGGCTGTGTGACTTCCAGGGAAGACCTGGGGATGACTGAGGACAGGGTAGCGTTGCTGGGCGACATCTGTTGATTAAGGAGACTCTGAGATTTATATTACCACATAGTTTAGCTCGTCCAGACTAACAAGGGCTTGCAGGCAGGAGGACAGGGGCTATCCCAGGAGTGGAGGAGTAGGAGAAGGTCGAATTTATAGGCCTAACGGTAGGAGTCGCCTCATAAGACACTCTTCTTGCTGAATCTGGGGATAGACAGCGATGTTATTATTCCAGAGGTACTGTGGAGTGTGACTCTCTCCTCCTCACCACCATGAAGTCTGTGAGCTGAGGAAGAACATGGATAGATTTGTCTGACTTTGGAGGAAAGGGCACCTCAAGGAGTAAGACAACAGATTTGGGGTTTGGCTCATGCACAAGCATGAAGACCTGTGTTTGAATCCCCAGCACCTATGTAGAAACCAAGTGTGGTGGTGTCTTCCTGTAACCCCTAACCTCTACATGTACACCAAAGACCAGGTAGGCAAACACACACACACACACACACACACACACACACACACACACACACACACACACACAGAGAGAGAGAGAGAGAGAGAGAGAGAAAGAGAGAATGTAATAAGAAATTGAAAAAAATCCATCCATCCAAGTTTAGTATGGTGCCTTAATGAATTTAATTTGTGTTACTCACAGGAAAGTGGGTGAGGGGTCACCTATAAAATCATGGCCAACTTATGGGCAACACCACCACCAAAATAAAGTCGCTCTCCCCAGAAGCACCCGTAAACGACTTTTCTATTTTGAGTGAGAGGAAGGACCTCATTAGCCTGGGGAACACTGACGAGGTGCCTGTGGGAGCCCCATGCAGTCCTGGTGTGCCACGTGTGAAGTATGTTGTGTCCTAGGGAGCCGCTCCTCCACAAAGTGCGTTAGTGGGCCCAGTCTTGTGGCCCCCGGTGTGGGTAATCACATTTCTCTGATTCCAGAGTTCCACAAAGAGAGACCAGTTGGAAATTCTTTCCATTCCTGGAGGAGGGAGGGGTTACTGGGTGATGAGACCTTGCCTTGTTCTCTCTAAGAACGTGGCTTATCAGTGAATCATAACCCCGGCTGGACTAGTATAGGTAGAACAAAAAGCTTCTCTGTGGGCAGTGTTAAACCCACCCATCAGGTGTGCGGAGGGATCCTGGAGACCAGTTTCTGTTAAGTTACCTTTCGTAGATACTGATTATGAATTGATTTCAGGGGTGCTGGAGGTTGAATTCTAGTTCTTTTACATGCTAACCACATGCTCTACCCCTGAACCACATTCTCTGGCTGTGAAATTTGTCTTGCCAAATGAGAAGGTTGACAGGTGTACGCAAAGGCAAACTTTAAGGGATAAGAACAGCATGAATTGTGATATGAAATATTTCACATTTTAAAGTTAATTAATTAATTAATTTTTTTGTAGTACTGGGGATTGGACACAAGTGCTCTCATGCTGTGCAAGCACTAAACCACTGAGCTATATCCTCAGTCTTCCTTTCACATTTTGAGACAGGGTCTCACTAAATTGCAGACACCGGCCTTGAACTTGCAACCTTCCGCCTGAATTTCCCAAGCAACTGGGATTATGGGCCTGCACCTGCGCCTGGTTCTCTTTTAGTTTTGAAAGGTAGAATCTCACCCCAGGTGGGTCTTAAACACTTAGGCTTGGGCCGTTCTCATCCTCAGCCTCTCAAGGAGTTGGGACTAATGGCCCGTGCCGCAGTGCTCAGCTTTGGAGTCTTACCCCGACACCGACGTTTTTTCTTCATCCTGTTGTACTGTTTCTGATCGGCTGTGACTCTGAGCACACGGACTCGGCATGCAGTCACATGTGGGAGCTTATGGTCAGGAACGTGCGGTACTCTACAGCTCAGAAGCGCCTCTTGAAAACCCGAGACCCCTTCTCAGAAATTTAACTACCGAAAGAATAAGAACATAGCGGGGTGGTGGCAGCAGCGCTCGTCTTTAATCCCAGCAGAGGGGGGAGGCAGGGGCTGGAGGATGTCTGTGAGTTCAAAGCCAGCGTAATCTATTGAGCGAGTTCCAGGACAGGCTCCAAAGCTACACAGAGAAACATTGTCTCGAAACAAACAAACAAACAAACACCCACAACACAACAAAACCAAAAAAAAAAAAAGAAAGAAAAAGAGAAAAAAGAATAAGAACATAGTCTCTAAGATTCCACAAAGAGACAAAACAAAAATCAAAAAATGAAAACAAAATAAAATGGCTCTGTAGGAGGATAGACTCCTGACTTTGATAATCAGAATGCACACGGCAAGACCGGCAGTCCTTGAAGCTCATTGGCCAGTTTACCTAGCTGAGTCCATGAGCTCCAGACTCAGGAAGAGACCCTGTTTCAAAAAAATGCTGAGGATGACTGAGGAAGATGCTTGACTTTGAACTCTGACTTCAGTCTGCACACATCCTCACAAACGTGTATACGCCACACACAATCACACACACAAATACTCACGTGCAATCACACACACATACAAAACCACATACACAGTCACATACAGTCATATATGCACACACACAGAGACAGAGACAGAGAGAGGTAGAGGCAGTTGGAGAGACATAGAATAAACCAAGTTCTTTTTTTTTAAAAAAATTATTGATTAATTAATTTAAAATAATGTGAAAACATTTTCCTTCCAGTCATAACCAGTTTGATCATATACAAACTTTCTTTCTGAGATTCTTGCTTCACAAAGGCTCAGCGGCTTGCTGGAGGCCTCACGACCCATGAAGCCCTCTGCTGTGGTCTCTTCCTTCGCATTTTGAAATGATTCAGCCAATCCCCTGGAGGACAGAGATATACTTCATAATGAAAAACTTCTCATATGAAACTGCCCATCCTCCTTTTCTTCTTCCTTCCCCAGGATCCATTCTTAGACCTAGAACTTCTTTTGCAATTTTCTCTACTATTTATTGATCCCACTCTGCCCTCTCTCAATTTCCTTCTATAAAAGTAGATTCTGAAATAATTAATTTAAACAATTTAAATCAGACAAAAACCACCCTTTCTCAATAAAGGGTGACTATTTCTTTGATTCATTTTATTGAGTTCCCGATATTAAATACACTGTTTCTACAACCAGATGTTTGGTAGCAGGAAATGTTAGGGCCACTAAATACTTTTGATTTCCTATCTTACTGGCTTTCTCAGTAAAATGCATCTTTATTTTTTCCTACATTCTTTACATATAGAATGACACATGTAAGTGTTGTGTGATATTTTATTTGTGTTCTGAAAAAAATAAAGTTTGTTTGAAGTCAGAGGGCAGAGCTAGACACTGGTTAAGCATAGAGGTCTGGAGGACTCTCCAGAGAGGAAATGGGGAATGGTAAGGCGGGGCAGAGAGAGGATCTTGGCCCTTTTGGTTGGAGGAATCATTGAGATAAGAAGTCACCAGTGGCTGCTCCCGGTTCTCTGATCTTCCAGGTTCTTATCCCGATATTTAACTCCTGATTTTTTTATTGATTAGGATTAATCAGATGAAGTGTTAACAGATGAATCATTAATCTAATAAATTTATCAGTTCCTGTTTCCTTTCTGTACAGATATCATACAAACATGATATCACACAGCATATGAATGGAAATTAAAAAAAAATTTATGGTTTATTTAACTTTATTTTATGCGCATTGTTGTGAAGGTGTCAGATCCCCTGCAACTGGATCTTCAGACAGTTGTGAGCTGCCATGTGGGTGCTGGGAACTGAACCTGGGTCCTCTGGAAGAGCAGTCGGTGCTCTTAACCACTGAGCCATCTCTCCAGGCCTGAATGGAAATTTTTAATTCAGTTACTTAATTTCTAGTGAGAACACAGGAAGAAAGCAATTTTGAATCATATAACAATAGTTTATGTTTGTAAGGTCTATTTATTAATAAATCCAAACATATGTCTATATATCTTTCCTACGGAACGCAAGAAGTCAAGGGCAAAGCTGATACTATATTTGTAAATGGTGATTCAGTGTTTTAACTTACTAAGAAATGACTCATACTTTTTATGAATATGTCAGTTTAATTGGAATTATGTAACTTTAAGATTTTAAACCATCAAAAGTTCATTTATATCCCAGCATGATGACATACACTCATAATATCTAGGAGGCTGAGCCAGGATGACCATGACTTCAAGGCCAGCCTGGACTACAGGGTAAGTTCCAGTTCTCGGTAAGATTATGGAAGAAGAAGGAAGAGGAGGAGGAAGCCCATAAATAACTATTTATCCCATTTATCCTACTTATTTTAATGATTCTATCCATAGATTAGTTATGATACTCAGATGTTAGATAAATATAACCCTTATTTCAAGTAATAACCATGTTAAAGAACCCCAACCTCTAAGAGCTAAATTGCTGTTTTTGATACACACACACACACACACACACACACACATTTTAATTTATTTTATGTACATTGGTGTGAAGGTGTCAGATTCCTGGGAACTGGAGTTACAGACAGTTGTAAGCTGCCATGTGGGTGTTGGGAATTAAACCCAGGTCCTTTGGAAGAGCAGCCAGTGCTCTTAATCACTGAGCCATCTCTCCAGCCCTGGATATATTTTTAAAATACATCTCTAAGTACTCCTGTTCATTTACTGTTCTTATTTTGAGGATACATCTTGTCAGAGAGCCCTTGCTGGTCCAGAACTTGTATTTGATGGGCTCAAACTCATGGTCCGTTTGCTTCAGCTTGTCCCAGAGGGGGGGGCTTACAGATGTACTACCATGCCTAGCTTTCTATGGGTTCTAGAGATTTGAGCCAAGGTCCCCATACTTGCATGGCAAGTTCTTTACCCTGTCACCTCCTCAGTCCTGTGGTTGTTTATTAGACAAGATCTTTCCATACAGCACAGGTTGGATTTCAGCTCTTCAGCATTCTACGTTATTTCAAGTGCTGGACTGACAGGCATGTGGCACCGTGCCTGGGTTCAATACACTTTGACTTGTGTTATTTTTGCCTTCAATGAGTTCATAAAAATGTAATCCTATAGTAAGTTGCTGGGACGATGTTAATATGTATGTGTTTACAGCTCTTGTTAAGTAAGCAAAGTAAATATTGGAATAGAACATATAAAGCCAGAGCTTTGGTGTGAGATCATTGCTTTGATTCGTTTTATTGAGTTTCTAATTTTAAGTATACAGTTTCTACAACCAGGTGTTTGGCAGCAGGAAATGTTAGGGCGACTAAAGCTATTGCTGACCAATGACTTTTCTAGGAATCGTTTCCTCCCTCATTTCCTCACCCCCGCCCCTTTATTTTTGTGGGGATAGAGTCCAGGGCCTCATCCATGCTCATCAAATACTTTACTGCTGACTTGCAACCCCAGTCCTCGGATTTTCTAAAGAGGAAAGGGTGTTGCCTAAAGTCGCAGCTACACAGGGGGCCAAAGGCAGGAGGATCCCAAGTCCTCTAGGTACAAGATCAGCTTGAACAATACAGCAAAATCTGCACATTAAACAAATTAAAAATCTTTGCACCTGCTTGAGTGATCGTATGGGAATCATTCCCAAGAGCCTTTATGGATCTAAAAGGTTGTAGCTGTGTTCCCGTACCTAATAACAGATGGATTTAAGTTTCAAATAGTTCATTGGAAAAGTGAGCACTCATAGCCCTTTTCAGTGTTACCCATCCCCCAACCAAAGAGTTCTACAGTCAGCCAGTTCGTGGAAGCAGGTGTACAACAAATAAGAAATGCTTCAACGTATGGATAGTTCTGAATGTGGGAGATGCCCTGTCCTCATGGCCCAGAGAGCAACTGTGACATTACAATGGCATTGTGGGATAGCTGTGCCACATGCTTGTTCTTGGGACCTTGAATAGACTACTTTTTTCTTTTATTTTCTCTTCTCACCTCCTACCCTCACTATGTTCCTGAGCTAGGCTTCAAACTCATGGGCTCAAGAACTCCTCCCACCTCAGTACCCTGAGTAGCCAGGATAGAAGTGTGAGTCACCCACCCAGACCGGTTCATTTTGGTGATGATCTAAAGAGTCAGAAATCATTTTCTTCTGTCAGAAAAATCCTGACCTGAAATCCTCCTGAAGGAACTTGCCCTGCAGGAGCCCTGGCTTTTGGCTAGGGAAATCCTGACCTTCAGAGCTACAAGATAATAAACTTACATTATTAAATGCCTTCTTGAGCTGCTAAGAAGGCTCAGCAGGAAAAGGTGATTATCACCAAGCCTCAAGAGCTGAGTTCATTCAATCCCTGAGAACCACATGGTAGAGTGAGAAAAACCAACTTCCACAGCTGTCCTCTGACTGCTGCACATGCATGGAGTTCCACAGCTGTCCTCGGACTGCTGCAATGCACTAAATGACTTCTCTTTTTTATATCTTGGCTGATCAAAAATCTTGGATTCCTGTTTATTAATAGTATTTGGAACTCAGAATCTTAGATCTGAATATATTTTTTTAAATTCTCAGCCTGTGACACTCCTCACTTATTTTCTACTTCTGAAATACCTACAGGTTGCTGAATTCTCTTACATAATACATATGCTCACTTATTATAAAATTAGCTATAATATTACATATATGTATATATACTTTCAAACATCTTTCAAAACCATTAAATCCTCTCCTCCTTTGGTGATAGAGTTTGGCTATATAGCCTGACTGGTCTTGAACTTGACATCTTCCTGCATTTATGTATTTTTTTGAGATAGGATTTCTCTGTAGTTTTGGAGCCTGTCCTGGAACTAGCTCTTATAGACCAGGCTGGCCTCGAACTCACAGAGATCCGCCTGCCTCTGCCTCCTGAGTGCTGGGATTAAAGGTGTCTGCCACCACCATCCAGTCTCCTGCATCCTTCTTAAGAGCAAGGACCACAGATTTGCACCTATCACACTGGGTCTAAATCTCCATTTATGTCTATTTTGATATTTGTCATGTTCATTAAACTTTTAATTAAAAAATCCATGTGTGTTTCACTTTGAAAGTTTTATGTGGTTGGTACCTTTTCAAATCCGCTGCATTCTTTTTTTCCTCTTTGAGGAGTTTTATTCACCGTTGCATATTTGAGCTGGTTTGACAATCCTTTTCTTTCTGTAGCTGGATTACCTGGAGTGCTCCAGGCTGAGCCACACTGCTGGCTGTGTCTGATGATCTGCTCTCAAGGAGAGTGCTTTCCTCTTTCTTTGCCATTTTACAGTTTGAGCTCATGGTTAGTGGGGCTTCTTTGCTTCGGAGACTCTCTGTGATTTCATTATGTGCATTTAAAGAAAGATTTTAGTTACAGAGTATATAACCCAGTGGGAAAGCCTCTGTTTCAGCATGTGGGGCCCTGAGTTCTACTCCCCAGCACCACAAAAGTAAAATTAAATAAGCCCTATGGACATTTGTGTTTATCTGGGGGACTGGTCAATCTTTCAGTTCCCCTTGTCTCCTAGACAAAAACTTGAGAGTAAACAGTCACTGAAAATTGGCTCTCAGCACACAGCAGCAACACTGGGGGCCGGGTCGGGAGCTTACTGAACATACTGGTTGCTTTGCACAGTCTCTCTGAGATAATTGGTAAGAATCTTTTTTGGGGGAATTACATTTGGAAACTTCAGATGAAAATGGGAACAATCACATACCAAAAACTAAAATAAAAAGTCCAGGGGGAGGGCCTTGTTTTGACAGGTCCCCGTGCCAAAGTTCTACTTCATCAAAAGAAACAGAGCTCTTATCCGACTTTAGCGAAATCTGGAGAGACCATCACAGCCAAAAATGTCAGCTAGGCCAGTGCAAGCAAGTATTTCCCAATCCTCACCACAAAGTGGCCTGAAACAACCTAATGTCAACCAGTGACTTTCCTCTCCTCTCCTCTCCTCTCCCCTCCCCTCCCCTCCCCTCCCCTCCCCTTCCCTCTCCTCCCCTTCCCTCCCCTCTCCTCCCCTCCCCTCCTCTCCCTGTGTCCTAGTCCCCACCAGTGTCTCACCAGAAAAGTAACTTAGACATTTCTGTTCTTTTCAGTCCTTTTCTGGCAGGAAACCTTCTGAGCAACTCTGGGGATAATTTAGTTTTTATGGAGTTATCTACCACTAGAATTACAAATAAAACCAGTTTACATTATTTTCTCTTTTCAGATAACACCTCAGTATATAGCCCCGACTGGCCTGGAACTCTCTAGGTAGCCCAGGCTGGCCTGGAACTCACAGAGATCCACCTACCTCTGTCTCTTGAATTCTGGGATTAAAGATATTCTCCACTACTGTCCGGCAAAAGGGGATCTTAGTAGTTGTGATTTTGCCTTTTGGTAACAGTGAAAAGTGGCTGGGCCAGTCTATTTTAATGATGGTGTCAGGGCTTAGAGATTAAAGTTATTTAAATTTAGGCTCTGCCTCTGCTTGCAGCTCAGGCCCATGTTCTGAGTTCCCATGGAAGCTCTTCCCAGTCAGTGGGTAAGCTTCTCCTGGGTGCCCTCTGGAACTAAATGCTGCCGTTGGGCTGTTTTCAGTGCAGCCACCCTCTTGGTGGAGATCTGGGATCTGGTCCCCAGGGCAGCGTCAGCCACAGTCCAGACCATCAAGGCACAATTACCGTCTTTATGTTTCTGCTCTGAACTCCTCCCTTCCAGACTTCTATTTTAAGATCATCCTGGCATTAGAGAGAGTTGTTCCAGTTTGTTAAACCCAGGTAAGAAGTCGTCTTAGTCAGGTATATTTACAACAGATCTCATCTTCAGTCTATGTGCTTCTCAGGGGTACTGACTTGACAAGTTCACATCTGTCTGTCTGTCTGTATATCTATCTATCTATCTATCTATCTATCTATCTATCTATCTATCTATCTATCTATCTATCTATCTATCTATCTTTTGGGCATGGTTTATGTAACCCAGGCTGGCCTCAAAGACTAGATCCTCCTGCTCCAGCCTTCCCAGTGTTGGGATTGAGATTATGTCACTATGCCTACTGTAGCTTTAAACTTACATTCTATGCACAGTGGGTATGGGTATCTGTGCCACCAGGTTTCAAAGCTAGGCCGAAGTAGAGGTTTGAAGGGTAAGGCTGCTGTCCCTCCTGTAGAAAGAGAGGTACAGAGGTATACTGCTGCCGCTCAGAGCTCATGCTGTGAGCCTGTCCATACCTCTTCAGCCTCAACTCTGTCATTAATCTTTGGCTATCACTTTCCGAATTTCTATCTTCCCAGATCCAAGATTGGAAAGTGTGGGGAAGTAGTTCATAGAACTGTGTGTGTGTGTGTGTGCGTGCGCGTGTGCCTGAGGCTCTGGAATCAGTTGGTCCCCAAAGCAAACCAAAATAGAACGAAATCACATCCTGCTGCATAAATTGGGATCACAGCATCTGTTTCACCTGATCACCAGTAAGGCTTAAACACACCACACACAGAGGGCTGTAGTATATGTGGTGCTGTATGTCATGCCTGCCACCAATCAACAGTGTTCTAGTCCTTCACCTCTCCAGAGACAAAGAACAGAAAATGAACAAGAGTAATAAAAAGATTGGAGCTAGGAGCTCCAAATGGGACCCTGGGTCCGGTCACACAATTCTACAGTTTGCTGGCTGTAGGCAGGCAGAGCTCACCCCAACATTCATTTTCCTTTGTTGTTAATTTGCTAACCCCTGACCTGCAGAGCAATTGTGAAGGATTAATGATACCTTGGTATTTGGCCAATGTTTGATTTTGGCCAGACCAAATTCAAGTGCAGACAAACGGCTCCCTCAATAAGCAAAACCCTGACATTTCTCATGTGTAGATGGCACCTGTACAGTATAGCTAGTAACATGAATAAAACCAGGAGGAAAAATGTGGCCTGAATATAGCAGAGCAGAACACGGCCCAGCTTGGAGGATGTGAGTCACATGCTACCACAGTAAGTGAGAGCCCTAGTATTTGTTTTGGTAGTGTGTGCGTGTGCGTGTGAGTGTGTGTGTGAATGGGGACATTGCTTTCATTGTTTTTACCTTTCCACGGCACATAGAACAAGCCCCGCCCAAAGGACCTGTCAGCGATGCTGAATTCTTGGCTCACAGAGTGCCCAGTGGTGGGTGGAAAGGGGAAGGCTGAGTCACTGGTCGGGAGGAGCTGGAGAAGGTGTAGGTGGGGTTTTTGTAAGATGGGACTTAATGCTGCTACTTTGAATAAGAATTTTGCACTTGAGGTTTAGATAGGAGGGGGAATATAGAATATAGAAATATGGAGAACAAGGACACTGTTTCTCCTGTAGTAGCCCAAGAGTGTCTCTTCTACAGTAGCATGAAATTAGGATCAACCCTCACTTGGATATACAGTCTGGAACCATATGAATGGCCCAAAACATCACTGGTTGCTCGGTATCCCTCACTTTGAAATGTCTGTTCACTACATCCTCTGGTGCATCTCTTCATGCCCTGAAGAGATTGTTCATTGCTCAACAATAGCTTATTTTATGAGGTAGAGTCTTATTGAGTAGCCCAAGCTAGTCCTTTTTTTAAAAAAATTTTTTTATTTGTTTCACATTTCAATCACAGTTCTCTCTCCCACCAGTCCTCCCATCTACCTTCCCTTTCCCTCCTCCCAGGCCAACCCCATCCACTCATCCCAAAGGGCAAGCCTTCCCATGGGGAGTCAACAAAGCCTGGCACATTAAGTTGAGGCAGGAACAAGCCCCTCCCTCCCTGCATCAAGGTTGAGCAAGGCATCCCACCAAAGGGAATGGGATCCAAAAGGTCAGCTCATGCTCCTCATGAACCAGGGAGAGATCCTTGTCCCGCTGCCAGGGGTCCTTCAAATAGACCAGGCTACACTACTGTCTCTCATATGCAGAGGGCCTAGTTGGGTCCTATGCAGGCTCCACAGCTGTCGGTCTAGAGTTCGTGAGATCTCACAAGCCCAAGAAAGTTTTAAACCTGCGGTCCTCCTGCCTCGGATTCGAGTGCTGGGATTACAGTATGTGCCACCAGCATCTTCATATATTAACATGCCTTTTTTGGGGGGTGGTGTGGTGTGGCTGAAACTGGGGCTTGTCATGTATCCCAAGGTGGCCTCTTGAACTCCCTATGCAGCTTCAAACTTGCAGCAATCCTCCTGTCTCTGCTCCCAAGGGCCTGAATTAACAAGCAAGCATCACCACATTTAGTACAACACACTCATTTTTTTGTGGATAAGAAACTCAAGGTCAAAAATTTGTCATAGGAGAGAGATGTGTTCATGTAGGGGTATATAAGTATGTGTTCTTGTGGGCCTCAAACACAGTCTGTCATATCACATGACTTGCTGTACTGTGTCTCCTGTGCCTTGTGGCCATAAAATGTACATGTGGGAAATGTGCCAGCCATCCAGGGTCCTCTACCTGTTAATGATGAACTTTGGGAACTCAGGAAGTCAAGTCTTGTCAAGGAAATGAAATAAAAATATTAAGACTCAAAATGGAGTTGGAAGTGTTCCAATCGGATCTGATTTGTAAATCTGAGCTGCAGGTAAATCCACCCATGGGACTTCCTCTGAAACATTGTTAACCTCTGCTGACCTCCTATACAATGGACCTCTTCCTCCAAAGAATGCCAGAACCTAGAGAGAACTTAGTCCCTTTCTTAAAAGACACCCAATTTCAGACGGCAACAATGGTGATTCCAGACTAAAAATGATGTCACGTCCATGGCTGAAAGCTGTCGGTACAGCTGCCATTTGGTCGATCTTCAGACTGCTCGAGGCCGTGATTTCCCAGCCTGCAACTCAATTAGTTTCAAATAAATAAAAATTTCCCTTGATTCCAAGTAGGTTGACTTCATTCTTAAGGGAATAACCCTTGGAGCTTGGCTCTTCATTTATGAAATGAAGATTGGAAAAATAATAAAATACAAAGAATTTTATTGGAACATCTTTTATTTTTCCTTTTGCAGAGTCTCACTACGTAGCCCAGGCAGACTTGGAACTTTTAATCCTCCTGCTTCACCTGCCCAGGTTTAATAGACATTATTTTGCAATCTTAAAACAGTAAATGCTTCAGTCAGTTGAGCAGATTTAATGCTCAAAACAAAGAGACTCTTAGCAGAAAAAGCCGGGTAGAGTGGATTCACTGTTTCCGGTCCACCTCCTTTGTGACAATGGGCGGGTGGCTGGGAAACAGAGTCGATGGCTGACCCCTGATGAGTTGTTTCAGGTCACTTTTGGGGATTCTGAATTGAAGCAGAGGGAAAGGTGTCATCATGCAGACTCTAATTATCCCATTTGGGGAATTTGGCTAGCATCTCTCTGGATTCTTCAGTCAGATCACTCACCTTCACTTTGGGGAGGAGAACTTTCAAGAGTGACTCCATCTTGATTTTTAGCCTGATCTTTTAGAGCCCAGTGCAGAAGCCTTGTCTAAAATGACACTGGCCTGGTTTTGCTTAGCAGGGTTTAATCAGACAAGCTGAGTTCCCCCAGGCCTTCCAGGGTGGGCCCGAGCTTTTGAGGACGTGAGTCCCAGCTGTATCATTTCCCATCGCATACCTGAAAGTTGACACAGGGAAAAAGTATTTATTGAGAACTCATTTTGCAGGATTTGGAGGTAAGTCGGTCCCAGCCCCATAGCCCACATGAGAAATCTGGATGTGATGCTATGTGCTCATAGTCACAGTGTTGGGGAGGCAGAGACAGGCAGGTCCCCAGGCTCACTGACCCATCTGATCGTGGCCCACCCCAAAGCTCATTTTGCACCTCACTTGTTTTGGGTACTGTTTCCTAAAGTTCCTGATTTTCTTTCATCCCGATGCTAATATCCTTTGGATTAATTCCATTTTCCTATGTCAAACCTGCTTTTCTTCCCACCAGAGAGATTAAGCAAGGTGACGCTCTACACAAAGACCCTCATGTGTTGTTGGGGTTTTTGTTTCGTTTTTTGAGAACAAGGAGGAGGGAAACAGGCAGCTGGCGGGGTATGAAGACTGATTACCAAGAATGTCCCAACACGGTCTTGCTTTTTTAGGGCTGCCGGTGGTTTTCTGACTTCTCATTAAACTGGACCATTTCAGGGAGATGAAGAGCTAGGGCACCTTGACTCCTTGACTCTTTTATGGACCAGATAAAAAGGTCTTTTCTGCTTCCTCCTATGACTTCCCGGAAAGCTGTGTGCTCTGAGTGTGTCCTACTCAACCCTCATTTTAGCCCTGGATGGCTCATTTTCTCTAAAGGGATTCCAGGTTCGGAACCTGAGAAAACTTTACCCTCGGCTTGTAAAAGCCTTTCAGTCGCAATGGACAATTCAGACTCTTGCTCCGTTGCATCTTTGTTGGTTCTAGCCTTGTTAAAAAGTCTTAGAAGCTGGGCCCGATGGGCCTCTCCTTCACTCTCAACTCTTCTGGAGGTTGAACCAGGAGGATGAGTTGAGGAATTCAAGGCCAGTCAGGGTAAGACAGCAGACCTTTAAAAAGTCCTTATAGATCAGAGTTTGAGAAAACTGCAAGAAGTTGTTAGAAGAACCTTACCCACTCACTCATGCTTATCTCCATAGAGGTTCTGGAACCTTCCTAGTTCATATCTTATTGGAACGAGAGGCCAAGGGGCTCAGTGGAAGATGAAGGTTTCATCCTCTGTGTCTAACTACATACCAAAATCAGACTGAGTGTGGATCAGTGACGGAGTTCCTGTGGACTGTATATGAAGTCAGACTGAGTGTGGACCGGTGACGGAGTTCCTGTGGACCTGTATATGAAGTCAGACTGAGTGTGGACCGGTGACGGAGTTCCTGTGGACTGTATATGAAGTCAGACTGAGTGTGGACCGGTGACGGAGTTCCTGTGGACTGTATATGAAGTCAGACTGAGTGTGGACCGGTGACGGAGTTCCTGTGGACTGCATATGAAGCCATGAATTCCATCCCTCGAGTTGCAAAAACAAGTAAAACCCACAAAACTTCCAAACTAAAGGAGACCCACTGAATCCACATTAGTTCAACGGAATCATTAAAATCTTGAATTTTGGGGAGTTGGGTGGAGAGAGGATGGTGGCACATGATGCAGGGTACAGAGGACAGGAAGGTAACATCTAATGTTTTATATTGCATTACTATGACTGACAACGATTAATTATGCATTTTAATATGGTTAGTGTTGAGGATTTTAAATGTCCTCAATGCAAAGAAATCCTCTTTAGGTGATAATCTGCCATTTGCAGTGCATTTCATCTATATATCCATTCACCCGTTTACACTGCAATAATCTCTTGCACTATTGAAGGGTAAACTAGTTAGTATGTTTGATGAACCCCACTTTGAGTGACATAACACAGTGAATGTTGACTTCTCATGTGAGGAGGCAGAGGTAGGAGGAGGAAGGGGATTTCCTCACAGCCCTGCAGGAAGCAGGTTCAGGGGAAGGCCCTGCCAGGTGGCCTCGCCCAGCGTGTCAACACCTTTCCCAGGGAAGCAGGAAGACAAGAGTCAGGGTGAGCAAGTCATGCCGGCCCACATTTGGCGGTCCAGACTCATTCAGATGGCTGCATCCAGCTGCAAAGGGCTGTGGAATGAGGAAACGGGGGTACCAGGCAGATGCTTCCAGCAACAGCTGCGTGTTCTGGAGGGGTGCAGGTTCCTTGGTTGCTGTGCTGAGGAGCTGACAGTGAGGGCAATGACAATGCTCCCTTCCTCCGAGGGAATTTGTAATGCTCACCTCCCCAAACCAGACTGGGAGGAAGAAATCTGTTCAACCCAAAATGTAGTTTTTACCAACCACTGCCCTGGCGGGACGCCTTAATCTCCTGCTTCTCCATTTCTCTGTTTCGTATTCTTCAATGGCATCTAAGCTCTGCTCCAAAGACACAAGATGGCTGAGGATTCGGAGGATGAGCTTTAGCCAGTTTTCACGTCCGTCATCCCGTGATCCTATTCCAAACTCTTTCTTTAGGTTCTAGGCCAGTGTTCTCAACCTACGGGTGGGGGTGGTACGACCCCTTGCTGGGCAGGTATTGAAAGACCTCTTCACACGGGTCCCCTAAGACCATTGAAAACACAGGTATTTACACTGAGTTTTATAACAGTGGTGAAACTGCAGTTATGAAGTGGCAGCAAAAATAATTTTATGTTTGAGGATCACCACAACACGAGGAACTGTATTAAAGGGTTGCAACATTAGGAAGGTTGAGAATCACTGTTTTAGGCTCTTAAGCAGAGAGAGCTACCAGGACGTAGGTCACTCCTGCCTGTCCTTGCTTTGTGGTTTTCATAGGCTCCCCCCCCCTTCTTTTTTTTGGTTGTTCATCTACCCTTCACTTCCTGGGTGAGAAGCTCACCCGCACGGCACTCACTTTTGTATCTCTTCTTGTCTCCTGGTTTTTCGAGACAAGAGCTCACTCTGTATCCAACGCTAGCTTCCAACTCGTGGTAGTGTATCTACCTCGGTCTCTTATGTGCTGAGATTACAGACCTGAGCTAACAAAGTGAGTGGCGGCTTTTTCACCCCAAACCTCACTTTTGCCATGTCCTTCCTAGCCTCCACCTAGAAGCCACATGCAAACCTGCTCGACCCTGAGACTGCGCGTGCCATCTGGTGGTGATGACGGGTAACTGCAAGATTGCAGTTTCCGCAGGATTTATCAGCTGTTGGCTGATGCTGTTGGGGACATCTTTTGCTGACAGAAGACCAGCACTTCACTTGAGCTTGTGCTGAGAGCAGTTTCCTATTTTTGTACACCCGGAGTGCCGAGCGAGTGGTATAGACTTGCCGGTTATTTTAAGTAAAAACCACTGGCCAGGAGCTTTTCGGGCCATGAATTTACACACATGATCTCAGACTGGCCCTGGCGGGAGTGTGGCCTTGGGCCAGAGCCACGGCAGTCGCCTTTCTTGTGATCCTAAAAGGTTGTAATGTAACCCAAACAGCCCTTCAGCTAGTGATGCCTTTGGTGACGATGTTGCGCAACTATTGCTGCCTATGACTGCACACTTGGGCTTCATCTGTCCTATAAAAGCGCAGCAATGTGCTGGTGTGCAGAGCGGAATACATATAAGTGACCGCGGTCTTGGTTTATGTGTTTACTAGGTTCTTTAGCACTATTTTAGGGCATATATATATATATACATAATATATATATTAACTCTTAAAAAGGGTTGGCAAGATGGCTCACTTGGTGAAGGCACATGTCGCCAAGTCTGAGGATGTGAGCTTCGTTCTCGGGACCCAAGTGGTGGAAGGAGAGAACCAATTTCTGCAGGCTCTGACTTTCACACACCCACCACGGACATGTGCACGCACACAATACCCCTAAAGAAATTCAATTAAAAAAACTTTAAAATAAACCAAAAACTAAACCATGCCACCTTCTGCGGCAGCCTTCCTGTCTCCTGTTGTCTATAACCCGTGGCTGCGTGGAGGGCCGCACGGAGGGATTTTTCTGGACTGCTTGCTTTGGGAGAGTGACATGCTAAAATGATTAAGCTCGATGATGCAGTTCCCAGAGCGCTGTGCGCTGCGACCTCAGCTGGATTAGCTCAGTTTTACGAAGGAAAAGACTGGCCTTCCTCGAGGCTAAGAAGGCAAACAGACGGACCAGTGGGTAGAAGAAACTCAGCTCTGGAGTCGAGTATTTAGGCTTTAAATCTTGGGCTTTCCCACTATCATACAACCTGATTTTCCATGAAAATCTCTGGTTGCTACGCTGACCTGGAGAAGAAAAAAGTGATTTTTTTTTTCAGATACAGGTAGTAATTCCAAGTACCTGACTTCACTGAACACAGGTTCTACAGTCAGCCCCCGCCCCCTCATTAAATGCGCAAAATCAAATATACAAAAGAGTCGAGGAATAAAAGGCTTTTATTCTTCTGGAGTACTGTCTTTTGGTAGTTTTATTTAATTAAATAAACACATTGTGGCTGGGAACGGGGCATTTGCTTACAATTGTAGCACTTGCGAGATAGAGGCAAGAGGGTCAGAAGTTCAAAGTTATCCTCAGCTACCTGGCAAGTTCAAGGCTAGCTTGGGCCTTAAGAAGGTCTGTCTCAAAAAAAAAAAAAGTGTTACTTTCTGCCCTTTTCATTGCTGGGAGCCTACATATACCAGACAAATGCTCTATTATAAATGTGTTTTTTTTTTTTTTTTTAGTTTTTTATTTTTAGTTTTTTTGAGACCGAGTTTGAGACACTGTTTAACTCTGGCTGCCCTGGACCTTGCTTTGTAGATCAGACTGGCCTCAAAGTCACAGAGATCCGCCTGCCTCTGCCTCCTCTGCTGGGATTAAAGGCACACACCACCACCACCCCGCATAAATGTGTTTTAAGAACAAGGAGAAACCAAATTTGAAATGCATTGATTTGCAAAGTGTTTGACCCTAGTATCTTCCTTTATAGTTGTGATGGGAGATCAAATGGCAAGGACAGCCTGACTCCCAGAACTCTGCAGGTATGGGACCCACACAGCTGCAGCGGGAGATGCTCGGGTATGGGACCCACACAGCTGCAGAGGGAATGCTCAGGTTTGTGACCCACACAGCTACAACAGAAATGCTCGGGTATGTGACCTACACAGCTGCAGCAGGAAACGCTTGGGTATGGGACCCACACATCTGCAACGGGAGATGCTCGGGTATGTGACCCATACAGTATGTGGCCCACACAGCTGCAGAGGGAAATGCTCGGGTATGTGACCTACAACTGCACCAGGAAATAAATGCTCAAAGCCTGGGTAACTAACTTCTTCTTCCCAGAGGCTACCTGTTACTGTGTTCCTGACAGTGGGAGACCCACATCTTGAGGTGAGCAATTTTGGGGTGGTGGGGGTGTGTTCTGCTGTTTACAGAACATTACTTAAATACACCCACACCTTTGGCATGATCTGTGAAGTGGATATGTTAGCACTTCCTATTTACCTCACCCTGCCACCCTGGGAAACAAAGATTGGGTGTTAAGTAAATGGACAGAGGGAGGAATGATTCTAGCAAGTAGAGAAACTCGTTCTCAGACACACTTCTCTGCAGAGGGGGCAGCTTTTGAGGCACAGGGAAGTCTCCTTTTCTAGTAACACCCTCTGCCGCCCTGTCCAGCACCCACTCAATTCTAGCAGCATCTTTATGTGCTGGTAACAGTTGATAAACAGATGCCAACTATGACTCTTTCCAGTGAGAGACGATAGAAAACAACATGGACAATATATCAAAGAGCACGGCTTCCGGTTTCCAGGGCTGTAAAACCAAGAGATTGACCCTGTTCTTCTTTTCCGCTTTAGTGAACTGAGTGGGACGCTAAGATAGCAGAGCAAAACACAAATCTGACCACGTTAAGCAGCCTTCCACATGCCACACACTAGCCTAAAGCCTCTTTCGGTTCCCCATTGCTGGGAGGATCTAAGCCCAGCCCCAGCTTGCTATCTGGAAACACAGCCTTCTTCACAGGACTTGATCCTGACACGCTCCACAGACCTAGATCTCAGCTCCAAAGCCCTGATCACAATTGCGTCTCCCCACATTAGAGGCGTTATTGATAAATGGTCCTCACCAGTGACCCTCTCACTGGAGGAGTTACTTAGTTAGTGATAACTATGATAGAGAGGGACATTAGGCTGTGATCATCTCCCAGGAGGGGATTTTGTGATCCATGACCACCTCACTGAATTATTTGATCTGTGATCATCTCTCCCACCAGATTAAGATTCCAAAGCAAGAACTTTACTGGATCCATTTGCTAAGTCATAGTTGAGGTCCTGAGTTCAGTGGGCCTGACCAGCATCGGTCAAGTTCTGAGTCATGAAATGTGGAGACGTAGGACATCGGGAGGGGGCACATTGCTGTGAAAGGGGCAGCGCAGGGCAAGTCATGATGCCATGATGAACTCTGGTCTCCTGAAGACATGCTTTCCTGGTCTGGCATCTTCATTTTCAGGAAATCCCTTGAAGCCAGCTTTGTGTGTGTGTGTGTGTGTGTGTGTGTGTGTGTGTGCGCGCGTGCGCGCACGCGTGCGTCTTGATTTTCTTTGTCTTGGATTATGTATTTCCTGTGTTTTCATGGTTTCCTTAGGTTGGAGTTTACCTTCTAGCCCCTTCTGGAGGGCTGGATTTATAGATATTGCTTAAATTTGGTTTCATCATGGAACGTCTTCTTTTCTCAATGTATGGTAATCGAAAATTTTCCAATGTATGGTTGTCTGGACTGGCGTCTGTGGTCTCGTAGAGTCGGCAGCACATCGTCCAGGCCTTTCTGGCTTCCAGAGTCTCCACTGAGAAGTTAGGTGTAATTCTAATAGGTCTGCCTTTATATGTTGCTTGGTCTTTGTCCCTTGTAGCTTTTAATGTTTTCTTTGTTCTATGTATTTAGTGTTTGGATTATTAGGTGCTGAGGGACTTTCTTTTCTGGTCCAGTCTATTCGTTCTGTAAGCTTCTTGTACTTTGATAGGCATCGCCTTCTTTAGGTTAGGCAATTTTTCCTCTATGATCTTGTTGAAAGTATTTTCTGGGCCTTTGACCCAGGTTTCTTATCCTTCCTCTATTCCTATTATTCTTAGGTTTGGATTTTTCATAGTGTCCCAGATTCCTGGATGTGCTGTGCCAGGAGTGTTTTAGACTTAACATTTTATTTGACTGATGTATTCACTCTTATCATGTCTACAATACATGAGACTCTTCCAGGTCTTCTACTCTGTTGGTGAGGCTTGCCTCTGAGATTCCTGTTTGAGTCCCTAAAATTTTGACTTCCAGATTTTATTCTGTTCAGGTTTTCTTTATTGATTCTATTTTTACTTCCAAGTCTAGAATGATTTTATTCAGTTCCTTCCACTGTTTGTGTTTTCATAGATTTCCTTGTGGGATTTGTTGGTTTTCCCTTTAAGGACTGCTATCATGTTAATAAAGGCTATTTTAAGGTCTTTTTCAGCAATGTTGGAATATTCAGGGCCTGCTGTGGTAGGGTTTCTGGGCTAAAGTGGAGGGAGACATATTGTCCTTATTGTTTATGGTTATCTTTTTATACTGGTGTCTAGGCATATGGGATTGGAAAGACTGTAACTCTGGGTGCTGATGTCTGGTCTTGGTTTTTTTGGGTTGGTGTTCTGTTCCTTGGTTTCTGTTTCCTTTCTGGCTCTTAGGAGAGTGTGGTGTCTGTGTGTTGCCAGTAGAAAAATTTTCTGGGGTCCTGACAGGTGTAGACGCTGGGGATTCCAGATAAAAGGTGGAACCTGAGACTTAAGAATGAGGAAGAGCTAGAGCCATGGAGGGGCTTTATTAGAAGGAGGAAGCAGAGTGTTTCTCCAGGAGCTGCTTAGTCCCCTGTGCATGGGACAGAGAGTGAGGGAATGTCACAGTGGCAAGATTGCTAAAGACCTTGGGATGAGACTGGGGAATTTGAAGGAAAGGTGAAGGCCTGCAGTTAACTGCTTCCTTGGCTTGGGTAGCCTGTGAGACAGCAGAATGTGCCTTTTGAATGGGACCTGGGATAAAGCAACATGGTGCATGTGTGTGTGTGTGTGTGTGTAAGAAATTATGAGTGTAAGAGCTGTGTAATACACTGGAGATGAGGGTAGAGGGGAAGGGAAAGTCTCTGCACACCGTCTACTGTAAACTAGAGGTATGGCTGGGGCACTGGATTTGGAGGAGCCAAGGGAAAGGTGAAAATCTGATATTAGCCTCCCTGTTTCCTGACCCAGAGTGGCCTATGGCTTACCAGCTAATGCCTGATTCATTTGGGGCTGGGAAAAGGCAAGAGTTTGGGGAGGGAGGTTAGGAGGAGAAGGTCTGTGGGATCCACTGCAGATGAGGGGTGAGGTCAGGAACGGGGCAGGACCGCCACAGCTGCTCTGCTCTAGAGCTGGGGTGACGTTGTGGGTCTGCACTTGGATGAATGGAGAGAAAGGTGACGATCTACAGTTAGACTGGCTGCTTCAGTTGCCAGAATGACCTGTGGGTTCTCAGGGATGGTCAGCTGGAATCAGAGCCCGGGACACAGCAATGAACATGTATGTGTGTGTGTGGCGGGGGAGGGGAGTGAGAAGGGGAAAATCCGTGGGATCCATTGTTATCACTTGCTGTTTGTTTTCGGCAGTCCTTTCTTTATTCTGTATACTAACCTGTCTGAAATACAGATGGAAAAATTTCCCTCTCATTTTGTAGACTGTCTGCTCACTCTCCTGATAGTTTATTTTTCTGGGCAGAAGCCTTTTGATTTAATGTGATCCTACGTGTCAATTCTCAGGGCAATTTCCTGTGCTCCTGGGATTCTATTCAGAAAGTAAAATCCTCCTGACGTGCTTTCCCTGCATTTTTCTCTAGCAGTTCCAGAACGTTGGGTTTTAAATTAAGATCTTTGAGTCATTTGACATTTTCCGCAGGGCGAGAGATCTGGATCGAATGTCATTCTTTTACAGGTAGCCGGCTTTGCCAGCAGTCATGGAATAGACTGTCTTCCAGGAGATGTTTTTGACGCCCTCGTCAGAGATCTGGTGTCCGTAGCTGTGTGATTTTATGTGTGGTCCTCTGTTCTGCTCCACTGGTCTACAAATTTGGATCTTTGCCTGAGTGGCTCTATGGCACGGTGTTGTGCTACCTTTAGCTCTGTTTTACTTAGGATTACTGTGGCTAACTGTGTTCGTGTTTTCATATGAAATTTGGTTTTGTGTTTTGTCTTGTTTTGTTCTGTAAAGAATGTTGTTAGAATTCTCGTATGACTATATTGACCCTGTGACAGTAGAGTCATTTTCACAGTATTAATTCTGCCAGTGAGAGGCACGGAACCCCTTTCCATCATCCAGTGTTTCTTCAGTTCTGTTTTTCTCAGTGTCTTAAAGTTTGCATTACAGAGGTCTTTTACCTCCGTGGTTTGGTTCATTCCTAGATATTTTTGAAGTTATCATGGATAGGATATTTTCCTTAATTTCTCCCTCAGTAAGTTTATTATTGGGGCATGTAATAGCTATTGATTTTTTTATATGTTGATTTTATATCCTACAACTCACTGAAAGTGTTTATCATAGCTCAGAGTTTTCTGGGGCATTCTGCGGGGTCTTTTAAGTATATAATCAACTCATACACAAATAAGATAGCTTAACTTCTTCCCTTCCAATTCTTATCCCATTTCTACCTTTCTCTTGTCTTATTGCTCTAGCTGAAGTTCAGTCTGCTGAGTAAGAATTCAAATTGAGCACCCTGTCGCCTAGACTGAAGTCAAGAGGTTCTTTGTCTTTGCTCAGCATTAATTTGGCTACAGGTTTGTTTAATACAGACTTATCGTGCAGAGGTATGCTCTAGCTCTTCCTAGTCTCTTCAGGACTTAAATCAAGAATTTGTCAATTAGCTTTTCTGTGTCCATCACTAACTCTTACCCACTTGAGGCGTCTGACAGGTTTGGGAACAGAGTTGGCCAGATGGCTGCAAATTCTCTTCACCCTACATTGGTGGCTGGTAGGTGATTATACTAGTCTCTGTAGACCATGTATTTAGTTTTAATTCCAAACCTAAAGATGATGCTCTCAAGACCAAAAGCATGGCCTTTATGAAAATTTCAGAAATAAGCATGAGGTTTGAAGAAAAACTTGAATTAACGCTGCCAGCTCTCTTTCTCTGTTTTCTCCAGCAGCAGTCCTGGGGGACTTTGCACAGTCATGATGCACACTCACTTTGCATATTCACAATGCACACACACTTTGCACATTCACGATGCACACTTACTTTGTATATTCACAATGCACACACACATTGCACATTCATGATGCACACACACTTTGTACAGTCATGATGCACATGCACTTTGCACAGTCACGATGCACCCACACTTTGCACAGTCACGATGCACACACATTTTGCACATTCATGATGTACATACACTTTGCACAGTCACAATGCACCCACACTTCTTTT
The DNA here is from genome assembly GCF_982192425.1 of Myodes glareolus. Lineage (NCBI taxonomy): Eukaryota > Metazoa > Chordata > Mammalia > Rodentia > Cricetidae > Myodes > Myodes glareolus. Next base: position 21,115,271 of record NC_142037.1, on the reverse strand, counting down.
GATATAAAACTGTCCAAGGCAGCCCTTCTGCCACCACCACCCCCTTTTTCCCTAACAGCCTGTTACTATTGAATTACTTTTTAAAAATTTATTTCAAGAAAGAAATAATCACATCAAAGTCTAATGATCCTGGTTTTTTGATTTCTCATAATTTCTGATGCTCAGAATTAATCGGACAATGAATGAGAACAGGAGGCACATTTTGGTGTGTGGATTCATGTCAAGTTCAAACTCACTCCATTTCTGTTTCCCAGTGTGAATAATTATGCCATTTTTCAAGGCAGGAGGAAAAGTTGTGACTGCAATGTATTTCTAAGTCACATAAAGAAAAATTTCGCCACCCCCTCCTTCAACCAATGTTCTGAATAGAGCCACTCAATAATAATAGTTTTATTTATTTATAGAACAAACATCCTTCAGGGCGCAATAAACTAAAGGACAAGCAAAATGCAAGTTAAGGTAAACAAATGGAGCTTTGCTGTGGAATTCTGAAGCAAAGATTAGTTGAGGGAACAACAAAGAAGAGGAGCTGAAATCTAAAGAGAGCTTGGGAAGGCTGAACTCTAAAGAGGTGATGATGTGGCCTTTTTGTGTGCCACTTGCCTCCCGTCACACACAGCGCCTGTGACCCAGCGTGTAGCTGTCTGCGTAGAAAACTGGCATATTCCCCTGATCACTTTGAATACGACCCCTGGTGCCACACATTCTCTGCTTTAAGGACCAACTTTTATGCCTTCCTTCTCCCCTCTCTCTGGTTGCCTTTCTAATCTGTATATGGTTCCGTGGACATGCAGCATTGGTGGCTCAGTGTGGTTTCCCTTCCAACTCTCTTAGGATAGGTCAGCAGTGCACAGGATGACTGCTCTCAGCTTCACAACACTGAAGAGACAAGTAGAGAAAGATGGAAAGACTAGACACACACACACACACACACACACACACACACACACACACACACACATACACACAGTCTAGGCCACAGGAAACAAAGTCAATGCTCAGTGGACGGGTCCTGACTGCCACGTGTCCCTGGAGCACTGGGGAGCAGTCCTGGCTACCCTAATGCTGGCTTTTCCACAGAGATTTGCCTGAGCTCATGCAGAGTCTTACCATCCCTGCTGGTGGGGCGGATGAGGCATCCTACAGCCGCAAAGTTGGGAACTGGGTCCCGTATCTAGCATGATGTCTAAAGCACTAGTTCTGCTAGCACTGCCTTGACAGGACAATGCGCAAAGCCCCAAAATGCTCCTTGGTTTTTTTTTTTTTGTTTTGTTTTTGTTTTTTAATTCGTTGAAACCACTTTGCGTTTTTGAATTTCTATTCTCCTCTGTGTAAAGAAAAATACAGAGTATTGCTCGTGAGGTGTGTACAACAGAGGGGTCCAGAATGGTTCTCAACTTTGAATCTGTGCAGCCAAGTGGGCGGTGTCACTGAGGTGGGGGGCGGGGAAGGTTTAGGAGTAGTGAATGAGTCTTGTTTCACACAACAGATAATGTGTTGTTCTGTGTATTACATGTGCATAAAGAGCTGAGCCAGACATTTGAAATGTTATAAATTGAGGTTAGAAATAGCTTTTTTGGTGTTCTCAAATCTCTAACGCCAGTGCCTCCTCTCACTCGCCAAGCTCCAGTTGAAGGAGGAGAAGGGGATAAGAGGATCAGGAAGGAGGTGCCCATACCAAGGCTCCTGCAAAGCAGAAGGTCCACAAGTCCACCGGAGGTTAAGTACTCAGGAAAGAACTGGTTACAACAGCCGCTCTCAAGAGTGCGCCCTCTACTGGAGAGGTGAAGAAACCTCATCCTTACAGTCCTGGTGTGACTTTCCCTGAAATCAGACTCCACCAGAAGTCCAGCAAACTTCTGATTCGCAGCGTCTGGTGCGAGACACTGCTCAAGACTTACAGATCTGTGCTTCCAGATTGCAGCTATTGGCGCTTTGCAGGAGTCAAGTGAGGCCTGTCTGGTTGGCCTTTTTGAAGATACCAACCTGTGTGCTATCCATGATGACCGTGTAACAATTATATCAAAAGATACTTAGCTAGCATGCCGCATACACGAAGAACATGCTGAAGAGTCCACTACGAGGGGAAACACTTCACTCTCAATTTCCCCTCTTCTTCCTGTAATCAGCAGTTCAGAATGTTAGATATTTTTTCCAGGGGGTCAAAAGGCAACTAAGTGTATGAGTGTGGTTAAGTCAATTATTCCTTGGTCTTTCTTTCCTTCTCATCTCTTACTTCTCCCACTAAGCACATTGGCAAGAATCCAGGTGGCAAAAGGAGTTCTGGCAGCCTACCACGCCAGGTTCAGCCATCCATTCTCAATTAGACAAATTAGACAGCTGCAGGGATGACAACAAGGAAAGGAGGTTTATTCAGAGTGGCCAAACCAGCCAGAAGAACAAAGAGGTCCAGAGATGTCATTCCCGACCCCAAGTCCATCTCTGGGGTCCTGAGATGAAGTTTAGGTTTAAACAGAAGGCAAGAGGTATGCACAACTAAGCAGTCCTGGACAAGGTGTGGTCCTGTACCTCACCATTGTCTCTGCTCAAGGCTCTCCTGAAAAGTGTGACAAGTTGTCAGAACTACGCACCCACCCCAGGGTCCGAGACCCCAGTAGCAACTACAGCAGCCCTGCAATTTCTCCCAACTGGCTGGTATTTAATTAAAGTAAATTGATGTTGTTAGGCTTGAATCTTTCATTGCTAAATACTCTAAGAGGTTTGAAATGTTTTGAAAATGATAATTCTCCCTAAAATTACTCATAAAATCCAGTAAATAGGTAGAGTGGTCTTAATCTGTCTGAAAAAAAAAATGCTCTCTATGAAGTTGTATGAAATGACTAACAGGAAGCCACCACACCACACATCCGCCCCGCCCTGTTAGGCTTTTCAGGGGAGGAGCATCTTAGATAGCAAGTGGTCTTAGGTTTTGTTACCCCTCCCTCTTCCACAGACAACTCTTACAATGTCCTTTCACGTGTATTTATGCTGTAGGGACAGCTCCTTCCCCTCCTCTGTGCCCTTCTGCCACTCATGGTCATGCTCTGGATCCCGAGGAAGAAGATGTTGAGGGAGCTTCATTAGAGCTGACTGTGTCCCCAGGGCAAGTGTCCGCTCTCTGGGTGCTTATGGGGGAGGGGGAGTGGAAACGAGGTAGAAGGAGAGACTGGCTTTTCACACCTACCTCCTCCCAGTGAGGGAAGAGGCTAGCTTTTCTTGGAAATGACTGATTCGGGGGGCTTCTGATAAGTGATTCTGTGGGTGTCATCCACCAAGCCCACTTGTGTCAGCCTTCACGTATCGCCAGCCGCACGACGTGAGCAATCCTTTCCTGGACACTCTCCTTCATCCTCCCAGCCAATCCTTGGTTTGAGGCCGCAGCCCACAGGTTACTTGTTTTGTCCTCACTTCTGTCTCCATTTCTAATGTGGATGTTTCGAGGGCCAGTTGCTTCATCTCTTTCTTCACCCCTACTTTCATTCCTCAAATGAGACTCACACGTATTCACAGGCACGCAGTCCATGGAGTCTGTGCTTCCTCTCTGGGTCTCCCCAACGTCACTTCCTGCAGACCTGCCGCAGAGTGTAAAGCTCCATCAAAGCATGTCAGGATATCTGTGGGGACACCACTGTGCTGGACACAAGCCACTGAGACACAGAAGGATGCTGTGCTTTTTCTTTGAAGCTCGTATTTTGCACATCTCCCTGTGCCGCAGACCAACAGGCTGCAGCAGCGCCTCCCTTTCCTTAGGAGTGAACGTAGACATTCCTGCAGCAAAGCAGTTCTGTTGGTGGCTTGATATCCTTCGAGAAAGAAGGCTTCCAATTTCCCCCCTTCACTGCCTTTTCTATGAGCTAGGTTAGGACAGAAAACTATGCTGCCTCTTTGCCCATCCCTTTCTTTGATCTAGCTTCAGCTCCATTTTGAAGCTTTCACCAAAGAGTGTGACTTCAGTCCCTCTCTAGTTCCTAGGCAACCAGAGTCCACCCTGGAGGACCACAGGTGCATCAGTTCCTTGACTTCTAGTTTTGTTCTTTTTTTTTTTTGTATAAACAGTTTATTTATCACAGTTATTTCTTGTCTAACATGATAAACATAGATTGTTCCTTTAAGATGAGCAACATTTTCCCAAATACATTAAAACATTTTTCTTGTACTAGATTCTTCTTTGGGTGATTCTGGATATTGCAGAAACTTGGAAAGGAGAATGTGTGTGAGACTAATCTGGGAAGACGGAAATCAGCATCTACTTACAGTGGACAGAGGAACAACAGATTAAAGTGCAGATACCAACAAAGTTCAACTTGGTGAATTGATGAATTTATTGATATTACTTACTGGAATGTGTAAGGGGTTATTTCAAGAAAAATAAATTGACTCAAAAACAACATTTCTAACTTGTAACAAGACTGCGTCTGAATAGTGTCAAATGTTCTTTAGTTTGATAATTGAAGAATATGAATAAAGATTCAGTTGCTTTGGGCAATTGTACAGAAGTGAAATTACAAGAGATCAGACCTCCTTTTAAAATAACTTCTAAATAAATCTAAACTAATTTTACTTGAACATCCTCACATGAATGGTGTTCCTTGTACACATCAAAATGACACTTGGTAGCATGTGAATTTCTTTAGTGTCATGTTTGATATGAAGTCCTACTTTCCTCCCTTCCTCGATAGTTAGTTGTCTGCTACGTAACATTATATGACAAACCTATTATGTAGAATCAAGAAATTTATTTCTGTGTTCCCATCATCAAAGTGTATGATCTTTGTCTCCTTGCCTTTGTGCTGGGCCCAAGCAGACACGCTGGCTACTTGAACACCTGCATTGTGATCTTTTTGGACAAATCCAGCAACCAGAATGTCATTGCTTCCCTCCGTGAAGTTCAAGCTGCCATCCTTGGGCACTGGCATTGTGATTTTTCTTGCCATACTTGCTGAGTTTCACCTTGACACACTTCCTGCTAGCAGAATTTGGCTGTTTTGCTTTAACCCCTACTTTTTCAAGCAGTTTCCTTTGCCTGCGAAGCACCTCCAACAGATCTGTGCCCAAATGGGCTTTCTTGAATTGTTTGTCACGCTTCTGGTCCTGTTCGTGACTGTGGAACTTCATGGCAGTACGAAGACTATGACAGCAGCCCATCTGACTGGCACCAGAGGCCCAAGTGAGAGAGCTGATCCCTACTTTAATTCTGTATGATTAACATATAGCTCCCTCAGGCATTAGCTGATTTCTCCTTCACTTCTGTCAGTGAACCCTAACTTTTCTCAGGCCCCTCTTTCAGAACTCAGGGTTTCCAGGGCTTTCTCTGGGCCTGGACTTCCAACCCTGTGTTGGACTGTTGGAGATCTACTCATAAAGCTCCGCTTCTGTCAGTACTCACGTGGGGTAGAGTCAGTCAGCATCCAGCCAGGGATAAAGACAAAAGGATAGGCAGAAGGAGGTTTACAGCGGGTCCCCCAATGAAATAGTCAAAGTGCCAACCCTCTACATGACCCCAAATAATTACCTGGTTGAATAAATGGCAGCATAACCACACAATCAAAAATTAGCTGGTCAATGCTTATAATTCGTGGTGATTCTCAACGATTCCAAGGATGGCCCGCATCAGAGTCACCCAGGGGCATATTAAAAATGCAGATTTCTGGACAGGAATCCCAGTTACTGAATCGAAAGTCCTGGGAACAGATGGTATCTTTTAGAGGCTACTCCAGTGACAGTGCTTATTAAACTTGGAAAAAGCAAGGGTGTGGAAGTTAGTTAATCATGAGGAATAATGGTCCTGGTATACTGTCCAAATGGAACTGTCAACCGGCAGATACGGAAATGGAAGAGTCAAGAATGGCTGCATGTACACATTTATACACACAGGTAACAATGTGGATTGCTGTGCTCTTAACCCACTCAAAACTGTCACAAGAGCTGCAACTCATTTTCTTTATCACCAGTCACTTGAAAAGCAAAGGCAAGGGAGAGGCCATGGAAGAGAAACGTCCTTTCTCTTGCATCTCCATGACTGCTCCACACACCAGGCTATGGCCCTGTCACAGCACGCTGTTTTAGAGCTGAGCCACCTCCCCAGTCCCAAGGCCACATCCCAACACAAAGTTAAAGGATGCAACCAGATAGGCAGGTGAATAAACCCTTCCCCAGAAAGGGATGAAGATGGCCATCTGGCCGCTGGAAAAATGCTCATCATTAGTCCCTAGGAGTAGGTAAAGCAAAACCGCAGTGAAATCCCATTTCACACCTACAAGAGTAGCTGAGAAAATACATGTTAATTAAGGGAAATAGCAAATTTTTTCAGAAACCAAAACAGAACCCCTGTTATTGCGATATCAGTGAAACCAATGGTGTGTGTGTGTGTGTGTGTAAAATTGTGGAATTGTTGCAGAAGACAATCTGGCATTTGTCCAACAAGTTAAACATATAATTGCCATATAGCCAAGAAATTCCAGTTATAGGTATATTTTCAGGGGAATTGAAAACAGACATTCAAATATCTATACATGAACTACTAATAAAGGATATTATAAGTGATAGTTAAAATGCTTAATGAGTATCAACTGAAAAAGATTAAACATGATAGGGTATATCTATACAACAGAATATGGAATATTTATACAACAAAATATTATTAGCCATAAAAATGAATGAAGTCCTGAATCGTGCTACAACAGAGATGCATATTTAAAGAATTTTTCTTGGTTAGAGAAGCCAGATATCAAAGGTCACATGTGACAGGCACAATGGTGCTTGTTTTTAACCCTGTCACTGGGAAAGAGTTTGAGGCCAGCATAGTCTACATAGTGAGTTCTGGGACAACAAGAGCTAAATAGTGAGACCCTGCCTCAAAATCAGTAAATAAAAAAAATGGTCTCATGTTATATGGTTCCATTTACATTAGACACCCATGGGAAAGAGAGAGAGAGGGAGGGAGTGTGGTGAGTCCACTGCACGAGGCCTTTTTGTCCTCTATAAAGGGTGAGAGAGAGGGAGGGAGGGAGATCTGACTTGTGTTTTTCAGGGTCTAGCTTAGGAAGGAGAAATGGAAACTGATTCCTTATTAGACACAGTTTTCTTTCTTTGTGTGATGATGAAAATGTCTTTGCACTAACCAGAGGCAATAGTCCCAAATCTTTTGAATATACTAAATGCTACTGGATTGTGTAAGGGTTGAGTGAAGTCCCTAGTGGAAGTTTATGATTAACAGGGCACTTCCATGTCAAGGACCCCAGTGCCTCAGAGTGCCTCAGAGGGATGCCACGGCCTTCCTCTGCTCTGAGTGAAACTATTGACAGTGTGTGCAGAAAATGCCCCCCCCATAGCTTTCTCCCCCACCATATTTGCAGCCTGAAGACCGCACCCCTAAAGTTGTTGTTCTTACCTAGATTAGCTAAACCTGCTTCCTTGATCTGGGTGTGATAACACTGTGTTCTTGTTCATCTGTATGTAATAACCCGCCTCCATGATCACCTGCATATAATAAACACTCTGAGCCTCTGGGGTGCTAAAGCTTCTGTGTCAGAGATAGGTTACCCAATCCACCTCTCTCCCTCCCTCCCTCCCTCCCTCCCTCCCTCCCTCCCTCCCTCCCTCCCTCCCTCCCTCCCTTCCTCCCTCCCCCCTTTTCTTTCTCCCTTCCTCCTTACCTCCCTCCCTCCCTCTCTCTCTCTCCCTTTCTCCTTACCTCACTCCCTCCTTCCCTCCCCCACTCTGTGCATGTGCGTGATTTCTTCATTCCCTTGCTACCCCAGTCACATCAATCCTTGGAGTTGTGGAAGGAAATGCAAGGATGTGGCAGGATTATGGTTAATGGCAGCCAGGCGAGATGGACCATGCCTGCAAGTCAGCACGGTACATGGTGGAAGCCGCAGGATGGGACAGATGCCGACAGGTATTTTCAGATATATAGGAAGGTGGCAGCCAGCCTGGGTTTTGGGAGGTTCCATTTCACAAAACAAAAGTGAATGAAACTGTTAGTGGTTAATTTTATGGCACGAATTTTATTTGAATAAAAGTCTCATAAGCTTCCAAGGTCACTTAGCAGTAGTCTTGGAAAGTTAAATCAAAGTTTTGAACTCAGAGTTTGAGTTGCCAATGGGGCATCCAAGTGAAGATTCCAGAATAGAATTAAGGCCACAAGTATAGAAGTGAGGGGAGAGATCGAGGCTAGCAAAGGATCTGAGCGCTGTCAGGCTGGATTCACACACGCGAGTGTGGGCTCTCCTCAGAGACCTTTGACTAAATGAAGCGGAGCATAGCTCTAGGGAGAAATCCCATCCCTGTCCCATTTAGTCTTCTCCGTGGTTTGAGCTTTGCATTCACTGGACATATGTGATGGAAGTGGCATGTGGTAAGGACACTTTTTATCTGCAGTTACCAAAGCACATGCACACGGCAGACCCTCCTTGGCCTCCATCTCTCTGTACCCAATGCAGAGTGCAGACGTGTCATGTCCTTCCCCACCTTTGCAGTCCTTGATACGAGAGTGTGTGTTTTGTTTAGAGAGATAACTTACAGAGGATGTATCACAAGAAGAGATGTGATGTGTCTGAAATAAACCAGATCACACTTTTCCTATATCATCTTTCTTTTTTTTCTATTCTATGCTTGAACCCAGGTCCCTTCGTATGCTGAGCAAATGCTCAGCCACTGAACTACCCTCAACCCCTTCCAAATCAGTCCTCATATCTGACTTGAAATTCATCTCAAGTCTCAATCAGTATATCAGTATCTACACTATCATTTTTTTTTTTGTATTGGGACATTTTGCTTGTCCCAAATAGCTCATGCCTGCCTCAAATTCCTGATCCTCTTTCCACCACCTTCCAAGTAATCACACCCTCAGCTTAAACTGTCATAAGAATGGGGTAAACCCTGATTGTTTTGGGTCTTAGATGAAGGATATATGAGTATTTATTGTACTATTTTCTCCATGTTTATGTTGAAATATTTACAATAACTTTAACATTATGGGAATTGAGATTCCATTCAGTTTTGTTTAACAATAGTTTTGTTCCAGTCATTCAGCTAGGAAGTATCTGGAAGATAGACCAGTTTGGTGGTAACTTCATGTTATAACAATTTAAGCCTATTTGCAAGAAATAATATTCAGTACAGTAGGAAGATGGTTAACAATTGTCCTTTTGGCCAACAAGAAGTCAAGGCAGCGCTACCTTGACCACCCCACTCCATACCCAGATTTCCCACATCCTCCTCCAGGGTACAGCCTGCTGAGTAATCCTATTGAAACCTTATCCTTCCACAACCTTCTAGATCTAATGTGGGTCCCACAACCCTGGCCTAGTCTGGCCACCTTCACCATGCAGTAGCAAACTTCTAGACTTCTGCAGGGTCCCATATATACATGCTCTGGCCTAGTCCCACCATATCCTTCTGCACTGCAGCCAAGTTCTAGCTATCCATCTGGACATGCCCTTCCTGCATCCACCCACAGGACCCTTTGCTCTGCCTCCACAACCCCACTCCCTACCCAGACTTGCCACATCCTCCTCCAGAGTCTACCCTGGTGAATAACTATGACTTCCTCATACACACCCTTTTCCGCAACCTACATGAATTAGCCTGGGTCCCACAGCCGGTACACCAGCTGAGTCTGGCCTTCCTTGTATTCACTGCAGAGGAGCTGTAGGCTTGTCCCACTGTACTCCTTATCTGTGAGCCAAACCACAGGACTCTTCCATATCTTATCCAACCTTTCTACTCCGACCTATCTACCCACACATGACCAGCATGGACCAGGAAGCACATCCAATAAAACATCCCAGTTCCTTCTGTTCACCTGACTTCATTCCATCTAACCCATTTCCAAACTCTAGACCCAATATACCCCCAGAACAACAACACCAAAAATCAACAACACACTGAACATAATTACCACACATTTCAATAATAACTTTAAGTCTAATTGGTCTAAATTCTCCAATCAAAAGACACAGACTAATTGAATGGATAAAAAACAAAAACAAAAACAAAATCCATCTATCTACTGATCTATCTGCTGCCTAAGAAACACATCTTAATTTTAAAGACAGGCACTATCCTAGAGAAAATGGATGAACAAAAACACTCCAGTCAAACGGGACCAGAGAGCAAGTAGCCTTTACTTCTGACAAAATAGACTTCCAATTAAAACTAATCAGAAGACATAAAGAGATACTTCATTCTAATCAAGGGAGTGGTTAACCAAGAAGATATTACTATTCTAAGCATAACACACCAAACTCGGGGTGCCCAATTTTATAAAAACAAACAAACAAAAAAGCTCCCACAAAACTATACTAGAATTAAAGACACATATTAACATCAGTACATAAATACCCCACTTTTTCCAATAGACAGGTCATCTGGACAGAAAATAAACAGAGAAACATCATAATTAATTAACATCATACATCAAATGAACTTAACAGATATCTACAGAATATTCTACCCAAACACAAAAGACTTCACATTCTGCCCTGTAGCACATGAAAACTCTTTTGAAATAGAACAACTTCCTGGGACACAAAACAATTTTTTACAAGTTCAAAAAGATTACATCATGCATTCTATCCCACCTGACCACAATGCAATAAAGCTTTAAATTGACAGCAAATGAAGACCTCTAGTAAATACATAAACTCTTGGAGATTAAACAACTGCTTATAAAATAGTAGATGGTTCAAAGAAGAAACCAAGAAAGAAATAAAAACTTCCTGTAACTAAATGAAAATTAAAACACAACATAGAAAGCTTGTCTCAAAAACATCAAAAAAAAAAAAGGAAAAAAAAGAAACAATAACAACAACAACAGCAGCAACAACAACAAAAATACAACCCAGGACTGCTAAAACAATCCTGAACACTAAAAGAACCACTGGAGGTCCCATCATTCCCCATTTCAAGTTTTACTACAGAGTTATAGTAATGAAAAACTGCATGGTAATGACATAAAAAACAGATTCGTTGATCAATGGAATTGTACTGAAGACCCAGGCATAAATGTACACACATAAATCACACATATGGGTACCTGATTTTTTTTTTATAAAGAAGACAGAAATACACACTGCAAAAAACCCACAGCATCTTCAACAAATGATGCTGGTCAATCTGGATGTCCGCCTGTAGAAGAATGCAAACAGATCCATACTTATTGCACTGCACAAAACTCAAGTCCAAGTGGATGAAAGACTTCAACATAAAACTAGAAACATTAAATAGAAGAGCAAGTGGGGAATAACTTTGAACACACTGACAGAGGAGACAACTTTCTGAACAGAATGCCAATAGCACAGGTATTAAAAGCAGCAATTAATAAATGTCATGAAACTGAAAAACTTCTGTAAGACTAAGGACACCATCAGCTGGACAAAGTGGCAGATTTTTTTTTTTTTACCAACTCTACATCTGATAAAGGATGAGTATCCAAAGTATATAAACTTCTCAAAACCCTAGATATCAAAAACCAAATAATCCAATTAAATAATGGGGTACAGATCTAAACAGAGAATTCTCAACAGAGGAATCTCAAATGGCTGAGAAACACTTAAAGAAATGTTTAACAACCTTAGCCATCAGGGAAATGCAAATCAAAACCACTTTGAGATTCCATCTTACACCTGTCAGAATGGCTAAGATCAAAAACACAGGTGACAACTCATGTTTGGGAGGATGTGGAGCAAGAGGAACACTCCTCCCCTGCTGATGGGAGTGCAAACTTGTACAGCCACTATGGAAATCAATATGATGGTTTCCCAGAAGGTTGGTAATAGATCTACCTCAAGATCTAACTATACCATTCTTGGACATATGCCCAAAGGATGCCCCATCCCACCACAAGGACACTTGTTCAACCATGTTCATTGCTGCTTTATTCATAATATCCAGAAACTGGAAACAACCTATATTTCCCTCAACAGAAAAATGGATAAAGAAAATGTAGTATATTTATTCAATAGGGTATTTATTACTCAGTTGTTTAAAAAAATGACATAATAGAATTTGCAGTCAAATGGATGGATCTATAAAAAAATCATCATAAGTGAGATAACTCAGATACAGAAAGACAAATATGATATGTATTTACTTATAAGTGATACCATTAAGTAAAGGATAAGAAGCCACAATCTGTAGATCTAGAGAAGTTAGGTAAAGAAAAGGGATCTGGAGGTGGGGGTGTGTGGTTCATGGTGTAACACCCGATTCTGTGTTACCCCCTCAGTACAGTTTGTGCACCACTGTACCATATGCGAGTCCGGGAAAGGGCCTGGAGATTGAAAGAACACTGTAGAGACCTGGGTCATTCGAAAGGAGATCAGCCAAATGCTGATTTTCCCCTATTCAATTTAGGGGAAAACCTATTATACCTGGCTGCTGCATAAGGATTTCCTCCCAGGCAGGTGGAAAATTACCATACCAAAGATGAAACAATGCCCTACAGCTAAACCACCAAGCTGGGCAGAGGGAGCACAGGAACAAACAGGATGTTTTAGCTGGCTGACCAGAAACTGTCCTCAAGATGCACCCCAGGAGCAAGGGTAGACCCGGGCCCTACACATGGATCTTCTTGGGGGGATAAAATAGATTTTATGGGCAGACTGGAGGCAGTTAGGGACAGGAGCAGGATGGAGGAATCTTGTGTGTGTGTGGGGGGGGATGGGGTGGAGGGAGAGATGGCTGGAACTGTAGGGCATTTGAATGGTGGTGTGGAAACCTAGTGTAATGGAAACTTCCTGAAATCTATAAAGGTAATCCTAATGAGGATTTCCAGTAATGGGGTTATAGAGTCTCTACTGACCATCTTTTTTAGCCAGGCAAGACTTCCCATGGCAGAACTGAGTTGCATTCAATTGAGTTGTTGACTAAGAGAGTCCCATGAAAGTTGGATATGACAACTCAACAGGAGGAAAAGAGTCTGAAGAGTAGACACATGAGTCAGAGACCCACTCATTCACACACTCAGGAATCCCTTAAAAATACTAAGTTGAAATCTGTAATATATATGCAGAGGGTCTGATGCAGATCCATGTTGGTCCTGTGCTTGATGCTGTAGTCTCCACGAGTTCATATGAGCTTTGCTCAGTTGACTTAGAGGGCCTTGTCCTCCATCCCCTCTGGCTCTTACACTCTTTCTGCTTCTTCTACTATGGGGTTCCCTGAGCTCTGAAACTTTAACATTTCAAACACAAGATATCTTTTATTTCCCATATGTTGATGCAGTCTTGAATCTTGCATAGTGTGTTCTTAAACTGGCAGGGGATTTAACCTCAGTTGACCATTTTCAAGACTTGTCTCATTCTAGCATCAAGTAACAGCTCCAAGGTTTTAATACCATGGTCACCAAACTGGCGGGCCAGGAGGTCTGCTGCCAACATCACTTCTCCATTGCTCTCCCTATGCAGGTCTTCTGTCCCACACAGCCCTCTTCCTACATGCTATCTATCTATTATTTTAGATCATTTCTAATAGACTTTAACAAGCTCAGAACATAGACTTAATTAAAAATAACTTAATAGAAAGAAGGGAGATTGATAATTCTTTCCCATCTCTCTAGATAAGAAGACAATCCAAAGAAAAATAAAATATTAATCTTTTCATATTTAACAAGTCTAAATGGTCTTTGTTCATATCTGCTAGCTAGATATCTGATACTCAGATCTACAAAAACCTTAGCCAGCCATGGTTTCTGAGATTTACTGTCATATACTCTCTATGACAAAGTATTAAGTCAGCTCAACAGCATTTTTTAAGGAATTTTATTTTCTTCTTTGGTTAAGTTTGCTTAATTTATTATTTATTTATCTATCTATTTATTTATATTTTATATATGAGCACTCTGCATATATACCTACATACCAGAAGAGGGCACCAGATCTCATTATAGATGGTTGTTGCCACCATGTAGTTGCTGGAAATTGAATTCAGGACCTCTGGAAGAGCAGCCAGTGGTCTTAACCCCTGAGTCATCTTTCCAGCCTGCTCAACAGCATTTTTACATGCCTATTTCTCTCAAGACTTTCTTTTCCCATTTAAAAGGGCCCATAGGTATGGGCCTATTCTACCTTGACTAAAGGTCAGCGAGTTGGAACACCTGCTCCTTCAAGGTTATTGCCAACAGTTCAAATAACAGGCATGGCTAATATTCATACCTGGTATTTCAGGTGTTAAGAAGTAAATCTGTTTCTACCTCAAACAAAGATGAAGGTTCCATTCCACCCTGATTTAGATCAGAGAGTTCCCTTTCTCAAGATTATTGCCAACAGTTTAGACCACAGGTGTGGCTATTATCTAGACCTGGTGTTTCAGGTATTAAGATGTAGATCTGTTTCTACCTCAAACAAAAGTCCAAGGATCCAGATCCAGAGTCAAGGATCTCCACAGAACAGATACAGGGGTGTAACTGCTTAGCGAGTGAGCCAGAGCCAGAGACTGCTGAGGGTCTGGATGTGAATCTGGGACCTTCAAGAGAGTAGATTTAAGTCAACACCATGGTGGGCCTGTGCATGAGTCTAGGACCTCCCAGGAATTAGGCCTGAACCAGGACCTCTGCCAGTCTGGGTGTGAGTGAATCTGGGTCCTTCAAGGGAATAGGCAGGAACCAGAGATCTCTGTGGGGCCAGGCATGAGTCTGGTACCTCAGAGAGAGTAAGCCTGAGCCAGGACCTCTGTGGGTTCAGGCTTTGGTCTGGGACATCAAAGGGAATAGGCAGGAACCTGGAACCTCTGCAGGTCTGAGCGTGAATCTGGGACCTCTGAGGAAGTAAGCAGGTTCTCTGTGGGTCCTGGTACACCCAAGTCTGGGACCTCTGAGGCAGTAAACCAGAACCAGAAACCTTTCCAGGTCGAACTCCAACCCAGGGATGTCTGCGGGAGGGAATTCAGACCAGGATTTACAGACACAGGTCAAAGCCAATAACCTAGGCCAAAGTAGCCCTGAGGCAAGGAGCTCCACTTTGGACAACAAATTTACAAATTTCATGGCAGTGGGACTGAACTAGCAACCTAGGACAGAGAGGGCCTGAGGAAACAAGCTCCACCAGGAACAGAGGAGCCAGAAGGTAATCCAGTTCTGGGAGCCAACCCAGTCCCAGAACACTGGTGGATCAAAATTAAGCCAGTGACCAGATCCAGAGTCAGCGATCTCCACCAGAACAGTTCCAACTCCAAGTCAGGGACTTCTGCAGGAGGGAATTCAGACCAGGATTTATAGAAACAGATCAAAGCCAGCAACCTAGGCCAAAGTAGGTCTGAGACAGCAAACTCCAAGGGAGCAGACCAAAACACAGGAGAATTGAGCTATCTCCAGGAACAGGAGCAACCAACAGGGTAACTAGAACTGTGACCCTGACTGTACCATGAGGAACAACCATTTGAGCTTTGGATTCACTGGCACCTAGACGATTATTCAACAGAATCTCAGACAGCCCCAACCACACCTATTAGAGGAAAAGATGAGTAGAAAAGGTAAGATCACATGCTACACCACAAAGAACAATACAACACCAGTAAAACCTAAAGACCCTATAACAACAAGACCTGAACAGCCAAATATATATGAACCAGAAGAAAATGACCTAAAAAATAACTTCAAGAGAATGTTTGAAATTTTTAGAGATGAAATGAGAAATTCCCTTAAAGAAATTGAGGACAAGACAAACAAATAATTGAAAGATATCAGCAAATCACTTAAAGAAAACAAAAAACAAACAAACAAAAAAAGAAATCAACCATATAAAAGAAACTATCCAGGACCTGAAAACTGAAATAGAAACAGTAAAGAAAACACAAGCCAAAAGAATTATAGAAACAGAAATCATGAGAAAAAAAGATCAGGAACCACAAATGCAAGCATGAACAGCAGAATACAAGAAATGGAAGTGAGAATCTCAAGCACTGAAGGTACATACAATAGAGGAAATAGATTCATCAGTTAAAGAAAACATTAAATCTAACAAAAGCTTAACCCAAAATATTCATGAAATATGGGACACCATGAAAAGGCCAAATATTAGAATAATAGGTATAGAATAAGGAGAAGTTCAACTCAAAGGCATAGAAAATTTATTTAATAAAATCATAGAAGAAAACGTTCCCTACCTAAAGAAAGATATGCCTATGAAGATACAAGAAGCTTACAGAACACCAAATAGACTGGATCCAAAAATGTTCTCTTGCCACATAATAATCAAAACACTAAACATACAGAAAAAATGCTACATCCACGGCTGTCTCGCCAGTGTAGCAGAAATGCTGACTGGATGGGCAAATATTGCCGGCAGGATTGGGATTTGTGCTTCCAGGAGCTGTGTGTTCCAGGCGGGTCCCTGGCAACCAGTTGTGGTGTAAAGCTACCTGAGTTGCCATTAGTATTGACTCGACCTGGCTGTCCTTGGAGCCATATGTGTGTCTTTTCCTTTGTCTGTGTGTTCTTTGTGATTCTTGCAGATTATCAATAGATCAGACTATTCCAGGCAGTTGCGGATACAAATAAGACTGCTAAGGACATTTTTGAATTCTGCTCCGCTATTAATCAAAGCCTTAAAAAAGTAGCCAGTTCTGAAATTGCCAGAATCATCATTAGGACAATTCCTTGATGATATGGAACAAAAGGAGTTAATTTTACTAGGATACATCTTAGAAGCTTTAGGCATTTGCCTGAGAAATATGTGCAATTGTAAACAGAAGGCCTATGAAACCTTTCTTGTGGGAAGAGAAAGACCTAGCCTAAACTGACAATATCTGAGCCTGATAATTGAGAAGGGAGGAAAGTTGAAGTTAGTGATATAAAGTAAACTTCAGAAAGACTCAAGACTATGTATTAGAATTTTCCTAGCAGAAAGCTTTCCCAGGGAGATAGTAGCCTTTTTTCTTTCTCATTCAGGCACACAAGGTCACTTAGCTCAAACCAACCAGCCACCTGCAAGCTGATAAAGATGGTCTAGCTCAAGGGCAGTGATCTCTTTGAAGGCAAGAGGAGAGAGTTTGTTTTGTATAGTGTGAGAAAGCAGAAGTCCTTGTGCCCAAGTCAAAGCATCTTCAAAGATTCTTTTTGTAAATTATTTTATGCTGTTCTTTTCTGTCTTATGATTTGATGATGTATGCCTTTGCCAAGTTCTTTGATTGTAAAAAATATATAATCCTGCACTGAAGTAAGTAAATCTCAACATTGAGAGTGTCTGTGTGTCACTTTCCTCGCCGTATCCTGATCTCCCCTGTGCCTTCGCCCTGATTCCTTACGGTCTGAGTGGCTCCCCTGAGCCGGTCCGTAGCAAAAAAAGAAAGAATATTAAGAACTGCAAAGGAAAAAGGCCAAGTAACATATAGAGGTATACCTATCAGAATTACACCAGACTTCTCATTGGAGACAATGAAAGCCAGAAGGTCATGGTCAAGCATTATACAGACATTAAGAGACTATGGATGCCAGCCCAGACTACTATACCCAACAAAACTGTCAATAACCATAAAAGGACAAAACAAGATATTCCATGACAAATCTAGATTTCACCAATACCTAGCCACAGACCCAGCCCTCCACAAAATACTAGAAGGAAAACTCCAACCCAAGGAAGATGCCTACACCAACAAAAACACAGACAATTGATGATCTCATAACAGCAAATCCCGAAGAAGAAAAAAATGCACAAATTAACATCACCAATGATGAAAACTAAATTAACAGGAGATAGCAATCACTGGTCATTAATATCCCTTAATGTAAATGGACTCAACTCACCTATAAAAAGTCACAGGCTAACAGATTGGATACGAAAACAGAATCCATCCTTCTTCTGTATATAAGAAACACATCTCAACCTCAAAGACAGACATCATCTCAGATTAAAGGGTTGGGAAAAAATACACCAATCAAATGGACTTAAGAAACAAGCGGGTGTAGCTATTCTAATATCTAACAAAATAGACTTCAAGCTAAAATCAGTCAAAAGAGACAAAGAAGGTCATTTCATATTAATCACAGGAAAAATCCATCAAGAGGAAATTTCAATACTGAATATCTATACCCCAAATACAAGGGTTCCCTCATATGTCAAAGAAACACTTCTAAAGCTTAAATCATACATTAAGCCCCACACACTAATACTGGGAGACTTCAACACTGCCCTCTCACTACTGGAAAGGTCAATCAGACAAAAACTGAACAGAGAAATAAGAGAACTAACAGATGTTATGACTCAAATGGACTTAACAGATATCTATAGAATATTCCATCCAAATAAAAAAGAATATACCTTCTTCTCAACACCTCATGGAACCTTCTCAAAAATTGACCACATAGTCGGTAACAAAACAAACCTCAACAAAAACAAAAAAAATTGGACTAACCCAATGTACCTTATCAGATCACCATGGTTTAAAACTAGAAGTCAACAGCAATATTAATTCCAGAAAACCCACAAACACATGGAAATTAAACAATGCTCACCTGAATCATCAATGGGTCAAGAAAGAAATAAAGGGGGGAAATTAAAGACTTCCTAAAACTCAATGAAAATGACCACACAACATACCAAATTTATGGGACACAATGAAAACAGTGTTAAGAGGCAAGTTAATAGCACTAAACGCTTACATAAAGAAGATGGGAAAATCCCACACTAGTGAATGAACAGAACATTTGAAAACATTAGAACAAAAAGAAGTAAACTTACTTAAGAGAACTAGACTGCAGGAAATAATCAAATTAAGAGCTGAAATCAACAAAATAGAAACAAAGAAAACAATATAAAGAATCAATGAGACAAAGAGTTGGTTCTTCCAGAAAATCAACAAAATAGACAAACCTTTATTCAAACTAACCAAAAGGTAGAGAGAGAATATCCAAATTAACAAAATCAGAAATGATAAGGAGGACATAACAACAGACACCGAGGAAATACAGAGGATCATCTGGTCATATTTTGAAAACCTGTACTCCACAAAATTGGAAAATTAAAGGAAATGGACAACTTTCTGGATAAATATCACTTACCAAAATTAAATCAAGACCAGATAAGCAAATTAAACAGACCTATAACTGCTGAAGAAATAGAAACAGTCATTAAAAGTGTCCCAACCAAAAAAAGCCCAGGACCAGATGGTTTCAGCACAGAAATCTACAAGACTTTCAAAGAAGAACTAGTACCAATACTCCTCAAATTATTTCACACAATAGAAACAGAAGGAACATTGTCAAACTCTTTTTATGTGGCTACAATTACCCTGATACCCAACCCACAGAAAGACATCACTAAGAAAGAGAATTACAGACCAATCTCACTCATGAACATTGATGCAAAAATACTAAATAAATCCTGGCAAATCGAACCCAAGAATACATCAGAACCATCATTCACCATGATCAAGTAGGCTTCACCTCACAGATGCCGGGATGGTTCAACATACAAAAATCTGTCAATGTAATCCACCATAGAAACAAGCTGAAAAATAGAAACCACATGATCATCTCATTAGATGCCAAAAAAGCTTTTGAAAAATGCAACATCCCTTCATGATAAAGGTCTTGGAGAGCACAGGGATACAAGGAACATACCTAAACATAATTAAGGCAATATACAGCAACCCAACAGTCAACATTCAACTAAATGGAGAGACACTCCCAGCAATTCCACTGAAATCAGTAACAAGACAAGGTTGTCCACTCTCTCCATATATATTCAATATAGTTCTTGAGATACTAGCTAGAGCAATAAGACACCAAAGAGAGGGCCTGGAGAGATGGCTCAGAGGTTAGGAGCATTGCCTGCTCTTCCAAAGGTCCTGAGTTCAATTCCCAGCAACTACATGGTGGCTCACAACCAGCTGTAATGAGGTCTGGTGCCCTCTTCTGGCCTTCATGCATACACACAGACAGAATATTGTATACATAATAAATAAATAAATATTTAAAAAAAGACACCAAAGGGAGATCAAGAGGATACAAATCAGAAAAGAAGATAGTTTTCATAAGTGATCCCAAAAATTCTACCAAGGAACTTCTACAACTCGTAAACACTTTTAACAATGTAGTAGGATACAAGATTAACTCAGAAAAATCAGTAACCCTCCTGTATACAGATGATAAAAGGACTGGGGAAGAAATCAAAGAATCAACACCCTTCACAATAGCTATGAATAGCATAAAATATCTCGGAGTAACCCTAACCAAACAAGTGGAAGACTTTTATGATAAAAACTTTAAATCTTTGAAGAAAGAAATTAAAGACACCAAAAAGTGGAAAGACCTCCCATGCTCTTGGGTAGGCAGAATTAACATATTAAAAATGGAAATCTTACAAAAAGCAAACTACAGATTCAATGCAATGTCCATCAAAATCCCAGCAAAATTCTTCAAAGACCTCGAAAGAATGGTACTCAACTTCTTATGGACAAGCAAAAAACCCAGGATAGCCAAAACAATCCTGTACAATAAAAGAACTTCTGGAGGCATCACAATCCCTGACTTCAAACTCTACTGCAGAGCTACAGTACTGAAAATAGCCTGGCATTGCATAAGAACAGACAGAAGGACTAATGGAACTGAATAGAAGACCCAGATATCAATTCACACATCTTTGAACACCTGATTTTTGATAAAGAAACAAAAAATATCAAACGGAAAAAAGAAAGCATATTTAACAAGTGGTGCCAGCATAACTGGATATCAACATGTAGAAGAATGAAAATAGACCCATATCTATCACCATGTACAAAACTCAAGTCCAAATGGATCAAGGACCTTAACATAAAGCCAGCCACACTGAACCTTATAGAAGAAAAAGTGGGAAGTACACTTAAATGCATTGGCACAGGGAACCACTTCCTAAATATAACCCCAACAGCACAGACACTGAGAGAAACAATTAATAAATGGGATCTCCTGAAACTGAAAGGCTTCTGAAAAGCAACAGTCATGGTCAACAAGACAAAACAACAGTCTACAGAATGGGAAAAGATCTTCACTAACCCCACATCAGACAGAGGGCTAATCTCCAAAATCTAAAAAGAACTCAAGAAATTGGACACCAAAAGATCACATAATTCAATAAAAAAATGGAGTACAGACCTAAACATAGAATTCTCAACAGAGGAATCTAAAATGACTGAAAGACACTTAAGAAAATTTCAACATCCTTAGTCATCAGAGAAATGCAAATCAAAAAAAAAAAAAAACCAAAACCAAAAACTCTGAGATTTCATCTTACACCTATAAGAATGGCCAAGATCAAAACACTGATTACAACTTATGCTGGAGAGGTTGTGGGGGTAAAGGGAACACTTCTGCATTGCTGGTGGGAATACAAGCTGGTACAATCCCTTTGGATGTCTGTATGGTGATTTCTCAGAAAATTAGGAAACAACCTTCCTCAAGACCCAGTGATAGCACTTTTGGGTATATATCCAAAGGATGCTCAATCTTGCTACAAGGACATGTGCTCAACTATGTTCATAGCAGCTTTGTTTGTCATAGCCAAAACCTGGGAACAACCTAAATGCCCCTTGATCGAAGAATGGATAAGGAAAATATGGTACATTTACACAATGGAGTACTACAGAGCAGAAAAAAATAATGACGTCTTGAATTTTGCAGGAAAATGGATGGAGATAGAAAACATTATTTTGAGTGAGGCAACCCAGACACAGGAAGACAGTTATCACATGTACTTACTCATAGGTGGTTTTTAAACATAACACAAAGAAAACCAGCCTACAAACCTCAATCCCAGAGAACTTAGACAACAATGAGGACACTAAGAGAGACTTACCTAGATCTAATCTACATGGGAAGTAGAAGGTATAAGACAAGATCTCCTGAGTAAATTGGGAGCATGGGGACCTTGAGGGAGGGCTGAAAAGAGGAGGGGAGAGATATTGAGGGGAGCAGAGAAAAATGTTGAGCTCAATAAATATCAACGAAAAAAAAAAGTCAAAGGATCCAACTAGGTTCGTGTTAGAACCCGTGTGGCTCCAACACAGATAACTATTTTCCCTAACCGGACTGGTACGGAGGCGCAAGGAATAACCAGACACAGCTTACATGGTCACTACGGAAAGGGCATCTCAGGCTTCTTCCTCCTGGAGATCTCCCCACGTTTATTATCCAAACAGCTTATATAACAACGCATAAACTGAAGGGGGGGGAATACATTAGACCTGTCTCCTAGGTAACCAGGTGAATGGCCTTTTGTCACATCAGTCCGCATCTGCCTGTCTGCTGAGTATGCTAGCTGTCACATAGGCTTGAATTAGCATTTCTATAAGGTATCCTCCAATTACAAAGAAAGTAGCAGTAAACATCCTGATCTTTGTTTGGCAGAGACAGCTTGTCTGCTGGTCTATGTGACCACCCCGGGTGGGCCTCTGTGGCTTCAGAGCCTGGCAGCCACACCATATAGAAATATGGGTCTACAGGTTCCTACTCCTTTTGGGAGATAACAATGGTTTCCACCCAGGGTGTGGTTTGCCTAAAGAATGTTTTGGTCTAGGGTGTGAACGTTAGTTACTTGTCTTGTTTTGGCAACAGAATGTTTACCTAAGAATGTAGCCCGTAATCCTTCAACTGGTCCGTTCATTCCTTGTATCTTGTTAATGCAGTTTTTGTTTTTAATCTTACTCCTATCTCTTGGGGTTGGGGTATTTTAAGCAAATGGATATTGAATACAGACAATTTTTCAGTATTCACTGGAACTCTCTTGTGATACTATCCTATGTTTCTGTTTTATTATTTCCACTCACATCTTCATTCTCTTTACTTATTTTTCTAATTCCCATGCCTCTACCCTGGTAAGTGGTATCCTTGTTGAAGCAAGTCTCCAACAACACCCTTTTACTATTAAACTTCTTGATTGCTCTTTGTAGCCCTTACGTAGACAAAGTTGAGACTCACTAGATGATGGCTGGCATGGAGGTTTTGTTGTTCCAGAGACAGACACTTAAATGTGGGTAGGCCTCCATGGTGCTCTATATATTGCAGTCTTCTCACTGAGGAATGGACATGCCTCTGGTGTTCTCCACCCAAGAGAGAAAAGGCCTCAGAGCTCTGATGGAGACTTCCATTAGCTTGCCATGTGTCAAAGTGTTCCTCTAAACTAGAAGAATCCATAACTCTCATAAGTAGTGAAATTATGCTTGGAGGAGTGATTATTCCTGTAGTTTATTGAGCTCTCCACCTAAGGAATAATTGGACCTCCCCCCTCTTGGGCTTCTTTTTGTATTTCAAGGTCAAATCCTGGCAACCCTTCACCAACTTCCTTCTCCACTGTCTCTTTCTAATTATTCTAGCTTTTTTATTTTGATATCCTTTTCCCTCTTCTATTTCTCCTTTGAATTTATTTTAAATTAAGATAATCTGGTATTCAAATTCTTTTAGTAAACATGTTTCTTTCTACGAAATCAGAGAATGTTCTAGTCACATTCCATAGGGAACAACGGTTGCTATGGGACGGGTACCCTCTCAGCTCCAGGTGTGTGGTGTTTCCAGAGCTGAGATCTCTAGATGAATGAGCTGATACTGAGCACTCTGTAGAGAAGGTGACATCTTCTGGAAAGCACCGTGAGAAGGTGACTCTACAAGAGCACTTCCTCAGAGAACCAGTAGCTACTTCATGGGCAGCAATGTAGAGATCAATAAAGCCTTTTGGTGGAAAGAGAGAGGGAGCCAGTAGAAGGGAAAACTAAAGGCACAGATAAGTCCTTGATCATCTCTCTGACGTAGATAATCCCTCTTTCCCCAGACATAATGGCCAGTCTCAAAGCTGGATGAGCTGGACGAGAAAGGCCAAAGCAAAGATACCATATTAAAAATCTTTCTTGGAGTTCATTTTCTTTTTTTTTTTAAGTTTATTAAATTATAAAAGTTTCCATTTCCGCCCCTCCTCCCAACACCCTCCCACTTTCCCCACTCCCTCTCCTCCTCCCTCTCCATCCCTAAGAGTAGTCAGGGTTTCCTGCCCTGTGGGTAAAAATGGTTTCACAGACTTTGTAATGTGGAATAAAAAAAAATAAGTCCAAAAAAAAAAAACTTTCTTGGAGTGCAGAGGACATAGCTCTGTGGTAGAGTGCTTGACTAGCTAGTATGTGCAAGGCCCCATGCTCCACCACCGTTACTAAAGAAAGAATGTCTTCTGGAAACCTCACTCACCGACTTCGATCTGCTAGAGTCACGTCATTGTGTAAACCCACAAACAAGGGGGCCTGGTGTACTACTCAGCTGTGTTCATTTCCACTCTGGGATTCATATTGTAAAACAGACAATGAAGCTACATGCTTCACGTCTGCAACGCAACATGAAAGGACCGTGGGGCTATAGCACCCGCTTTGATGCGGTTGCCTGCTCATCCATAAGGGGACTCCTGCAGCCAGACCTGTGGTAGTGCACAGGAAACAGTCTGTCTCGCCCCACCCACTGAGTCCTCAGGTGGAACAGCTGGAGGGTTAGCGCAAAGGCCACAGCCTGTCCCTGAGCTTCACGGTGGCAGTTTAAACATCCATGTCTTTTCACGTCTTCCAGCCAGGGACAGGAAGCCTGTTCTGAGATGATTGTGGGACTGAGACATTCTTCAAGTGTTTTGCTGCTACGGTTGAGTGTTAGCCTAACTCAGGGGACCACTCAACACAGGAAACCTCCCACAACCCTCAGATCCTGCCCTTGCAATACTTCCTCTTTTATTCCTTGAAGTGATCCTCCCTCCTCCTGACCTAGTCTGATCAGTACTAGGATCAATACAAGCTGCTCAATTTGTTTCTAAGACTTTTGTCTCTTATCTCCAGAAGGCACAAAGATGTTTCAGATGTAAGAATATCACACTGAATCCTTACCACCCGCCTCCCCCAGGAGGTAAAGGAGATGTGACTTCATCCTGGATCGAAGAAGAACTTTATGGGACCGAAGTGGCAGTTGCCATGAACATAGTGTAGATAGACAAGCTCCCAGGGGGCTTGAAATTCAGTAAAATGCACAGGATGTGTTGTTTTCCTGAATGGAGTTTCAACTGTATATGTGGAAAGCAAGCACATTCCACCAGCAGACTGCATAGGTAGATCTGGTTGCCAGATGAACCTTGGCAGAGCTGTTACCCTGGCTGAGTCTTGTTTCTGCAACTGTAAGACAATGGCATGAACAGTGCAACATCCTGCTCCTATAGGGTTAAATGAATTAAATGACACCCTTGAAACTAAACCTGGTACACAATAGGTTCCTGGTGAGTATTATCTGTTCACACTTATCCAATTTCTACCCCAGGGAGCACATAATAACACAGTTCACGCTGGTTCACCTTGTTCACCCTTCCAGAATTCTCTGAGATGAGAAAGATGGACCAGACCTAAAAGCAGGAGAGAGATATTGTTTGCTTCCTGTGACCTCTTGGTCAACCAGGGATGTTTTATATTCCATGCCCAATCACACACACACACACACACACACACACACACACACACACACACTCCCATACACAATCACACAAACATACATATATACCCAGACACAGTCACACACACACACACACACACACACACACACACACACACACACACAATGATCAGAGGAAATTTGGAGTGAGAATAAATAGAAAGAAAGAATAAGGAAGAGAAGGTTTAAATAAAGCATACTAAGTAAGCAAGACTAACAAATAAGAAAGGATGCTAATTTTTATTTTTTTCAAGATCACAAGCCAGGTGGTTAGCGTCCTTTTCTCCTTCTGTTTTCTCTATCTTAATTTACCCAGAAAGATAGCAAATTTCTTTTGATGGATCACCTCTTATTAATGTAGTATTCATTTTTCTATTTCTGTGTAACAAATTATACAAACACGGTAGCTTAAGATAACACCTGAGGTCTCATAGTTCTATAGATCTAAAGTCTGGGTGAGTGTAGCTGGGTTCCTGGCAGTAGTCTCAGAAAGTCAAAGCCAAAATGACACTTGGATGAGTTCTCATCTGGAAGCACTAGGGAAGAAATGAAAAAAAAAACCCTACTCAGGTTGTTGATAGGATTGGGTTCCTTGCAGCTGGAGTCGAGGGCTGGTTTCCTCACTGCCATCAGTGTGGGGCAGCTCTCCGCTGTGCCCTTGCTGCTCGATGCCGCTAATCTTCAAGACAGCAGTAGACTGGCAAATTCTTCTCAAATTTGGAACTTCCCTGGTTCTCTTTTCTGCAACCAGCTATAGAAAACTCTGTGTTTTTGAGTGGTTCATGATTGTACTGTTCTCTGTGTATCTCAATGAAATCACTGAAGGGATATTGTGATATATCCATGGCTTTTAACCACATATAAAGAATTGGGGATTACGTAAGATTGAAGATCACAAGTCATCGTTTTAGCATTCCTCCATGGACTCCAAGAGTGATGAGGTCAGAGATTTCAGGTGAAACAAGGAACAAAAGCCAGGAGGGCTATGCTCAAAGAGACATGAAGGGGTGAGTTTGGAATATCTCCCTTCAAGGACATTAGAACTTTTCTGGATCAATTGCAAAAGAACCTCAACTGGCCGGACGGTGGTGGCGCACGCCTTTAATCCCAGCACTCAGGAGGCAGAGGCAGGCAGATCTCTGTGAGTTTGAGGCCAGCCTGGTCTACAAGAGCTAGTTCCAGGACAGGCTCCAAAAAGCTACAGAGAAACCCCATCTCAAAAAAAAAAAAAAAAACCAAAAACAAAAGAACTTCAACTGTCAGGCAGTCAAGAAGCATGAACACCAGCCCAATCAAAAGGTATGGAGGCCTTGGTGGAACCAAGATCGGGTGGGGCTCCAAAGCAGATTACTGTGAGCAACCACGAGGACAAGGGACAGTGCTAACCCGACACTAACCTAGGACATCAGGGGAAGTCAGGCCTGGGAGATGACAAGGTACTGGGGAAGATACAACCAACGTCCTTGAAAGAGAAAAGATACTTCATTTTCCCTGGGCTCCTCCAAGACACCTGAACACTGGTTCAGCAAAGGCTGAGTGGAGACAAAGACGGGCTTCCCAATGAGCAGGGAGAATGAGAGGCTGACTTAAGAATCAGAGCTCATCCTCTGGTTTGAGAGACACAAAGAAGGACCCGTTCTCCCTCACCGGAGAGCTGAAAGCAAGAGACACCAGGGCAATTAAGCAGGGGGTCATTTACAATCTAGACACCGGGCGATATAAATATTTATTATGACAAAGTGGCAGCAAAATTCAGAAAAGTGCCTTGTCCTAACTCAGCCAGTGTACTGGGATGGTTTTCTGGTGGAGGAAAGCATGGCATCTTGAGGAAAGAACACTGTGTCTAATGTAAACATTATTATGCAGTGTTATCCCCCATGGTTTTGCCCTTTTTCCTTCTAGCCCACTTTTCTAGATCTGTATTAGTTTGAGGAACTAATAAGAAGTGTCAGATATGGAATGAAGTCTGTTTGGTTCTTGTTTAATCGTCAGTTAGCATCTCCACCCTGAGTTTCTGACTGAAGGGAAGGCCTGCCCATGCCTCAGTCTGGAAGTTGCTTCATTTCCCCTGTCTAGTTCCCAGTTTGACCTGCTATAGATCTATAGCTATGTCTAGACCTAGTCCTTTTGCAGGACAACAGCATCCCCTTTAATACCAGTCTGGGCACCTGTTTTTCTTGTTGGAATGTGACAGGTCTCACTTTGTAGTCCAGACTGGAGTTGAACTCAAACTCAAAGCAATCCCCCTGCCCCAGTCTTCTGAATGCTGAGGCTATAAATGAGAGCCACCACCCTTGACTTGGGCACCTTATTTCTGTTGGGGTGAGGCCTGTAATGAGAGAGAGAGAGAGAGAGAGGGCCTCTCACTCCTGGAAGTTTCAGAATGTCTCAGCCTCAGAGGTGAAGCTCGGAAGCCATAGTGAGCCTCTACCATCTGTGGCAGCATCTCAAGATCAAAAGGTTACTGGCACCGAAATATTGGGAATTCAAAGGAGATATTCCATCTACTGGCAAATTATGACAGTTACATCTGATAAATTGTATAAAAGGAGTAGAATGATGCATACATGAAATGCCCCTTAAACATTCATAGGGAGGGGCTGCTAGAGGTGGTAGAATTTGCATTGAATCTCAACCAAAAAGAGATAACAGGTTCCAGGCACACTGAGTGACCACACAGCCCACACAGTTGCAGCTTAGAGAGAAGAAGGTGACATTTCCTGGTGACCTCAAGTAACCCTGCATTGCTCTGAGACCAAATGGGGGGGCTGGTGACAGGCCCAGCTCAGCCCACTGAGTCACCCCCCCTACTTTCGGCTTCTGAAGAAGTTTAGGTTTTACTTTCTTCTATCTGTAGGAAATTGAAAGCTATTAACTAGTTTTTAAAAAATATTGAGATTTATTTATTTTATTAGTTTATGTGTATCATACACCACAGGCCTGGTGCCTGTGGTCTGTGAAGATCATAAGAGGACATTGGACCCCTGCGACTGGAGTTAGGGATGGTTGTGAGCCACCATGTGGGTGGCTGGAACTGAACCTGGGTACTCTGTAAGAGCAACCACTGAGCCACCTCTCCTGCCTTCCTGCCTTATTAACCAGCCTTTTTTTTTTTTTTTTAAAGTCATGATCAGATTAAAAAAATGGAAACCTGACTTTGGTAACTGCAGGTAGCTAGATGGCTGAAAACACCAGGAAGACCCATGTCGAGGTGGGGAGTCTTCAAACGCCACCTGCGTGCGCATGCACCAACATGCAGCTGGAAGGAGAGGGCAGAGGGCCCCTGACAGGAAAGATCAAGCAGCCTTAGCAATGGGGTTGGTGCAGTAATGAGGAACGTGAGAGGCTGAAGAGCAGCGGAACTCTGCTGCAGTGGGTAAAGGGAGGAGATGGGATCTGTAGGCAGAACTGATAAGTCACGTATCATTTGCCAAGCTACTGAGATTCCCTACTTCAAATGATTAGCAACAGCGACGCAGGCCTACAGGGAGAGAATGACTTTAAACGTGAGGTCACATCATCTGGCTCCCAACATTTCTAAGGAAATTCATGGGGCTTCCCAGGAAAGTATCCCACTGTAGGCCTGGGAGACACTGAGAAGAAAGGGTGAAGTGAGCTAGCATCCAACTCCTGCGGTGAATGTCCCCCAAAGTTTCTACACTTCCTGGACACCCAGAAAAACCTCTGAGGTGGAGTCCTGGGGAGAAAGGCATGGCTAACAACTAAAGAAGCGATCTTGCCTGGAGGGCCGGTGTTAAAGGAAGGAAAGTTGAGCCCCTGGGTCATCAATGAGCCTGAGGACTCTGACACTGCTTATTCTTCACTGCGTTCCCTTTCTGTGCTGTCCTGAGTGACAGAAGCTGGGGGACACAAAACAAAACAAAAACCAATTGCTCAGGGTTAGAAACAGTGTGGGAAGCTGGACTTTAACCATGAGCAGTAATGGCTGTTTTACAGCAAAGCATAGAAATGACTCAGTCGGGTTTCATTGTGTTTGCTCTACAACTTAAAAAAGAAAAAAAAATGGAGGGAGACATCTGGAGAGATGACTCAGTGCTTAAGAGCACTGACCGCTCTTCCAGAGGACCAGGATTCAATTTCCAGCACCTACATGGCAGTTCACAACCATCTGTAACTCCAGTTCTATGGGCGCAAATGCCCTCTTCTGACTTCTAAGGGTACCAGGCACACACATAGTACACAGACAGGCAAACACTCACTCACTCACACACACACACACACACATATTTATTTATTTAAAGGATGACTTATACCCTATTCTAAGCACTCAGAAACCTCAATTTCTTTGTTTGATTTTTTTGAGACAGGGTTTCTCTGAGTAGTTCTGGCTGTCCTGGAACTAGTTTTATAGACCAGGTTGGCCTCAAACTCAGAGATCCATCCTCCTCTGCCTCCTGACTGCTGGGACTACTGACATGTGCCTCCACACCTGGCTAGAAACCTCATCTTCAGTTGATATTTTAAAATAATTGTAATTTAAAGAAAGATATCCACATGTATTTTGAACGCATTGCTAAAATTTTTAGTCTATTATCTATGAAATGGAATTGTTTCCCCCCTTTGGAGAAGCTAATCCATAATACACCTTCGAGATTTTATTTCTGTTGACACATGGAAATACAGCTCATTCATATTTTAACTCCCAAGAAAATAAGTATTCATTCTTAACCCAGTTTGCTTGTTTCTAGTTTATCTTCTGGAACCGTTGCAAGAAGGTCCTTTAATGGGTCTGTGTATTACACACCCATGAATGTCTCTAAGAAAACCACTGCAACAGGGTCCTCACTACTGGTGAGGTTTATTATTACTTTGAAAATTCATTAACCCTTGGAGATTGGTCTTTGGGGGAAAAACATCTGTCAAGCCTCTTTAATGTTTAAAGTTGAATCGATTGTCTTCCCATAATTAACATCTTCGAGAGAAAATGCCTTTCACCAGGCAGAGCCTCATAGACATTGCCATTGAATCCAAACTTGCTTTGGCATTTTATGATGGGTTTGTTGAACAGAAGATTCAATTGTTCAAAGACTTAAATCTATCAACTTATTCCTATTGTTTTTGAATTCGTATGTTTGATAGAAAAAAGAAAAAAAATCAGTTTTGGCATGATTCCTCATTATTTTTTTGTAACACACAGCACTCTAAAGCATCAGGACATGTGAGCCTCTAACTGGGAGAGCAGCTCAGAGAATACTTCTCATCTTCAACTGTACGTTTTGCGTAACTGCCAACTGTTCATTTCCCAGGAAAGTTTTGACGACCCTATGCAGAGATCAGATTAACCTGTCATATGGTCTTGTGGTTATTTTTCTTCGGAATACTTGCCCATCATTAATAAGCATGTGTGCGCGCGTTCTGGTCTCAAGAGGAGAAATGCATCAGTGTTCACCATTTGGCTCCCAGCGCTTGAAGGAGCAGCACGCACAGAGAACTCAGTGTGTTCCCTTTGAGTGAAAGGATTGTCCTGAGCCAGACACTCCATCTCTTCCTGTGTGATGTGAAGCCCTTCCCTAGACTAATTCTCCAAGGCTATTATAATTTGGCTTCCCCCATATCAGCACACAGAATGGAAAGTTTCAAAACGTTCAACAAGTTTGCCTGTGTCTGTGATCTCAGGCCCATAACGATCTCTCTCTGAGGTTCCAGCTGTGACTATTGACTATGATGACTGTAAAAAGTCAATGGCTCTTTTGACAGAGTGAAACTCAGAAGGGTGGTTTACGGTGAGAACATTTCATTGTAAGTTTATGGTTTTGACTAATTAAATAAATTTTCAGCCACAGCTTCCCCCGTGGTATTTTAAATTCTTTCTCTAACACATTTTCATGGAAATTCTTTTTATTACTATATTTAAAATACTGAAAGAACTGTCCAAAATGTATTATTAATTGATTGATTAGCCCATTGGGATGTCTATTATTCATCTAGAAGCCATAATATTGAGGATTTTATTATATAGGCCTTCTACACTCACTTCCATCATCAATCTAATTCAGGTTTTCCTCAGATACCAGTGGTACCTTCCTCCCTTCTGTCTATCTAGAGTTCAAGCTGGAATTAGATGTCCAATGATGGCACTGATATAGATAACCAAGCATGGATTTACAGTTGTTTTATAGAAGAATGGGGAAATTAGGATGGAAATCACATGAAAAAGATAGTTAGCCAAGCATTGTGGTACATGGCTATAATCCCAGCACTCAGAAAGCTGGGTGGCGGGAGCCATGTGACATCTTCAGGGGACAAGGCCTGAGAATAACATGAATGGTTCTCCTTGTGGCAAGACCCTGGAGATCATAGCCCACTTGGCAAGGACCTATGGACAGTTCTTTGCGTGATTC
The DNA here is from genome assembly GCF_982192425.1 of Myodes glareolus. NCBI lineage: Eukaryota > Metazoa > Chordata > Mammalia > Rodentia > Cricetidae > Myodes > Myodes glareolus. The sequence goes on along the minus strand of NC_142037.1, from coordinate 21,083,492 downwards.
TGGGCATGACTCCGGGAGTGTGTGTGCTTCATGCTCTCCTTGCTTTCACCATGCTAGTCATACTGCTGGCCTGAACGAGTCACAGTAGGTCATGAAATTTAATATTGCATGTTTGTATAACTGCTGTAGAATGATTGATTTTAACCATAAGGGTTTTAAAGAAATATTATTAAATAGATTTCAAGAGTTAATGGGAACATGCAAGGAACAGAGAATGAAGTAGAATCATAGAAAACCCATAGTTCCCTCATTTTTAATAGCTGTGCCAATACTCCAAGAAGTTAAGAGAGATGGACATAAAAACAAGGGGCAAGCAGTACCAACTATTAAGAGTAACTCTCCAGGTTATATTGGCTATAAAATAAATGAAAAACTTGGCCTGCCCCTAGAGGGGATAGAGTAGTACAAAATGTATAATGGATTGATCCAGCTTTGACTGGTGAGTGGATCATGAGAACCCAGACCCTACCAGATGTGAATATTAACCACCAGAGGCAAAAGTATATTTTGCCCTGCATGAGGCTGTAAATACATGTGCTGCTAACTGGGCACATTGTTCTACCGTAGGTGTGCCTAGTCAGAAAAGTTCCTTTGTAGCTTGCAAGACTGCTTATGCTTCTGACGGTTGAGATATGGATAAAAAAGGTAACGGCTATCACTGGGAGAGCTGGGAGATGGAAGGGGAAAGAAGCAAGGGACAAACTGGTAATTGCTGTAACCATTTTTAGAAACTTAGGAAGCAAAAACTGTTTGTAAAATTGCTCATGCAAAGCATTGAAACTGTAGAAATAAAGACAGCCCAGGCTATTCATGGCCACTTATGTGAACAACAGGTGGTCACAATTTCTTCACGGTGCTGACTCCACACATCCATCCCAGGTCCATGGTCATGTCTGGAGCAAGGCTTCCAGCAGCTCATGCAAGAGGATCTGGGATTCAAGGCCAGCCTGCACTACACATCTAGTTCCAGGCTAGCCTGAGCTAGACAGTAAGATACTGTCTCAAAAAGTAAATAAAGAGTTGGTGAGACAGTAAAGAATAAAAGTTCATTTGTTGTGTAAAATGACCACACAGGGCTACACAATTAATCTCTACTCTTAAAACAGCATGTAGGAAGGAGGGTGGGTATCATATCAGTTGGAAGTAACCAAATATTTAAAATAGACAAAGGAGATAAGATCATATAGCAGATACCAAGTCATCAATAGAGTTAGAAAAACCGTCAGGAATCCAGGCTTTCCCAGGCCCTGACCCCGGCAGGGACAGGGAAATGCAAAAGTGCTCCTGGAGACATGTTACTTTAAACAGTTCTCCCCAACCCAATGCTGTGGAGATTCTGAGAGCCTCCTTCTGAGTGTCCCTAAGTCAATCGTGAACTGTCCAGTGCTTCTTCACTGCCCCCTCCTTTCTGTTTTGTGCCACTCTCTGCTCTCTTCACAGTTTCCTCAGGAAATGAAAACCCTGCATACCCTGCGTCCACAAGGTATCCGGGAGCACACCTGACTGCTCCTCTAGAGAACCCGGGTTCAATTCCCAGTACCCATATGGTGGTTCACAACTGTCTGTAATTCCAGTTCTGGGGGAATATAACACCTTTACACAGACTTATAAGTAAAACATCAATGCACATTAAATAAAAAAATCATAAAAGGGTAAACACATATTTATGAGTTGCATTTTTTTTAAAAATATGACATATCACAAATTCCCATTCCCTCTAATTCTCTTCAATTTTGTGCTAATGTATGGCCCAGACAATTCCAAAATCTCAAGCACTTGCTGATCCATTTGCTCCAAAAGTTATTTTTGCTGACTCTCACTCCTGTTGGTGTATTTTCTTGTGTTCTTGTTGGTTATACATAGTTTGTTACTCTCAGAAGGGAGGTTGTGTAAAGACAAAGGGGAGGTGGTCTGGTGGCAGGGGTCAGGGATAACAGGATCTCAAACCTAAACGTTCCGTGAGGTCACCATGTGATGGTCAAACAACACACAATGGACAAACAAATGAGAAGAGACTAAGGACATGCTAGTGGAAGGGTCCTGAGCCAAAGACAGAGCCCAATGCTAGAGCTAAAGAGAAAGGTAATCTGTACGGGCCCCTTGCTCCTTGGGGCAGGGATTAAGGCTTTTGCTCCTTATCATATTAGCACCTGTTGGGAGCCCTGACCTTGTCAAGCTGTATTAATGAAAGAGTGTCACAGTTCAGTAAGGACTCTGGCACTAGAGATTATCTAATGCAACAGAATTCCTGGGCATCTTTCTTCTTTAGTGAGTCTCGCAGCAGTAAATGAGAAAATTAAGTAATTGCCAGTGCTTTAATGTTTATACTATGTGGCAATAATTCTATTGAGAAGATATTGTAAAAAACACATATGCGCTTATGCACGTGCGCGCGCGCGCGCACACACACACACACACACACACAGGGACACCTTTCAGCACAATGATGTTCTTCTCAAAAACAGGCCGCACCTGTACTCCCAGGGCTCAGAAAATCAGGCATTCAGCAGGGTGGTGGTTGGTGTATGCCTTTAATCCCAGCACTCGGGAGGAAGAGACAGGTGGATCTCTATGAGTTTGAGGCCAGCTTGGTCTACAAGAGTTAGTTCCAGGACAGGCTCCAAAGCTACAGAGAAACCCTGTCTTGAAAAATTAAAAAAAAAAAAAGAAAGAAAATCAGGCATTCAAGGCCATCCTTGGCTACATTCTGAGTTCCAGAGCTACCCCATGTTATATTAGACCATGTTTCAAAACACCAAAAATAAAACAAAATGTGATATAGATGAACATTTCTTGAGTCGTACATAATTAACATAACAATTTACAAAATCTTCCTGTAAATATAATCCTTTTTATTTTTCTACCTCCTCTGCAGGTGGGCGTGATTTGTCTGGTTAACACAGCCAGAGCTGTTGGAGAGCTGGAAAAGAGAGGGGCTGCTCCACCCTCCCTCTGGGCACCTCTCTGATCCCAGGCCAGCTCAGAGTTTCTTTTTTCAGCTCTGTTTGACACTTCATTGGTCACTTCGATGGCTCCAAGCCCTACTTCCTGCCAGTGTGGTTGACCTTGCTCTGAGCCAGTGTCCCCCTTCCTTTTGAGTTCATGTATTTCTACCAGGACTTTTAAAATGGATTAACAGGATGCTCCTCTATCTCATGCCCTGCCTGGCAGGCTCTGAGTGACCAGCACCTGCTGACTCCAGAACACAATCATAGAGAGTAGTCAGGCAAACCTTCCCCCACAGCACTCAGTCCCATCTCATATCTGCATAGCTGAGGCCATCAGGTCCAGCCAATGTCCCCTGTGAGGTCAAAGTTCATCAGACAGGACACTCAGTAACGGCAGCCTCTTTACCAGTTTAAATCACCAATTGCAAAGTAGATCACTGGCCTCCCAGGCTCTAGCTGCCAGTTTAGTAAGAAACAAACTTGCCACAACAGGACTGGAAAGGACTAGAAACCACTAGTTTTATGATCATTAACCAAACAAATAGATCTTGTGCATCTACTTAGTGCCAGGTAAAGGACATTCAAAAGCAAGGATGATGGACGCTGTCCATTCCCTCACAAAACAACCTTGAGGACTGCCATCAGAATGTCCCCAAGTGGAAAACCCACACAGAGGAAACCCAGCTTGTTTGAGAATAATCACATTTACCTCATAACCTACAGTTTTATGTTAGTGCCGTATTGGAGGTCAGAACAGCAGTGTACGGGGTTGGAAATAACATGGAGATCTTCTGGCTTGGAGGTTTCCAATTCTATACTCAGTAGAACCTTGCCACTGGGCGAGGGAGTGATGCAAGGAGAAGAATAAAGCCAAGGGAGTTATCCTTAGGTGAACAAACCCAACAGGACAGGCCTTTCTAGGATTCCCCACAGGGTATGCAGGTCACTACAAACTATGAAATGGAATAAATACCACAGGTCCTTGTATTTCTTAAATAACACCAGATTTGAGGGGATTCATGTATTTCCAGATAAGGAAGGAAAACACCTCCAACTCACAAGCTGTCATGCTTAGTTTGCAAACCCACAGTGACCCTTGGAGCCCAAGTCTACGGAGTGAGACGCTTCACTGATACCAACCCCCAATGTACCCTGAAAATTCTATCAAGACATGACCAGAAACCATTCTCTAGAAGACTTGATGCCAATCTGGGTCACTGTTTTAGAGTTAAGTCAAGCCCTAGTTGTAAGTGAATGTCCCCTCACCAAAGTAGACACACACACACACACACACACACACACACACACACACACACACACACTTACTCTCTCTCTCCCTCACGCATCCTCTCTCTCTCTCTCTCTCTCTCTCTCTCTCTCTCTCTCTTTCGTATTCACACACACTCTCACATACTCACACTCTCTCACACACACTCATGCATACTCTCTCACACACATACACACACTCATACATATATTCTTTCTCTCTTTCTCACACACACATAGTCTGTACAGAATTTACATTCACATGGGAGAAATTCCTTCCTTTAGGTTCCTGTGACCCTCATGTCTTGTCACCCATAAAGATCTTTACAGCAGACTATCTTAATGAACTGGTTCACCTTCATAATGAGGGAGAGCAGTTGACTTTGCATCTTCTTGAAAATACTCCTCAGAAAACGTGTACCAAGATCATGTTTGGAAAGACTGAAATAAAAGGATACAAACAGAACACTTTGGTAGTAATATGCCTGAACACACCCACATCCACACCCCCACACAAACTAACCTAAATTTATGTATAGCTTAATACACACACATATATAAATGCATATGCAAAGGTTATAGATATAGTTTAGTCATGGAGAAAATAATAGATGGTAGATAGATAGATGATTTCAAATGATACCTTAACTCACACACACACACACACACACACACACACACACAATTTATTTGAGGAAATGCCCCTATAGTTTAATTTTAAAAATCCCGTGTCGTAGCTCAAATGATAAATAAAAACCATGCAACCCGAAAACTGAGAAGAAAGCTCCATTAACTGAAGAGGAAGTCAAGGCCCCCAGGCTCCAGGACAGGGTGTTTCCAGCTGAGAGACACTCAGAAGGGCAAGAGCCCCCAAAGTGATTTTCTGCTCGCACTCTTGCAACATTGCAGAACCAAGACCGATGTTCTTCAACCTCTCTAGCTCCTTGAAGAGAAAGCCCTTGGGTTCCCCAGAACAGACATTCTCAGGTGAGCTTGATTATTAAGATCACTTTCCTCTACTGAAATCTGCCTACTGTGGTTTCTACCACTTCTCAAAGTGGTGAAGAAGTTTTTCACTGTGGTAGGCATGTATTTCACATATGTGTGTCCACATGTTTCTGAAACCACGTGACCTTTGGGTACATCACTTGACATTTTTGAGTCTCTTTGTCTTTAGAATGTGATAGATGAGTAATTCCATGCAGAATGTAGAGAAGTCAGCGAGAGCCTGTGCAACTCCCTTGTGCAAGCTTAAAACGCTTTAAGGTACAGATAAATCTGAATGCCGCTTGCCTGCTTTCTTCTCTGACATCTCTTTCATTGTACTTGTATTTAAGACATGTATCGAAACAAATTCTACCAAATGGCAACCTCAAATTATTTCAGGAGGGTTGAGAGATGACCTAGTAGCTAACACACTTGCTGGCCAAGCATGTGGGCATGAGTTTGAATCCCTAGCACCCACATAAAGCTGAGCTGTGGCACATTTCTTTAATCCCAGAACTTTGGAAATAGAGGCAGGCAGATCTCAGTGAGTTCAAGGCCAGTCTGAATCACATAGCAAGTATCAGACTAACCAGGACTACACAGTGAGAACCTGTCTTAAAAAAATTAACAGCACTTACAGAAGTCTGAATTGCCTCATATATCTGTAACCCTAGCATTAGGAGGCAGAGATAGATGGATCCCAGGGCCCCATTGACTAGGTAGTCATGCTAAAACAACAAACTTTATGTTCAGTGAAGAAACCGTCTCAACAAGAAGGTTGGAGAGAAATATTGAGGAAGACATACCAACATCAGCCTCTGTCCTTCACACATGCATGCACAGGCACACATACACACACACACACACACACACACACGTACACACACATGCATGCATGACCATATGCATACACACCACACACACACACACACGTACACACACATACACACATGCACACCTGCATGACCATATGCATACACACCACACACACACACACACGTACACACACATACACACATGCACACCTGCATGACCATATGCATACACACCACACACACACACACACGTACACACACATACACACATGCACACCTGCATGACCATATGCATACACACACACACACACACACACACACACTGTTTCAGATATCTGCGATGTGCTGCTGCCCCATCTCATCTTTTCTCTACGTAAGTCACCTGGGAATTGATAACGTTTAAGACACTTTTCTGAGATACCCAGCATGTACCAGGCTGAGCGTCTTCTTGGCAGAGGGTCTTTTCTCCCCTCCTTCACTCTTATAACCTCAGTAGGGAAAATTAAAATGCCCATCTTCCTTCCCCCTGTGAAGACTGGGTCAAAAGTGACATTTCTAGAAAGGAAGGGGCTAAACTAACACAAACTCTGTTATGTCCCACTTCCACCATGTCCTCAAGAGTTATTGAGTAACTTGTGCAGATGCTTGTCATGCTCCTAGCTAAGGAGTTAAATCTTTAGTATGTGATACCAAAAGAAGTCAAATGTATGATTTCTTAGAGCCCTTAGGAACTATTCAGCACTTTGGTAGATTTACCACGGCCTACCAACTGATCCTCAACCTTCCAGACTTAGAAACTTAAAATGAGGAAACATTAAAAGGGTCTGGAGTTTCTAGACAACTTGGGGGTTCTGGTAAGTGATCACAAGTAGAAGTGTGGTCAGAACAATGTTGTCACCAACTCCCAAGTGTCACGGTGGTAAGCTAAAGCAACGCCACTGTGCTATTCATACAGATTTCTCAGAGACAGGCTCCTGCAATACACAGTTTCTCCTAGGGAAGACCTGGCCCTTCTATTTCGTGTGTATTTAAGGATATTTTGTCAGTCATTTGGTCGGAAACACAGAAACTAAATAACCAGAATTCCTCACAGTAGAACAGTTACACCAAGACTGAATGATAGATGATATGAAAGGAGAATTATTAGGCATGATAAAAAGAAAACCACACGTTTTACGGTTATAAATTCAAGCTTCTGGTAAGTGATTAGGCAGCATATGTCTTACCTGCCTCAAACCAAACTGTTTGCCACATCCTAAGAAGATGCGGTCAGAAGGTTCACACGTGAGACCCTGAGAGAGATGAGGAGGCGAGTTTGTCACTCTAGAAGGTTAATATGTGAATTCCACCTTCCAGTTTGTAGAAACAAGCCACTTTTAAGAATGGAAGTGGCCTTGGTGGGTGATGTCCACAATCTCCAGTTTTCAACACAGAATTACAAAGGAAACAGAGAGTAATGGTCACATAGGAGACAGTTTACAGGAAATATTTTTTAAAGGGATCTTAGATGTTATAAAGTCACAAAGGTTTTTAGTATTCAGAAAGTATTCAGAGCTGAGGGAATCTTCGAGAAGGAGCTAAAGGGAATCAGTAATGACACATGAAAAAGTAGAAAATATTTATAAACACACCAAAATTTTAATACTGAAAAGGACAATAACTAAGATGGAAGCTTCACTGTTGGGATTCAACTACAAATTCGAGCAGAGGGAGAAATCAGTGAAACTCATGCTGGAGTCGTGACTCAGCAGTGAAGAACACTTACTTCTCAGCAGAGAACGTGAATTCATTTCCCAGGGTTCATATAACCTTACTCACAACTTCACAGCTGCCTGTAATTCCATCTCCAGGGGATCCAATGCCCTTTTCTGTCTTCCATGGGCACTGCATCCATGTACAAACACACACACACACACACACACACACACACACACGCGCATCTGAATGTAATTAAAAATAAAATAAATCTTTTTTTTAAAAGATCACAATGTCTATGCATTACAATAGACTAGCTCAAGGAGGAAATAATGTCTAAGCTGGGAGACAAGTCTGGTGAAATGTGACATTTAGACATCATTAAAAGATAAGGATGATCATAATTTGTTTACAATTCTGTGATTTGCTCAAGAAACAAAACCTGGGAATCCATAGGATAGAAGAATGAACTGAGATTACATAAAAACTAGAGGCATAGAAGACATATTACATAAAGTTATAGAAGAAAATTCCCCAAATCCATGCAAGGAAGTGAACATCTAAACACAAGTTGTATTTAGAAACCCGAGAAGAAACGAACAGAGAAGATCCTCTTCACAACACATTTTAGCTAAAATGTGAACACTACAAAACAAAGACAAGAGCAAAAGCTGAAAGAGAACAGGAACTCACTTACGAAGACAAATTCATCATAATGACATCTGACCTCTTAGCAGAAATCATAAAAGTTAAGACAGAATAGAATGACAGATTTCAAGCCATAAGAGTAAATAAAGATGCCAACAAAATTATTATGTCCAGAAAGTTTACTTCTCAAAATTAATGGAGTATGGAGTAATAGATACAAAATAAATACATACTAAAGTAATTCATGACCACTAAGTCAACATTGCAGAATATGCTTAATGGAATTACATGCACGAACACTGTATTTACAATGTTCCCATACCATACTCTCCCTTCTTAATGCCTCCCATGTCTACCTTACTCTCTCTCAAACATATGACTTCTTCTTTAATTATTAGTGTTTTACACACACACACACACACACACACACACACACACACACAGACACCTATCTATATAAATAGAGCTTACTGAGTCTACTTAGTATTGCTTCTAAGAATATGTGTTTATGACTGACCACTTGGAACTGGATAATGTATAAATAGGTTTACTCCTGTAGAAGACTGATTCTCCTTCATTTAGTAGCCAGTAATTGACTGTAGCTCTTTATCTAGGAGTGGAGCCTTGTGCTTTCCCCCATCCACACTAGAATGCCAACTGGTGTTGCCATTGTGAAGGTCTTGTTTAGGCAGTCATCTTGTTCAGATTTAATGGATGTGGCATCCTTGCCAGGGCTAGAAGACCCTGCCTTTCAGCAGACCTCCTGGTCCTCTGGTTCTTACAGTCTTTCTACCCTCTCTTCTGTGATGTTCTCAAACTTTGTATATAGGAATTGTGTTGTTAACACATCAGTTGGGGATGGGCACCCTGTAGTCAGCTGTTCTCTGCACTTTGACCAGGCTGTAGATGCCTGTAATGGTCTCCATCTGCTGCAAATGAAACTTGTTTGATGAGGAATTAGAGCTACACTCATCTGTGAGGCGAGAGTTGCAATGCAGAGTGCAGTAGGGAACCCCACTGGTTTAGGAAAGTGTCAGTAATAGGTTTTCCTCTACTGGGGTCCATGACCTCACAGCCACAGGTAGTTGACTTGGTTTCTAGTATCAGACATGAATTCCTTCCACTGAGTGGGTCATAAGTCTAATTAGACAGTTCTTAGTTACTTCCAGGATGTTGGTGACACTCTTGCAACCTTGGGTATCTCTTACTGTGATGGTCATTGTTGTGGTTTTAGAACTAGGTAGGACTATTAATAGCTATTTTCATGAGCAGCTTGCACAGCACCGTTAGATATTCTGAGAGCTAGTCCTCCAGGAGGAGGCTTCCAGGTCAGCTCCAGCCCGAGTCCTCCAAGTCCTTTGTCAAAAGTGTATGGTGTGCTCATTTTTTTTTTCTGCGAAGAAACTCATTGTACTGTGACGCGCTTCCTGACCAGCAGGAAAGGACAATCACAAAATCAAGAATCCTTCTCAATCACAATTTATTAGAGCTCCTTGCTTGAAAGGGGGAATGGGGAACAGGGATGACGAGAGAGAGCGAAAAATCCAAAGACAGCCGCTTTTCTAGGGTGAGAGGCTCGAATGCTGATTGGTTGATGCCATTCTACTAGGATCCAAGGCCACGGGACAGGTCAGGAGACCGAGTCTCTTGAAATGCAAAACAAGGCTCCAGCACACCGGCCTAAGGCGGCAACATCAAAGGATATGTATACCTCCAGGCTGTAGGAGTGCTGGCACTATCTGGCCAAGGCCACATCCAGGCGGCTCCCTACAGCTCCTCCTTTTATTGTCTTTTAGAGCAATAAGGCAAAACTATTTTCCAATCTGGTCCCCACCTCATGATGTGTGGACTGATTAAAGAAAAGAAAAGCAAGACACACCCTTCCCGTGCAATGGGACAATTACTTCCCTGGGAGTGCTAGGGCTGTGTCTGCACACCCTCCGCCTATGCATACCTTCCTCTGTGCCGTGGGACTATCTGGTCCCTAGAGGGTGCAAAGGCTATGCATGGCTAATTGCCTGTGAGCTCTTTTGAGGCTGAGAGCCAAACCTGGGGTGAGGATACACATTCCAAGACTGCCAAGGCTTGTGCCACAAAGACCTTGTCCCTCCTCACTTGGGCTAGCAGGTAGCACACCAATCAAAGACATACAGCACTTCCACCTAGACACAGCATGCCAAGGATATCTCTGCTCCCACCCATCCCCAAGGAGGGAGAAAGGCAGAATAGAGTCAGTCAGAAAATTGTTAAGAGATAAGAGGTTGCACAGGGTGCTGCTCAAGGTGATAACGTGAAACAGTTGCTCTTGACACCGCCCAGAGGGTCATCACTGCTGCCTCCGCACGAATCTTCCACAGCAGGACACTCAGCATCCACTGGATCATCTTTCTTCTTTATTTCTCTTGTCAGTCTCGTTGGCACCCAGATTGGATCTTCACGATTCTGAGGGAAAATGCAAATTGCTCCCCTGGATCTGGTAATTACCTGATCCGGTCCACACCATTTATTAATCAATACATCCTTCCACATGACCAAATCTCGCTCTGTAGAGCTTTCAAACAGGGCATGCCTGTCTGCTGCTGTTTTTCCAGCAATATTTTGAATTAAAAAATTAAGTGTAAAGAGTGCAAGAGAAATCCTTTCTCTGGGGGAAGCTGCTACAGCTATTCCCCCTTTTTGCTTTCGCAAAATTTCCTTTAAATTTCTATTTGCTCTTTCTACGATACCCTGGCTTTGAGGATTGTATGGTAGGCCAGTGGTATGTTCAACTTGTAATTGCTTGCAAAAGGCTTTAAAGCCCTGTGAGGCATATGCTGGGCCATTGTCGGTTTTTAAACGACTTGGCTTTCCCCAAGCTGCCCAGGCCTCTAAGCAATGCATTTTTACATGAGTTACCTTTTCCCCTGCCAGTGGGGTGGCATGAATTATTCCAGAGCATGTGTCCACCGACACATGAACATACTTTTGTCTGCCAAACTCCGAGATGTGAGTCACATCCATTTGCCAGAGTGAGTTTGGCTTTAACCCCCTGGGATTTACCCCAATATGTGGGGGATGTAACATGGTCACGCAGGAGGGACAGGCTTTTACTATCCTCCTGGCATTTTCCCTAGAGATCTTAAACTTTAAGCGAAGTGTATTTGCTGGAACATGATAAAGCTGATGGAAATCTCTAGCTAGCTGGAGTGAATCTGTAGCCACAAGGGCGAGTGCTCGAGTAGCACCATCAGCTTGAGCATTAGCCTCTGCCATAGGTCCTGGCAAGAGAGAATGGGCTCGAATATGAGCAACATAAAAGGGATTTTCTCTTTTTAAAATATGTTTTTGTATTTGTAAAAGAATATTAGACACTGTACTTGAGCTGCGAATTGAGGCTGCAACCTCAAGAGAGGCCACAGCATTGACCACATATTGTGAATCTGAAATTAAATTAAATGGCTCAAGAAATCTCTGAAACACCTCCAAAACCACCAAGCACTCAGTGACTTGGGGGGAATCAGGCCGAAATTGAAAGACCACAGGTTTAGCATTTCCTGCCACCAGAGCCCCTTTTCCGGTCTTTGAGCCATCTGTATAGATAGTTAAGGCTCCTTCTAATGGGTGGGGTGAGGTAATCCTGGGAAAATACACCAAATTTTTCTCCACAAAATTTATTAAGGGGTGCCTTGGCACATGATTGTCAATAACATTAGGGAATGCACAAAGCAGGATAGCCCAGCCATCTACTGTGGCTGTCAAAACTTCTACCTGTTCCCTCGTATAGGGAATTATCAACTTGTCAGGCATTCTCGCAAAGTGGGCTAAGCAAAGCTTTATTCCCATTAATGCTTGGCCAGCCACCAATTCTGGATAATATTGAACAGATCTTGCTCCTATGGAATTTCCATGCATCCACCAGAGGGGTCCATCTTGCCATAACACTCCAGTGGGATAATTTTTTGTTTTGAGAATGCATAGCAAAATTGGTAAGGATGGATTCACTCGCTGTAATTGAGCTGTAGTAATAGCAGATTCTACCCTCTTAAGGGCCTGCATTGCAGCCGGGGTCATGGCTCTAGGTGAACAGATATCAGGATTGCCTTCTAAGATGGAAAATAAAGGCAAGAGCTCAGATCGAGGTATATTTAGATATCCTCTAATCCAATTTATATCTCCCAGCAACTGCTGGAAATCATTAAGAGTTTTAAGGTGATGGGTGCGAATAAGCACTTTCTGAGGCCTGATGCTTTCAGGGGTGATTATAGTCCCCAAAAATTTCACCATCGAAGATGTTTGTACTTTATTTGAGGCTATGTGGAGTCCTTGCTCCTCCAAAAGGGATGTAACCTTTTGGAAAACTTCCTTCAGGGTCTCCTGATGTGGGGCAGATAATAATAAATCATCCATGTAGTGAACAATTTTTACCGTAGGAAATTGTCTCCTAACAGGACTCAATGCTGCATCTACATATAACTGACATATGAGGGCGCTATTGGCCATTCCCTGAGGCAAAGTTTTCCATTGAAACCGAGCATTGGGTTGCTCATTGTTAACAGATGGAAGAGTAAATGCAAACCTTTCCCGGTCCTGGGGACACACGGGAATTGAAAAGAAACAGTCCTTGATGTCCAAGGAAATTACAGGCCAATTCTTTGGTATTGCTGAAAGCAATGGAAGACCCTGCTGGGCTGGGCCCATGACCTGCATCTGAGCATTGACTGCCCTAAGGTCATGCAGTAACCTCCAACCTCCAGAAGCCTTTTTAATCACAAAAATAGGCGTATTCCAACGCGATACAGAATGTTCTAAATGTCCTAGTTCTAACTGTTCTTGTACTAATTGTCTTGCAGCTTCCAGCTTTTCCAAGGAAAGGGACCACTGAGGGACCCATACCGGCTTATCTACTAGCCAAGGGATGGGCATTGTCTTTTGTGTGGAAGCTACAGCTTCAGTGGCCCCTATGAAAAACCCAAGCCTTTTCTATCTAACTTGGAGACAGTCTCAATAGGATTCTGTCTACCTTGGAGACATTTACCAAGTCCCTTATTGGGAATATAACCCTGACGTGCCATCATTTGCTTACTGGTATCAGAATAATCATTTGTAAGTCTCAATCTCATTTGAGACTGCACATCCCTGCCCCATAGGTTGATGGGCAAATCAACCACAAAAGGCTGAAAAGTCCCTCTCTGATCTTCTGTTCTCCAGACTAACTCCTTAGCACTTATATGCGGTGTTTGTGCATACCCCAGCCCTTGAAGGGACTGGGAGGCCTGTTGTAAGGGCCAGCGTTTTGGCCATGCTTGGGATCTGATGATACTTTTATCTGCTCCAGTATCCACCAGGCCTGAAAAAATCTTTCCTTCTATTTCTAAATTTAAGATTGGTCGCTGATCAAGCTCCAAGGATAAACAAGCCAAATCTACTCCCATGGGAGCAAGGCTTTTGTCCTTTAAGACAAGCCCCTCCGCTGGAAGCTTATTACGCCCTGAAGGCAGAACTAAGAGTTGAGCTATTCTGTCTCCTGGGGCGATGGAAACTACCCCGTATGGAGAATGGCAAAGAATTTTAATGCAACCTTCATAGGCAGGGTCTATGACTCCAGGATGGACTATCAGGCCTTTCATAATTGAGGATGAATGTCCTAAGACTATGCCAACAGTATCTTTTTCTAATGGCCCAAACACGTCAGTTTCTATGACCTGAACTCCCATATCCTGAGTTAATAGCAGTTTGGAGGTGGCACAGAGGTCCAGCCCTCCGGAGCCTTTGGCTGCCCGTCTTGTTGGGACGATGGAGTCATCTCGGGGACTGCCATCGTGTTCTGAATTGCCCCAAATATTTTTGGGCCCTGGGTGCATGGGCCCCTCAATCCGTTTTTTGACAATGACTGAATAGGCATAGGAATAAGTTGTCCATTTATATCCCTAACTGATCTGCACTCATTAGCCCAATGTTTCCCTTTCTTGCATCTGGGACAAATGTCTGGCTGCCTCTGCGATGTTGCAGCTGAGAGCCCTGAAGAATCTGAGGCATTATGACTATTGGGACATTGTTTTTTGAAATGCCCCAACTGTCCACATTTAAAGCATGCCTTTCCCTTATCTCCTCTGACACCTCTGGCAGCAGCAAGCACAGCAGCCGCCAGCCCTGCATTGGTTAGAGGCCCCCCAACTTCACGGCAGGCTTTGATCCAGGCTTCTAATCCCTTTCCCTTTACTGGACCTATTGCTCTTTGACATTCCTTGGTGCTCTGCTCAAATATTATTTGCTGGACAAAAGGCAATGAAATATCTAAATTCCCAAACATTCTTTCAGCTGCCTCTGTCATCCTAGCCACATAATCAGAGAATGGCTCTGCAGCACCTTGAATAATCTTGGTTAGGTTACCAGCTGTTTCACCTTTATTAGGGAGTGATTTCCATGCTCTATAATGAATCTCACTAACCTGCCTATAAACCTCCCAAGGATAATGATTCTGATTTCCAGCAAATGCCCCCTGTCCAAGAAGCATATCAGCCGTCCACTCTGGGTGGCCACTTTGTATGTTAATGCGCTCTTGGGTCTGAGCCTTGTCCTGGACTATAGATTTAAAATCCAGGAACTGCCCTGCTGGAAGAGCTGCTCTTGCAATCTCCTGCCAGTCTGTAGGAGTCAGCGCTGTTGTAACAATCCTTCTCAATAATGCGATTGTATAACTGGCATTTGCTCCATAATTTCTCGCAGCTTCAACCAAATCCTTCAGCTGTCTGTATGGGATTGGTTCATACCACCTATTATAATTCTGTGGCTCCTCAAAAACAGGAAAGGCAGCAGCCAGTTGCGACCAAGTTTGCCTTCCTATGAAGCTGTGACCTTCTGTAGCTACCTGCTGGTACATGGGTGGAGGGGCGGATGGGGGGAGGGCAGCAGGAACTGGCGCCTCGTCTCTTCTGCCCTTTGTAGTAAACACATCAACATCGCCCCGCCTCCGGCTACCTTGCTGCTCTTTCTCGGATTTAGCAGCCGTTCCCTCTAGTTGTTCTTCCTCCTCTGATAAATCTAAATCTACAAATTCTTTCACTACTAAAGCTATGGGGCTTCTCTTCCCCTTTTCTCCTTTTTTTATTTCCGGATCCTTATCTTTTAATTTTTCCTTTTTCTTTCTAGGCCTACACTCTTGTTCCTCCTTCTGATCTGATTCTGAAAAGCTGTCCTGATGTTTCTGTAATGCCTTGCGACCCTGTTTTAATATCTCTATATTACGTTCTTCCTTGAAGCAGTCCCGCACCATCCTCCAAAAAGGAAGTGTGCCTCTCCCAATATTACCTTCTGCTTGTTCCAAATCCCTGCCTAGCTTATTCCAAGATGGCAAAGTTAGGTCACCTGAAGCTGCAAACCAAGGTGAGACATCAACAATGTCTTTTACGATGTTAGCGACAGTGCTAGAAGAGATCTTTAAATCACGCTGTCGCAAAAGTGCCTGGATTGAGCGATAAATCTCCCTGGGGTTCGAACTGGCTCCATAAGAATTGCCCATGATGCGCACTTACCCCCTGGGCTAAAGAAAAAAACCTCCTTTTTACTTACAAGGAAGTCCTTTTAGAAAAATGCTGCTTGATCTACTGCGGACTTAGTTTTACTTTTGACTAGAGCTGTAGTCGCAGCAGCAAAGGCACTCACCACCTGGTTAATCACAGCGCAACCCAAAGCAACAGAGAAGAAGGAATGCAAACATTACCACTCTGGACCAGCCTTAGCAATCAGCATACATCTGGAGGATTTCCTGACGTCAGTCACCGCTCTTTGTGTTGAGTTCTGAATTCTGCTCCCTCCTTGGCTTGTTCAAATCCGGCGTCCCGGTTTTCAGCACCAAAATGTGACGCGCTTCCTGACCAGCAGGAAAGGACAATCACAAAATCAAGAATCCTTCTCAATCACAATTTATTAGAGCTCCTTGCTTGAAAGGGGGAATGGGGAACAGGGATGACGAGAGAGAGCGAAAAATCCAAAGACAGCCGCTTTTCTAGGGTGAGAGGCTCGAATGCTGATTGGTTGATGCCATTCTACTAGGATCCAAGGCCACGGGACAGGTCAGGAGACCGAGTCTCTTGAAATGCAAAACAAGGCTCCAGCACACCGGCCTAAGGCGGCAACATCAAAGGATATGTATACCTCCAGGCTGTAGGAGTGCTGGCACTATCTGGCCAAGGCCACATCCAGGCGGCTCCCTACATTGTACGAGGGAAGGTTTTTTTTTTTTCTAAAATTTGATTATTTTTCTCTTAGGAAATACCAGCTTAAAGTACCTTTGACTTTGTATGACTTGTTTTCACTCATTAACAATTGTTTGAAATAAAACCAAGCAGAAGAGAATTTTAAAACTCTATGATAGCGTGACTCTGCGGTCTCGGTGACCTGATACATTGGTGAAGATGACATTATTGAGAATGTTCGTAGTATGAGTCAAAACCATCGTCTGTTATGATTTTACAGATGAAATGATGGCCGTTTTGACATGTTTTGTTGTGTCATATGAGTAAGTTACACTGTCTCTAATGTTGGGATAAATTGATTCACTCCTGTAGCATGAGTTGATATTTTGGTTCCATGGTTCCTTTGTTATTACAGGTTTATTTTTAATGAATAACGAATACCTATTGGTAGTTAATATACAGGACATTTATTTATCCCAAATAAATATTTTACATTTTATGGACAGATTATATAAAATACTAAGAGGTAGTTGGGAAACAGCTGGATAGGTAAAGTGTTTGCCAAGCAAGTGTGAGGTCCTGGGTTCCAGTCCCAGAACCTATGTGAATAGCTGGGTGTGGTGATAGCAGCTGTAATTCTAGCTCTGGGGAGATGGAGACAGACAGACACCTGAGGTTTTCTGGCCGGCTGCTTTAGCCTAATCACCAAGCTAAGTGAGAGACCATGCTTTAAAACACAAGACAGACAGAGCCTGAGAATGATCCTCAAGGTTCACCTCTGCCTACACACACACACACACACACACACACACACACACACACACACACACAGAGAGAGAGAGAGAGAGAGAGAGAGAGAGAGAGAGAGAGAGAGGGAGGGAGGGAGAGAGAGAGAGAGAGAGAGAGAGAGAGAGAGAGAGAGAGAGAGAGGTTACTGAGTTTTAGTGCCTGACTTGCTTTCTTATGTTGCACCATATCAGCAATTTAGTGACCTGACTGTCCTTTGGGAACCTTTCCCAACCTCAGTTCCTAGGTTTTCATGGGACAAATGTCAGCTTTGCTGAAGAAGTAGGAATGACCCAGGCTTTAGTCAGTCAGTGAATCAACTCTCAGAGCCTGGACCAATCTCTTATTGTTGGTCAATAAATGTCAAACGTGGATTATTTCATAAGAAAGGGCTTTGTCACATGGAAGTTTTGAAGCTATGGTGTCAAATAGGTTGACAGGTGTTGGTAGACCTATCTGTTACTGCCTTAGCCGTCACTCTACCATTGTCCTCCCCAGACTGTACTCTGGTCAAGGATGCCCCTGATAACACCCCCACCACCACTAGGAAGTTACTTCATGCTTGGTTCTAGTACAAGAGATGAATCTGAATGCAATCTGTTCTCCAGCAGTGTGACATTGAAAGCATTGACCTTACACCACTGGGAACTTGGGTTTCTGGGACTCTGATACAATACCTTACAAGCCCCGCCCTGTACCCTTGTGTTCCTGCCATGGGCTGTAACTGGCAGCTTTCTGAGTCATTGGCTGTGGGTTCTGCTGTGGTTACTTCATGGTTCTCACACAAACGCTCAGAAGACGTCACCAGGCAGAGGCAGTAAGGGTAAGAGCTTTCATAGAAAGCCTTCTGTGATAAGGCATCATAAAAACGAAGGAGGCACAAGGTCGCTGAGCCCACTCCACCTCCTTCATCTGCTAGAGGTTAAAAGAGAGCAAGCGCAAAGACCCAGACACTGGGACCTACTGGGCCTTCTAGAGAAGATGAAGCTCCTCCTGTTGCTGTTGGCCTTCTCTCTGCCCCCCAGGACAGAGGCAGGTGAGTGACCACCTCCTTAGTGGTCAGTTGTCACCACTGGTGGGAGGGCAGTGGCCTTTCTCAGGAAGAGCCACTGAGTGCTAGCCCTTCCCCGAGCCATATCTTGTCATCTGGAAAGTGGATTTTTTTTAGAAGTTAAAGGGTAGAAGGTAAAGGGTAGGAACCTGCAAAGCAGAGAACACTATGTTCTCCTGGAGCAGGCAGAATGGGCCTGGCTCCTGCATCTCTGATGATACAGGGACTTCCTCACCAAACACACATTAGAGAAAACTAGATCCCAGAATAGGTAGGGGATGCTGGCCTCAGGACAAGTGCTTTTGCTGAATCCCAAGCCACTAGGTCCTTTCCTTCACCTCTGCGCCTCCCAGGCTTTTGTGGTCCCACAGTGTTCGAGCAAGAGACGCTCCCTGGGCAAGCGCTAATTTCTCTGCTTTCTAGAATGCCAGCAGCTGCATCTAGGAATGAGCGGGAGTCCTCACTCACGAAGCCAGTGAGTGACCTTTGCTGAGCACCTACTACATGCCACGCCTGAAGAAATAGAAGGCCACGAAGTGTAGACTGAACCTTGTCCCCTAGAAAGCAGCCCTGTTTCACCACATGCATCACAGGGCTGGGGAGGGAGCACGGTTGGAGTCTCTGGGAACAGAAGTCAGGGGACAGACATGATGGTCCTTAGCCTTTTCTTGCCGAGAGACTTAATCTTGCCTCCAACTATGCGGAAGAAAGATTGACAGACCAAGACCTACCTTTCTCTCCTTTTAGCGAAGGGGAACTTGAGGGCTTTCCTTACAGCCTTCTCCTAATTCCAGGCTTCCCCTGGCTCCTAAATGCCTGGCTCCTAAAAGTCAAGAGCCATTACACAAAGCCCATCCGGTGGACTAGCAGGTGCTTACAAAATGGCTGGCTTTCCCTTCAGGGGAGATCATCGGCGGACATGAGGTCAGGCCCCACTCTCGACCCTACATGGCCTATCTTCAGATCATGGATCAGAATTCTCTGAAGACGTGTGGTGGCTTCCTAATACGAGAGGACTTTGTGCTGACCGCTGCTCACTGTTCAGGGAGGTGAGGAGCAAGAAACAGCCCAGACCCTCCCGGGAACATTCCACGGAGACCTTGCCTTCTTTCTAAGGGGATTGGGATGACAGAGGACCCAGCAAGTCTCATGAGGGAGAAACAGCCTGGCACCAGAGTGGCAGCTAAGGAATCAAGCACATTTAGACCAGGGGAGAGGGCAGTGGTTAGCCTCACAGGACAAACCGAACAAATGGGCTTTATCAGCACATTGACCCTGAGCAATGTGGTGTACCAATGGTGCTTCAGAATGCTATCATTTTTATGACTAACACGCAGAAGCCAGAGTCACTCCATCCCCTCAGTTTCCCATAGCTAGAGCATCACCACGGTCAGCACTTCCTTCCCTTCACACCTCCTGAGTTGCGTCCTCTCTGAGTCCACATCTCTTATCTACATTCTACTCTGCACAGCTTAATCAATGTCACCTTGGGGGCCCACAACATCAAAGAAAAGGAGAAGACCCAGCAGATCATCCCTGCGGCAAAAATCATTCCACACCCCACATATAACGCTAAGAAAATCTTCAATGACATCATGCTGTTAAAGGTGAGACCTGTTACCCTCAATGTATTCCAGGAATTGCCCCTCCCCACCCCGCTCTCATCCTGTTCCTTCCCTCCCTGCCATCCTGGCTTTCAAAGGGTTCCAGGCCAGCAGGCTCCTGGCTGAGCTGCTCTCTCCTGCTTCTTCCCCCACAGCTGAAGGAGAAGGCCAAGAGGACAAAAGCTGTGAAGCCCCTCAACCTGCCCAGGCGTAATGTCCAAATGAAGCCAGGGGATGTGTGCTATGTGGCTGGTTGGGGAAAGACGGACCCAATGGGCACCTATCCAAAGACACTACAAGAGGCAGAGCTGACAGTCCAGAAGGATCAGGAGTGTGAGTCCCACCTTCAGGGCTATTATAACAAAGCCATTGAGATCTGTGCGGGGGACCCAAATATCAAGCGTGCTTCCTTTAGGGTAAGTTGGATTGTCCTCCTCTCTGGGCTCCATGGGAGGAGGAAAGCAATCTGGGACCTAGAGACCAAGCATCAGGGACTCCTTTGCCCTCTGGCTGTGATCTTACTCCTTGAGAACAGCAGGAACCAGTAACTAGCGAGGGCCTCAGAGCTGATAAGGAACCTTGGTGAAGAGAGTTGGCATAAAGCAGGATTTGCCTGTGTCATTAACACAAGCCAGGGTCTCCTCAGAGCAGGCACCCACATTTGTCAACGTTCTGGTCCTCCATGCTCACATCAGGCTCATGCACCTGTCTCCATGTTCTTAAACAATAGCCTGGGGCTGAGGGTCCCACACTCCTTCATAGGGAGTGGATCACAGACCTGGAGAAAATCAGGGCCTGGGCTCAGGAGGGAGGTGAAACAGTATCCCTGTCCATAATCCGAGTAGGAACCCCAGGGGCCCCAGGCCTGCCCTCTGATGTCCCACAAGCAGAGCACACAAGTCATACTCCTCGGAGAGGAGCCTTGGCATGAGCGAGCGGTTGGGACTAGTGTGAACAACAGCTCAGTCCTCTGTGACCTTTCTCCATTCACAGGGGGATTCTGGAGGACCTCTCGTGTGTAAAAAAGCAGCTGTGGGCATCGTCTCCTATGGACGTGCTGATGGTTCACCTCCAAGAGCCTTCACCAAAGTGTCAAGTTTCCTATCCTGGATAAAGAAAACGATGAAACGCAGTTAACTGCAGAGCAAACCAGACCCCTCCCTGACTCACCATCTTCCCTACAGCTGAGTCCAGGATTGTCCTGGGACAGAAGCCAGGATCTTAATAAAGGTCTCTTTGCTGAAT
Organism: Myodes glareolus; assembly: GCF_982192425.1. Taxonomy (NCBI): domain Eukaryota; kingdom Metazoa; phylum Chordata; class Mammalia; order Rodentia; family Cricetidae; genus Myodes; species Myodes glareolus. Next base: position 21,062,273 of record NC_142037.1, on the reverse strand, counting down.
TGGAAGACTGGTTTCATATCGCAGGGACCAACCCTGTGCTAGGCAGGCCAGTGACATACTTCTTCTCTCTGCTCGCCCCAACATCACACCCTTCCAAAGCTTAGGCGAGGCCATCGAGCAGCTCCTTTCAATGTGTCCCACTGTGCAGGGCCTGCCCTTCCGACTGGCCCAAAGCTGAGTGTGGGTGTCTCTTGTCTTGGGGCTCAGGGCGAACTCTCTTCCTCCCCTGAGTCATAAGAAAGAAAGGAGAGAGAACGCACCATGGGTCCTGAAGACAGGGGAGACAGAGCTGAGGTCACTGTGGATGGGCCTTCCTGGGCAGGGCATCTCTGTCCCACAGCTTCACTGTTAAGGTGACAGCAATTTCAGCAAGCCCTCTTGCTCATGTAGAATCTGTTTTCCTATCCTCCTCTGGGCACAGGGCTAAGCTTTGTCCAGCCTCCTAGTTCCACCCTCCTCTCTTCACACCTACTCTAATGGGTCTATCTGTGCTTTACAGATCATGCAGACCTGAGGACATTCCTTCCTTTTATTCTTCTTCAACCCAAGCCATGTGGGTTCCTTCCCACATGGAAGGCCTCATTAAGGCCTTCCCACATTAAGGCCTCAGCCCTGTGGTTCCAGCCCAACTTAAACCCTGGTAGAGAGGTACTGCTCAAAGGTCCAGGGCAGAAGTGCCATCACAGAGGGTCCGTGAAAACCAGGGCTTTCATTGTCTCTATCCAGAACCCTGGACCCCACCTCCCACATGCTCAGATAGGGAAGCTCTTCCCAGTCAGCTCAGTTCTTCCTGTCTGCTCAGCATCCATAGCAGCAGGGTCACTCAGCAGCCTGAGCCCCTCTGAGCGTGTTCATCTGAGTCACTGCTGGCCTCCAGGTTAAGACTCCCTGCAGCTCTCCTGGCCTATGTCAGTCTTTGACATCTGGAATGGTACATAGCTAGAAATCTCTACTTTTCTATTAGCCAGTTCTGAAATGTATGGGGTTTGGAAATAACTATAGTCTATTATCTTCTACTGGGAAACTGTTTAGAAAAGAATCATTTTACCTAGGGGAGAGGGCAGTGGGTAGAGAATGGCACAACCAAGATGGCCTCGTTTTTATTTGAAAGGTAACAGATTCAGAGTCATTATACACATATAAATCCTAAGAGATTCACATATTCAGAAGCATAATTCAGAAACAGAATTACACATGGACCAAGGAGGCTGGAAATATAGAAAAATTAAAAAACTGGTGTGAAGAAATACTTCTAATATTTAAACGTTCTTGATTACTGCTGCATCCATCGTTCCAAAACTTCTTGGGATTCTCATTATTAGGAAGATCTAATAAGCTAGGTATGAGACCATAGCCAAAATGTGTGGCTACTTGTTAAAGAAAACTTTTCCTGTTGTTGGACTCACATTGCTAAAACAATCCAAGGTGCTAGGAATGGTTGCTCACACCTTAATCCAGCACTTGGGATGCAGAGGCAAGCAGATCTCTGAGACCAAGGTCAGCCAAGTCTATAGAGAGAGACTCTGTCTCAAAACAAACAAATTAAAAAATGCTTAATTAACTCAAATAAACTTCAAACTCCAAACAGCCTTGGCTTCAGGGTCTGATCTTGTCAGACACTTGTCAGATAGCATGCCTGGCAGCTGCAGAGCATCATGCGCTTCTTGGAGATGAAGTAAAGTCTCTCGTTGGGTCAGGGAACTTTCAAAGACATGCTTTCATATAGAAAGAGATGTAGGTGGCACATAGTTTCTGAGAACTGGAAAACAAACCCTGCCTTAGAGATATACTAAGATATACTAGTTCCTTTGGACACAAAAATAAAATAAAATAAACCCAAACAAAAAACAACCCCAAAGAAGAGGCAGAATCAAAGAAAAACATATCTTAGAAGTCATACAGTCACATATGTATTCGGTTTAGATGTCATATTTACTTTGACATGTTTTATGGCTTAAAATAACTTTGAAAACCATTATTGTGTTCCTGTTAGAGAGGAGACAGAAACAAATTTCTATCAAGAGGTAGTAACTGACCCAACAACCGGAATCAACCATGTTAGGATGGAGCCTGAACTGAGTCTAGGCTTCCCTGGCCACCAAGGCACAAGTGACCTCGATGTCTTCTAATGTGTGGTCAGTAACTTCCTGGCATCCCACATAAAAGATGAGCCCATGCTCTGACTCCCCATGGAGAGAAACTCCTGGGTCCCTCCCACAGCTGCGTGTTGAAGGTGTTCAAGGCCACCTTGCTTTGCTCCCTGAGCACTTATTGGAGTAGATTCAGAGGCAGTAAATGCCTTAAACACAGACTGCTTCAGATTCCTCTGCTCTGTGGAAGTATCTCCCAGCCCTCACATTTGCATAGAGCTCCCTCTGCTCCCCTAACATCTGTACTGATGTTCTGCACCTGGGAAAGGAAATTCTTCAACTCATCAAGACCCAACTTCTCTGTTCTTCCCGGCCATTGCAGTCCAGCAAGCCAGAGAGAACTAACTGTAAGACACCTTGGGAGGATATAGACCCAGGGTATAAGACTCCCCTGAAACACACAGAGCAAACACAACAACACAAGGTCTTTTGGTTTGTGCTGGGGAATACATACTGGCATACCTCCATTGTCCTGTTCAACATCATCCATTTGCCAGCACCATTTTCTGGGGACTTACAGAATATAGTTTGTGTTCTGTGTTTGTGTCCCATGCCACCTTCCTGTGGTGGTTTTTAGTGATGATGTCCCCTCTAGGCTCATGTATTTGGGCACCTGGTTCCCAGCTTATGATGCTGTTTGGGGATGTTAGGAAATATGGCCTTGATGGCAGAAGTCCATTGCTGGGGCAGGCTTTGACTCACACCACTCGCAATTCTCTCTCTCTCTCTGTTTCTTTCTCTGTCATGCCCACAGTTGTGTGTAACTTAGCAAATGATATGATTCCTTATCATCCTGCTCCTGCTGCCATGCTTCCACTGATGCCTCACCTGATCCCTATGTCCTAGTCTTTCTCCTAGAAGCTGCCGTGGTCATGGTGCTTTATCACAGTAATGGGAAAGTAACTGATACACATGTTCTTCAACAACATACATATTTTACCTTGACATAAATGTAGGGATGGATTCATTTGCCTTATTTCTCAGAAGTATTTGGCCTGAAGCATTGTGGGAGAGTCCACAAAGAACACAACCCCTCTGCAGGACCAGGCTGCTACTCTACATCATGTAGTTTGTCCTTTAAACATGGAATGATATTTCCCCTACAGCTGTGATACATGGATTCCAAATCACAAAGATGTGCACCCAACTCCCCTCACAAAAATGACTGAACTCAATGGTTTTAATATCTGTGAGAGATATGGCAATGCTCACCTGTAATTCCAGCCCTCCATGGCTGAGGAGGATAGAGCTTTCAAATTGAGCCTCAGTTGCAAAGTAAGATCATGTCCGGAGAATGAGCTTCTCTCTAGAAAACTTTGAGTGTGGCTTGCCCAGAAGTCTTAATTCCTGAGAAATGAGTCCACCATAAGTAATGGATTAATTTATAGCTAGGTTATCAATTCTGATTTGCTGGGGAAATTGGTTTAACTGAATTGTCTCTCAAGGTGTAATGACTCCTAGTTGGGCGGTGGTGGTGCATGCCTTTAATCTCAGCATTTGGAAGGCAGAGGCAGGCATATCTTTGTGAGTTTGATGCCATCTTGGTCTACAAGAGTTAGTTCCAGGACAGGTTTCAAAGCTACAGAGAAACCCTGTCTTGAAAAACCAAATATATATAACATCTCCTAACAAAAGTCTCTGATAAATCTGTGTAGTGCAATAAAGGAAAGACCACCAAGACACCTTAACTATCAAGTTTAGAGTCACTGTAGCAGAGAGAGAATCCTTGTAGTTTAGACACTTGGGGTCAGAGTTCCCTGAACATCTTTCAAGAGATCGTTTAAGTTCCCCTTGATGTGGGAGTCCCCTCTGTGTGCTTTGATTACCATTAATGGATTTAGAAACTGTTTTGGGCCTATTGATAGGGCAGAACTTAGGTAGGCAGGGAGGACAGAACTGAATGCTGGGAGGAAGAAGGCAGAGTCAGAGAGACGCTGTGGAGCTGCTGCCAGAGTCAGACATACCAGAATTTTGCTGGTAGGCTACAACCTGATGGTGATATACAGATTAATAGAAATGGGTTAAATTAATATGTAAGAGCTAGCCAATAAGAAGATAGAGCTAAAGGGCCAAGCAGTGACTTAAATAATATGATTTCTGTGTGATTATTTTGGTTCTGGGCGGCCGGGATGAAAAAGTGGCTCCCTTCTCCAACATCCCCTCCCCACAATGATTCCCCAGTCCATTTTGTCCAAAACCCTTCTAACTTAGTGCCAAAGAGAATGACAACTTAAATTCATTGCAATATGACACCAGGAAACCATGTTGTGACAACTGAGACCTTCCTATTGTAGTATGCATGGTCTACAAGAGAGGTAAAAAGTTTGGATTTGATACAGGCATGTCCTGCTTCCCCTCAGTGTCCTTAGGATGTTAATTAATGCAATTCATCATGAATAGCTTCTACAGAACTTCATGGAATTTTACCTAAGTAGCTGATGTGTTCCCCAGTATGGAGAAACATTTGAATAAATAGAACTCCTTTTGCCTATCTGTCCTTTTTTTGTCCAATACCAATATTTGCATGTTTTATAAGGCCAATTTCTTTATTAAATGACATCTTTAAAATTTTACCTCAATTGCATATTTTCAGGCTTCAAAGTGATGTTATATGTATATGATGTCGAATGATTAAATTAAGTTAGTTGACATCCTACAAACTCAAATAGTTTCCATTTGTGTAGTGAGAACATACATTTGTTTGATAGATGTTTGGAAATACATGATGCATTATTAAAATACTGTGCGGCAGATCTCAAAAAGCTGTTCATCACACTAATTGAAATTCTGTGCTCCCTGATCAAGAGTTTCCAGTTCTAATCTGTTCAGCTCCATGAACCACTCTTCTCTCCACTTCTGCAGTTTCCCTTGTATTAGACTTAGACACAGTGAGATCATGCCTTATTTTTCTACTGTCCCTAGATTATTTGTCCTAGGATCGTGTCTCAATTTCAACTGCATCATTGCAAATGATGGAGTTACATCATCCTTTTATCTCTGGATAATGAACGGAGATGGTTCAGTGGTTTAGAACACTTGTTGCTCTAGCAGAGGATTCAGGTTCAATTCCCAGCATCCGTATGATGTCTCACAGGTATGCTGACTCCAGCTCCAGGGCATCCACTGTCTTATTCTGACATCCATGGATAACACACACATGAATACACGCACAGACACACAGACACACAGACACACACACACAGATACCGGAACACATACACATATACCACACATGCACACACATACACATATAGACACAGAAACACACACATAGACCACACACATGTCCACAAGCACACACACACACACACACACACACACACACACACACACACACACACCTGTGTTGAGAGCAAGACCAGCCTGTCTCACCTCCCAGAGCTGATCTCACACATCTCTAACCATCTGTGCTCTAAACTCAGATCCCCAGCTCACTCCAGTCAATATCAGCCTTTTCAAGGGCAGGATCCCTGTCTGCCTCACTTCCGGCTCTAGCCCACTAAATAATCATTCAAGATCTAATCAAAGTCCTTGTTTATCTACAGAAAATCCTAGGGAATGTAGTAGAAAATACCACTGCAGTCCTCAGCAAGGAACCCAGTGCTGACCTTTAAATTAATATTACTGATCTTTAAATTCAATCCAGAAGCTCTTGCTTAAAGATGAACATCAATACATAGTAAACAGGTAACTGATAAACATCATTTATGATTCGTTAATATATTTAACTATGTATGACAGTAAGACATGATCAATGGCCACAGATAAATACTTGCTTTTGAGACTTCTCTGTGACATCCTAGCAGTTTAGGAAAGTCAGCGTGAGTGAAGATTAACTCATCAGACTATTCCAACAGATGGTTCCACAGTATGATCAGAAGTCTCAGAGGTTAATGAAAAGATGTACTGAAACTCTGCCTCACCTATAGGACACAGTATCAGCTCTTAATAAATACTGTATAATTTTGTCTGTGTATTTTTAGTGTTATAACTGTTTTGTGGTAAATTGGGTGTCATTATCATTTTTAAAAAAGAAAAGAGAGAAAGAAAAAAACCAAAGAAATTAAAAAGAGATATTGCCAGAATGAAAAAAATGTAAAAAATGAGAAAAGCCACACTTTTGTCTCAGTGTAGGCACAGTGGACTTCCTGGGGTCTCAGGCCCTCCTCAACCACAATCTTAACACCCTCTTTTCCTGGTCTTTATCCAGGATTACCTCATAGGATGTCAATGTGGTGACCATGTCATTTTCACCCAAACCAGACAACGTCCTGAGCTAATAAAGCCAATCAGAGCAGAGGTGCACAGGTATAAAAGGCCTGTGAGGTCCCTTAGCGCTCACCTCCTTCATCCTAAAGGGCTGTGTCCACTCTGCCCTCCTTCAACCAGAGAGCTTTCCTGGGAAGATGGCAACAGTCCTGATTCTTCTGACCTTTCTTCTGCCACTTGGAGGAGCTGGTGCAGGTGAGTGAACACCCCTGTTCCAGAGGTGCCATCCCATAATAACTCTATGGAGTCTCTGCCCAGCTTTACTCCGGAACTTCCTGCACTGAACCAGGAGCTTTCTGAACCTCAGGTCCCAGACCAACCCAGATTTGGAAGCCTGTCACTGGCTAGATCCTCAACAAGGTCTGCAGGAGGACAATGTCCTCAGAGAACATGGTGGGCACTAGCTTCTCCCTGCTCTTTGTGTCACCTGGGGAGTGGATCATCCCTAAAAGGAGAAGTAGCAGAGAATTCAAAGTTACTAAAAAAGTATACCATTAACTCTACTGGAACCCAGATCCTGGGCAGTTTTAATGACCAGTCACAGTGGTGTAAGGCCACTAACTCAGGAATATTAGCATCATTATTAACCCCAACCCTCAGGCTGCTAAAGAAAGAGGTCCAGGGTGACTTTCTGCAGGTCACCAGCTATTCCCTTTGTTTCCGCACACTCCTCCAATGTCCCCTAGGCTCTGAATCCCATGAATTCTGAATTACTGGTCCTCTAGCTAAGTAGAAGTCATTCTTCCATGCAGCCAGAATTGTTTACTGAGAACCTAGGATATGATGGGCACCAGAACAGGAGAACTTTAGAAAATTCTTCTCTTAAGAGCTTGGGGTTAAAGGTGACAAAATTGACAGAAATCAAGACATGAGAGGTCTCCAGAGAATCACTAATAGTGAGAGATTAACATGAGCCACCCAGCATCCCCTTGGTCTCTAGCATCATGAAGAAAGAAGTTTGTTCTTCCATGTATTTGTAAAGCATGGGCTGGAGGACAAGTCCTACCACCTCTTCTCAGAACAGGGCACTGAGGCTTCAGCCTCAGCAAAGATCAATCTATGTGCAAGGAATTCTGTCCACAACAGTCTTAGGAAACTGTAGATCTCACCCCATCACCCCTCCCTAGATCTTCATCTACCTCATCTACCTACCTCACCTGCTGCTCCCAGACACCTCATATTCTTGCCTTTCTTTCAGAGGAGATCATCGGGGGCCATGAGGTCAAGCCCCACTACCGCCCCTACATGGCATTTATTACATTTGTGAAAGATGATGGCAAAAGTGGTGGCTGCGGAGGCTTCCTGGTAAAAGACAACTTTGTGCTGACAGCTGCTCACTGCAGGGGAAGGTAGGAGGAACATCTGGCCCTGCTTTCTGAGACCCCAATAGGAGTTTCCATCCTATACTTGTGGCTGCTCCTCTGAGAGCTCACTAGAGGGCAGGGCTGTGACAATGGAAGTCTGTCATCAGGGCAACTTTGATGTCAAAGTGTGAGAGTCCAGAGGCAGCAGCACAGTTGAGTTGAAAGCAACTACACTGGTCAGACTACAGCAGTGGCTGAGATTGAAAGTGCACATTAGGAGTCAATGCAAACTTTGGAGTATTGATGAGAAGCAAGAGGGAGCCTCCAGGAGTCTAGGGTCCTTGAGAAGACAAAGGAGTAGTTCACACCCTGAGACCCTTCTGTCTCCCCAGTTCCCTCAGCTAGAGCCCCACCCTGGCCACCCAGCCTCTTACAGCTCCTGGACTGTGTCCTCTCTCACTCCTCATCTCCCATCTGCACTCTGCTCTCTACAGCACAATGAGAGTCTCTCTAGGAGCCCATGAGTTCAAGATGCGGGAGGAGACCCAGCAGGCCATCCCTGTGGCTAAAGCCATCCCACACCCAGACTACAATCCTAAGGATGGCTCCAATGACATCATGCTCTTAAAGGTGAGAACTGCCCCCACAGCTCTCTGAGCTCTGCTTGCTGCAGGGATTGCCCCTCCCCTCCTGCTCTCATCCTGTTCCTTCCCTCCCTGCTATCCTGGCTTTCAAAGGGTCCCAAGCCAGGAGGCTCCTGACTGAGCTGCTCTCTCATGATTCTTCCCCCACAGCTGGAGAAGAAGGCCAAGAAGACTAAAGCTGTGAAGCCCCTCAACCTGCCCAGACGTAATGTCCAGGTGAAGCCAGGGGATGTGTGCTATGTGGCTGGTTGGGGAAAGACTGACCCAAAGGGTGACTATTCAAACACACTTCAAGAGGTAGAGCTGACCGTCCAGAAGGATCAGGAGTGTGAGTCTCGCTTTCAAGGCTTTTACAACAAAGCCACTGCGATCTGTGTGGGGGACCCAAAGATCAATCGTGCTTTCTTTAAGGTAAGTTGGATTGTCCTCTCTTGGCTCCATGGGAGGAGGAAAGCAATCTGGGACCTAGAGAGCAAGCATCAGGGACTCCTTTGCCCACTGACTGTGATCTTACTCCCTGGAAACAGAGAAAAGAACTGGTAACTAGTCAGGTCCTCAGAGCTGACAAGGAGGCAGCCAGTACAGAGGATTTGCAGAGTTCCCCTGTCACCCAGACCCAGGCTTTAGTAAGCTGTGCTCCCTGTGTGTTGTTACCACAAGCAGGGGTCTCCCCAGAGCAGGCGCACACATCTTTCAATGGTCTGGTCCTCCATGCTCACATCAGGCTCACTCACCTGTCCCCATGTTCTTAAACAATAGCCTGGAGCTGAGGGTCCCACACTCCTTCATAGGGAGTGGATCACAGACCTGCAGAAAGGGCAGAGGTCTGGCCCAGGAGGGAGGTGAAGCAGTAACCCTGTCCACAATCAGAGTGGGAAGCCCAGGGCCAGAGGTCTGCCCTCCAATCTTCCACAAGCTGAGCACTCAAGTCATAGTCCTCAGAGAGGAGCCTTGACATGAGAGGGAGGCTGGTACTAGGGTGAGCAACAGCTAAGTCTCCTGTGATGCTTTTCCATTCACAGGGCGATGATGGAGGACCTCTCGTGTGTAAAAAAGCAGCTGCAGGCATTGCCTCCTTTGGCGGTCCTGATGGGTCTGCGCCAATGGTCTTCACCAGAGTGTCAAGTTTCCTATCCTGGATAAAGAAAACAATGAAAAGCAGCTAACTATGGAGCAAACCAGACCCCTCCCTGGCTCACCGTCTTCCCTACAGCTGAGTCCAGGATTGCCCTAGGACAGAAGCCAGCAACTCAATAAAGGTGTCTTTGCAGAATTATAAGACTGTTTTTTTGTGCTAGGCAGGCCAATGGCACACTTAATTTCTCTGCTCACCCCAACACCATTCCCTCCCAAAGCTCAGGCGAGGCCATTGCTTGCTCCTTTTTCTTTGTCCCACTGTACAGTGCTTGCCGTCTGACAGGCCCAATGCTGAACTTGGCTGTCTCTTGTCTTGGAGCTCAGGGTAAATTATTTTTCCTCCTCTGTGTCATGTTGAAGTAAGGAAAGGCAAAGCACCATTGGTCGTGGAGGTGTGGAGACAGAGCTGAGGTCTCTGTGGATGGGCCTTTCTGGGCAGGGCATCTCTGTCCCACAGCTTCACCACTAAGGTGACAATTTCAGTATCCCCTCTTGCTCATCTAGAGTCTGTTTTCCTATCCTCCTCTGGGTACAGGGTCAAGCTTTTTCTAGTCTCCTAACTTCACCCTGCTCTCTTCATGCTGGCTCTGACGAGTCTGTCAACGTCTGTGCTTTACTGATCATACAGATCTGAGGACATTCCTATCTCTTATTTCTCTACAACCAAAGCCAAGTGTGGTTTATTTCGTTAATGCCCCAGCCCTGTGGTGCCAGGCTAAATCACAACGTGGCAGGGAGGGGTCTCTTAAGGTACAGGCTACAGGTGGCATCACAGTGGGTCCCTGGATGTGTGGGCTCTCATTGTCTCTCTCCTGAACCCTGTACCCCACCTCCCATATGCCTAGGCCTAGGGAATCTCTTTCCAGTCAGCTCAGTTCTTGCTGTGTGCTCAGCATCCATAGCAGCCGGGTCACTCAGCAGCCTGAGCCTCTCTGAGCGTGTTTATCTGAGTCACTGCTGGCCTTCAGGTTAAGACTCCCTGTTGCTCTCCTGGCCTATGTCAGTCTTTGACATCTGGAAGGGTACATAGCTAGAAATCTCTACTTTTTCATCAGTCAACACCGATTTGTACGAGGCTTGCAAATGACTTTCAGAAATTAGCTTCTCTGGGAAACTATTCAGAAAAGCCTCACTCCTCTCTCCCTCCTTACCTCCCTTGCTCCTTACCCACCCTTCTCTCTTTCTCTCTCTGTCATGCCCATATTTGTGTTAAACTTAGTAAATGATATGATTCCTTATCATCCTGCTCCTGCTGCCAGGCTTCCACTGATGCCTCACCTGATCCCTATGTCCTAGTCTTTCTCCTAGAAGCTGTCGTGGTCATGGTGCTTTATCACAGTAATGGGAAAGTAACTGATACACATGCTTTTCAGCAACATACATATTTTACCTTGACAGAAATGAAGGAATGGCTGCATTTGTCATATTTCTCAGGAGTATTCAGGCTGAAGCATTGTGGGAGAATCCACAAAGAACACAACCCCTCTGCAGCATCAGGCTGTTACTCTATATCATGTAGTTTATCCTTTAAACATGGAACGACATTTTCCCTACAGTCACTATACACGGATCCACATCACAGAGATATGCAGCCAACTCCCCTCATAGAAATGACTACACTCAGTGGTCTTGGTGTCTGTGACAGATATGGCGATGCTCACCTGTAATTCCAGCCCTCCATGGCTGAGGAGAATAGAGCTGTCAAATTGAGCCTCAGTCGCAAAGTAAGATCACGTCCGGAGAATAAGCTTCTCTCTATAAAACCTTGAGTGTGGCTTGTCCAGAAGTCTTAATTCCTGAGAAATGAGTCCACTATAAGTAATGGATTAATTTATAGCTAGGTTATCAATTCTGATTTGCTGGAGAAATTGGTTTCACTAAATTATCTCTCAAAGTTTAATGACTCCTAGTTGGATGGTGGTGGTGCATGCATTTAAACCCAGCACTCAGAAGACAGAGGCAGGCAGATCTTTGTGTTTGAGGTCATCCTGGTCTACAAGAGTTAGTTCCAGGACAGGTTCCAAAGCTACAGAGAAACCCCGTCTTGAAAAACCAAAAAATGTGTAATGACTCCTAACAAGTCTCTGATAAATCTGTGTAGTACAATAAAGGAAAGACCACCAAGACACCTTAACTATCAAGTTTAGAGTCACTGTAGAAGAGAAAGAATTCTTGTAGCTTAGACACTTGGGATTAGAATTCCCTGAACATCTTTTAAGAGATCGTTTAAGTCCCCCTAGATGTGGGAGTCCCCTCTGTGTGCTTTGATTACCATTAATGAATAAAGAAACTGTTTTGGGCCTGTTGATAGGGCAGAACTTAGGTAGGCAGGGAGGATGGAACTGAATGTTGGGAGGTAGAAGGCAGAGTTGGAGAGATGCTATGGATCTGCTGCCAGAGTCATACATACTGGAACTTTGTTGGTGGACTACGACCCCGTGGTGATATACAGATTAATAGAAACGGGTTAAATTAAGATATAAGAGTTAGCCAATAAGAAGATAGAGCTAATGGGCCAAGCAGTTATTTAGATAATATAGCTTCTGTGTGATTATTTTGGTTCAGGGCTGCTGGGACAAACAAGTGACTCCCTTCTCAAACATCCTCTCCCCACAATGATTCCCCAGCCCATTTGTTCCAAGACCCTTCTGACTTAGTGCCAAGGATAATGACAACCTGAATTCACTGCAATATGACACCAGGAAACCATATTGTGACAACTGAGACCTTTCTATTGTAGTATGCACGGTGTATAAGAGAAGTAGAAAGTTTGTATTTGATCCAGGCATATCCTGCTTCTCCTCAGTGTCCTTAGAATGATAATTAATGCAATTAATCATGAATAGCTACTATAGAACTTTCATGGAATTTCACCTAAGTAGCTGATGTATTTCCCAAAATGGAGAAACATTTGAATAAATAGAACTCCTTTAGCCTGTCTATCCTTTTTTTGTCCAATACCAATAAGTGGTGTGGGAGAATTGTCTGTATTCTGTCAATCATGTTTTAAATAAATGCTGATTGGCCTGGCAAGATGTATAGACGGGTCAACCAGACAGGAAGTAGAGGCAGGGTGATGAGAGCAGGAGTATTCTGGGAAACAGGAAGCTCCCTCTGCATTCCTGCCCAGATCATGCAGAAGTAAAATGTAACCTGCCCGGCTGTGAAAGGTACCGAGCTGTGTGGCTAAGATAGATAAGAACAATGGGTTAATGTAAGCTACAAGAGCTAATAAATAGCCTGAGCTAATGGGCCAATCAGTTTTATAACTTATGGAGATTTCTGCGTGATTTTCTTTGGGACTTGCTGACTGTGGGGTACCAGGTGGGACAGAAACTCCAACAAGCCTGGCCCCTCATGTTACACCAATATTTGCATGTTTTATAAAGCCAATTTCTTTATTAAACAATGTCTTTAAAATTTTACATTAATTTCATATTTTCAGGCTTGAAATTGATGTTATATGTACATGATGTCAAATGATTAAATTAAGTTAGTTGACATCCCACAAACTCAAATAGTTTCCATTTGTGTAGTGAGAACATACATTTGTTTCATAGATGTTTGGAAATACATGATGTGTTATTAACATACTGTGTAGCAGATGTCAAAGAGTTGTTCATAATCCTAATTAAAATTCTGTGCTCTGTGATCAAGAGCTTCCAGTTCTAATCTGTTCAGCTCCATGAACCACTCTTCTCTCCACTTCTGCTGCTTCTGCTGCTTTAGATTAGATACAGTGAGATTATGCATTATCTTTCTACTGTCCCTAGCTTCTTTGTCTTAGGATCATGTCTCAGTTTCAACTGTATCATTGAAAATGATGGAATTACATCATCCTCTTATCTATGGATAATGAACGGAGATGGTTCAGTGGTTTAGAACACTTGTTGCTCTAGCAGAGGATTCAGGTTCAATTCCCAGCATCCGTATGATGTCTCAGAAGTATTCTGACTTCAGCTCCAGAGCATCCATTGCCGTATTCTGACATTCATGGACAACACACACATGAATACACGTGCACATACACATACAGACACAGATAGACAAACATATAACACACACATACACATACACACACACAG